>NC_045426.1:510871428-511180872 GCF_902635505.1 Sarcophilus harrisii
GGGTGCTTTTGACCAGGATTTGTGAATCAAAAGGTCCTAGCTTCATGGATTGATAATGCATCAGCTAGGAGGGGTTGGGAATCAGAAAGAAAGGAATAACTTAATTCTTAAAAGGCCACAGCCTGCATCATAACTATTCTCCATATTTTAAGACAATTTTGTATTCATGTATTGTGTATGTAAATGGACAGTAACAGGAGAGAGTACTCTCATAATTATTAATTTTTAATTATATTATTTTTGGAATATTTAAGGTAGTTAATAGGATCATAGATTTAGAACTGAAATGATCCCTGTACCACATTTTAAAGATGATCAAACTGAAGAAAAGGAAAGTTTAGTGATTTTCTAAATCTGGGGAGAGGTCTTGGGTTAGGTCTTTTCACTTTAGGGAAAAAACCTCAAATACTACAGTAGTTTGAGACATTTAATTTCTTTCTTTCTTTTTTCTTTCTTTTTTAGTTTCTTTCTCTCTTTCTTTCTTTTCTTTTCTTTTTTAGTTTCTTTCTTTCTTTTTTCTTTTTTTCTTTTCTTTTTTAGTTTCTTTCTTTCTTTCTTACTTCCTTTCTTTGAATTCAAGTCTTCCTGAGTTCAGGACTGGTACTCTATCCACTGTGTCACATAGATGTCCCTATCATTTAATTTCAAACTTTAGGAAGGCAGGGTGGGGAAAGCACTGGATATTATGAATAATCATACATTATTTTCACATAATTATCAATCATTTATGGCAATCAAACATAATTATATGTGATTTTTATATAAACCAAGTGAAGTAGAAAATGGAGGCAATTCTCCAGATAGTTACACTCAAAAGATAAATTTATGGGAGTTATCTAGATATTTTAAATGAAAATAGTTTTTGACCTGATAATTGCCTTAGTTCCTTACTTTGGGTATTGGCATAGCTCTACTGTACCACTCATGATCAGAGAACATTTTTTAATTTAATTATGGTATGGAAGAGATAATGTTGCTCTTTATATAAGGAAAAGAAAGTTCCCAAGGGTTTATATTTCCTAAACCAGAATACAGAAATCCCAGGCATTGAAAAACATTTGGAGAAGGGTAACATTTCAAAATTAGCTAGGGAAGGCATAAGCCAATAATGACATATGCAAATAAGCATCTTGAAAATATACTCCTGATAAGGTCATTTCTTAAAATTTTTGATGCACCCAGGCAAAATTTTAGAAGTAAAAATCAACAGTTAGCTGTAATAACATGTGGTTTCAAGATTTCTTATGGTAGTAACAATGTAGCACAGCTTTACAAGGACATAAATATAATTTAACACATAGTAATCTAAACCTTAACCTGATTTGTGACTGCTGACATTTTCTAAGAAAAGGAAATAGCAGGCAATAAGATTTTCCCCAGTGGGTAGGAATCTTTAGTGTTAATTCTGTTTTCTTTTCCCTCTTCAAAGAAGTAGGTTTCCTTGTCCCTAGTTTTAATTTGGATTAAATTTAATGACATTAAGACATATGATATGATTAATTTTCTAACAAAAAAATAAAAATATTTAGTTTGTCATATCTGTAGAGACTCATTTACAGTTTATTTTTGAGTCGAAAATTTCTTATATTTGATATGATGTATAAACTAACATGGGTAATTATTTCTGTTCAAAATTCTTAGAAATGTAGTTTTTTTTAAGACTATACCATAAATGATTTTATGACTTTCAAAGGAAAAGAGAGGGAAAAATACTCTACAGCAAATTTGGTATATTTGTGCAATAAATAGGTATTCAATAAATAAAGCAGAGGATACTGGAAATGTAAGTTTATCAATCAAGTCACCCAAAGAAAGTTGCATTTTAACATTTAATAGCTTTATAATAGATAACTGAATGATATAAATTACCCAAAGCTATATAATTAGAATGTGATTATATTCCCATTTCTTTGTGACAAAGTGAGTCTATACTTATATCAAAATCCATCAAGCAAGAAAGGAAATAGGAAATTAGCTTATCGATCAATTAATAAGTCCTTATTCTCCCTTGTTACTGAGTTCATTGCAATGACTAAGTATATACAGTTATTGTAGTCTTTGGTGGTTTGTAAAATATCAAATGACTTTGTTTGGAACCTACTACTTTGTAATGTGCTTTTTGTTAGTTACTTCATATTGCTATGTATTATATGAAAAAGGAAATATTGCTTTTTGTGAGACATTTTTCAGGTCAAGAAATTAGTTTATAAAATATAACAATGATAATATTTTTGTCAAATTATTACTCCATTCTTGGTATAAAGCTTCATGTATTTCATGTAAATTTTCTCATTTGATCTTTACAATAAAATAGGTTGGTAGAACAAGTATTCATATCCCTACTACACAGATGAAAAAAATGAAGCAAAAAAAAAAAGTCATTAAATGACTTCTCCATGGTCATGCACTAAATTTCATGACTCTAAAATTCCAAAGTTCAGACCTCAACTCTATGGTGTGCCCCCAAATAAATGAATAAAAAATATTTTAGTAAAAGAGCCTTAACACATTGGATATACTTCCTTTTAGAAAATTTATGTAAATATTCATACATACATATATAAATATAGATATAATTCATAGAATGAATTTTATTCATATTTCTGCATAAATTATGCTGTAAGTTGCCTGAGAGTAGTATCTTGCTCTAACTTTATCCATAGAACTTAGTAGAGTGTTTTGCCTATAATAAAAGCTAAATAAATATTTGACAAATTAAATTTTAGAGAAATCATGCTTATATTACTATGGAAAAACTGGGATGAATACAAAAACTATAATAATTTTATAATTCCTAAATAGATGTAGGATGAAGCAGCATAGCCTGAAACTGCAAGTGACTTAACAGAATCATCTTGTTTATCCTGATTTTTCATCCATTCCTTTTTGCAGTGTATCTCTTTGAGATAGGTGAAATAGAGCTGAGAAAATGACAGGATTAGGATTCCAAATGTTTGAACATTTGGTTGGATATAAGATGATATTTAATGGAGATAAAAAGCAATATTGTATATTTTGTTATTTTTTAAATGAACTTAATTAAAATTTTGGGGAGGAAGAGATGAAGTTTTGTGTTTAAAATGACTGGATAAGCGTATTACATATTGTATAATAAATGCAATGTAAATCAATGATTTTTTGTGGTAGGAGAACAAAAAACTGAAGTGGATTCAGATTGAAAAAATGGAAACATTGTTTAGATAGAGGAAATGATATTGTTTCAGGATACATTGTTATAATCAGATGATTTTGGAGTATTATGTTCAATTCAAGGTACTGTACTTTCTGAAGCTTGCTAATACACTGGAGAGCATAAATGGGAATGTGAAGACAGTGAAAGGACTTAAATTCTTGTCTTATGATTGCTGACAGAAGGGTATTATTGCATCTTAGAGGAGAGAAAATTTGGAAGAGAGATAATGATAGCTCTCTTTAAGTACTTTATGAGTTTTTATGAGGAAGAAGGATTATGTTTCCATTGCTTGGTCCCAGAGTGCAGAAATGGGAGCTATAACTGAAATACTGTAGAGTTTTATTTTAGTTGAATATAAATGAAAAGATTCTAACTAAGGCATCCCAAAATGGAATGGACTGCCTCCAAAGGCAACTTTTTCTAAATGAATTAAATGTTGGTTTTAGGTCACAATGTGGATTTGAAAAACTAGTTCCACACAAGTTTGGTCCCAAGTCTTACATTATGTGATTCTATAATAAGGCCTGAAAATTAATTCCAAGACTTATAATAATGATAGATAAATCTTGTTGACAAAAAAAGATCTTTTCCTATTTTTAAATTAATTAAAATCATTTTAACTAAAAAATGTCAGTTTTTTCTTGTGATATTATTTTCAGTTTTTTCATAATTAAAGCAAGACAATAACCCCTATATTGCCCAAATGTTTATACAATGGATTCTTTGATAGAACTTTAGGGGCTGTTATCACATCTGCTTCTATGAAAAAAATTAAAGAAAACTATTTAAAACAGTGAATTTTTGTTGCCCTAAAAATGCAACTTTGGCAGGTAACTTGGCAGGTAAGAGTCAATAAGTAGGCCTTGTTTTTCCACTTTCAGGGAGTGGTTATTGACATTGTTTTTTCTTCTCACTTCTATAAAGGTAAGTCAAAATTATGCAAGAGCAAAGGAACATGAGGATACTTTAGCTTGAAGTAGGAGCTAAAATACCTGGTTTTTTTTTTTTTTTTGAGACCAATTTAATAGTTTATTAAATGGAGTGATCTACTGGAACCAATGGATCCATGGTTGGTCCCAGGGTTGAACGAGATTATCGTCTCAAAGAAGAATCCATCCCTGAGTATCGGGACAGCAAGATTTTTATAGGATAACAAGAATAATGACATAATGGGGAAGGTACCTGGATGGGGATAATCTAAGATAATACAATGGAGGGAGGTACTGGAAAGGTTACTGATATTCTAATGATGTCTAAAATGGATAGACCTTTATCCTGTCAAACATTGAGATTGATTATAGTCTAAAGATATAAAATCTTTAGCTCATCAAACATTAAGAGGGAAAGGTTATAA
Source organism: Sarcophilus harrisii (assembly GCF_902635505.1). NCBI lineage: Eukaryota > Metazoa > Chordata > Mammalia > Dasyuromorphia > Dasyuridae > Sarcophilus > Sarcophilus harrisii. Next base: position 510,875,976 of record NC_045426.1, read on the forward strand.
CCTGAGGTAGAGTAACTAAATAGGACAATTGGGAAACTGGGTCAGGACATCAAAAGGAACTGTGGCACAACATTCCACACCATCTCTCTCTTCTAACTGTTCAAATCTTTGAATTACCTTCCTCTAGAAGGTCTTAGCACCATAATTTTGACCAACCTTATGTGAAGTAAATAGACCAAATAATAATCAAAATAAAGCTAGAACAATGCAAGGACTTATAGTAAGGTCAAGTCTCTTCTTGATAACCCCGGAGTTAATCAGCAATACACAAAGTTCCTTATTACAATCATGCCAGTCCTCTGTAGTTAGGGAGCATGTGGACAGTTCACTGTGAGTTGGGTGTGTGGTTATTTGTGCATGAGTCAGCCTCTGCTTACAGAGCAGCAGGGCTCAAGACAGTTGTGTTACCCATTCAGAGGGGCAACCTGCTCCAGGGGAGAAGTGTGAGGCTTGGAGTAGCTCCACCTGTCCCTGCCCAGAGGAACAGACAGGGCTGCAGAAGGGATCAGATTTCTGAGCAGATTATGCACAGTTAGACCAAGGCAGGCAAACCTCAAGCTTTTAGAGGTCCAGTATCAACTACAAGGTCCTTTTAAGTATGCTAAAATACTAATTAAGGACCTGGGGTAACAGGAGGGGAGAAATAAATCATAGAGACTGACACTCCCAAGAGAGCTATCCGATTTCTTGTTGTTTCTAAAAAAGAATCCCCAAAACTGAGTTTGCCAGGGCAATTCCAATTGAATAAGGGATTTCAAAGTTAAAGCATAACCAGCAAATCATAGTCCAGCAAATTTAAACAAGGAATAAAAAATGAAAAGGGCTGTTTAAAGGACTTCTAATTAAATCTGAACTAGTAAGATAGGGGGTAGGGCAGAAGTGCCTAAGAAAATACACCAGTTTCCCCAGTTTCCTATTTCTTCCTCCCTTTTTTTTCTCACTGAAAGGAATTATCAAATAATCATCCCACATATAAGTCACATACACATGCATATATCAGACTAAAAATCCCTCAAACAAACACACAGTAATACAGTTAAAATTCTAATAATTCAACCACTTTCCCAATTCAACCACTTTCCCACTCCCTCATATCAGTCCAAATTACACCTGGAGAAGGGGCAATGGTTTTCTCAAAAGCTGCTTCCTGATGAAGATGGGCAAAAATGTTAAGTCCAGGGAGAGGGATGGGTGTAATATGTAAAATGTCTAAGTTTTGCAAAGTTTTTGAATACATGAGATCATTTCAGAAATGTCAGGGTTTCACATGTGGCATCATTTAATAAAAAACAGTAACAGGTAATAATTATACAGCAACATTGGCAAAGCATTTGTCTTCTTTTTATTTAATCTTTACAACCACTCTGGGAAATAAGGGCTCTTATTATACCCATTGTACAGGTGAAGAAACTCAGATGGAGAGTGTTTAAATGGGTTAGCCAGATTTATAATATTAAGTTCTACAGCTGTGAATCATCTAATTCCAAATACATTTGGACTCCCTATCCAAATCTATATTGACTATGCAACCTAGTTTTCTCTTAAAGTTTCTTTATTAATAGATTTTTGGCATAGCTTGGCATAGAAGATGACATTAGTTTTGTTGCCAACCAGATGGCAGTTGATGGGCATACCAAGCCATGTATCTTAGAATTCAGTTGCTTCTTGTGATTGTGCATCTCTCTTTATTATTGTATATATGCGTGTCCACATCAATAACAAAAAGAAATAGATACTTAATCAGTATGTCAAAATGTAGCACTGAGATTGTATAATTAATGAAATTCAGTTTATAAATAAAAATTAAAATGAAAATTCTTAGAATCGTGACATAGCTGATTCAATATTCTCTGCTTTCTAGTAACTAATTAGAATGATTTAAAACCTTTACTAACTATAATAGCCCATTCAGAACACTATATTGAAATACACCTAGACTTAAATTCACTAATGAATTAAGAAGAAGGCAACCAGGATACACACCTCCTGAGGTTTCCCTTTACTGACAGGTGTCTTATTGCTATAAATCACCTCTGGGCCTTTCCTGTTAAAATTAAGTGACCAGTATCAATCTGGGAGATAAGCTAGCTAGCAAATCCATGTTTATACTAGCATTCTAATTAGAAACTTAGGAGGAATTTATTCTCCAAATTTCTGTAAACTGGGAACTCTTTGAGGTATATGACTAGCAAATTCCATAGGACACTAGATATGAACTCAGGTTTTTCTAACTGCAGACCCAGAATACAATTCACTGTGCTAACTGCCCCCCTCCTCCCAAAAAATATTAAAATGATCAATCCAGGTATAGTTTACAATAAGGGAGGCAAAATACTTAAGAATACATAGGGCTAAATATCATTGTATTTTTTTGTCCTCTGTATTATTATAGTTATTTCTGAGAACTATATTTTATGAATAACTTAGTGGAATAGAGAACATTCAGAAGAGGACAAGCAAGATAATAACAGAGTAGAATAGTATCCCAGATTTATAGCTAGAAACAATTTCAGGAATTATCTAGTTTGACTGTATTTTAGGAATAACAAAACTGACATACTAAGAAGGTAAGTGACTTATAGTTGGATCATTTCAGTCATTACTCCATTTTAATATTTTCTTGGCAAATATAGCGGAGTGGTTTGTTATTTCCTTTTTCCAAGTCATTTTTTAAAAGATAATGCCTAAAGCAAATATAGTTAGGTGACTTACCTGGGGTCACAAAGTCAGTAAATATCTGAAATTAGATTTGAATTCATGTAGATGAGTGTTCCTGATTCTAAACTCATTGGACTACCTACTTAACCCTAAAATTTCATATAAACTTTTGTTATTGTCTAGTCATTTGAGACACATCTGATTCTTTGAGACCCCATCTGGGGTTTTCTTGTCAGCAATCTGATATTAGTTTGCCATTTCTTTCTTCAGCACTTTTATAGATGAAGAAACTGAGGCAAATAAGATTGAGTGACTTGCCCATCATTACACAATTAGTAAGTGTCCAAAACTTGATTTGAACTTAGGTCTTCTTTTTTATTATTATTATAACTTTTTATTTACAAGATATATGTATGGGTAATTTTTCAGCATTGGCAATTGCAAAACTTTTTGTTCCATTTTTTCCTCCTCCTTCCTCCCACCCCCTCCCCCAGATGGCAGGTAGACCAATATATGTTAAATATGTTAAAGTATATGTTACATACAATATATGTATACATATCCATACAGTGATTTTGCTGCACAAGAAGAATTTGACTTTGAAATAATGTACAATTAACCTGTGAAGGAAATAAAAAATGTAAGCGGACAAAAATAGAGGGATTGGAAATGCTATGTAGTGGTTCAAATTCCATTTCCAGAGTTCTTTCACTGGGTGTAACTGGTTCTGTTCATTATTGAACAAATGGAACTGGTTTGGTCCATCTCATTGTTGAAGAGGAACTCAGGTCTTCCTGATGCAAGGCCTGAAACTCTGTCTACTATATAGAATCCAGTTGCCTAAATGACTTCCCCAGGTTCACGTAACTGAGAAATGTCTGAAGCACCCTATTAAGAGTTTTGGTCCAGAACTCTATGCTTTAGACCATTTTGCAATATATTGAGATAATGCCAAAAATGGTTGGGTTGGAGGAACTGCAAATATTTATATTAAAAAGGCAATGAATTGTTAATTGGATGGTCTAGGGACATTGGTGACATGAGTGCTCTTTTCAAGCATTATTATATGGATAAAGATTCAGACCTGTCCTAGAGGACAGAAATTTGGATATCTATATCTATATAACATACATTTCAGAGAAACAAATTTAAATAAGAGAAAAGAGAAAACAGAAATATATTAACAACCAAAACTAAGCTTTGAAAAAATTAAAACAATCTGAAAGTAGGAACATCAACTTTTGTAGTGATTGAGTATCTCCACAGTGGGATTTCTTAAACAAAGACCTTATCATCAATTGTCAATGACATTTCAGAAGGGATTATTATTTGTGCATGGATTGGGATGGATGGTACCTTTCAACTCTTACATTTTCTTTTTCTGTGAACATAAGGACCATGAATCCAAATTCAACTGTTTTCTTCCCTATCTGCTACTTCTCCACTGGATACCATATGACCTATGGCCATCCCCAACTCAATTCCCTTCCTGACAGATATACACATAACAATTTCTAATCATGCATAGTATATGTACTGAGGCAATTTATAATCCAAACTTTACTATCCTGCAACACATATAAGAACAGAAATTTCATCAGTTAATTTACCCTGAAATAAATTGATCTTTACATTTTGGAAACTAAAAATAAAAAAAAAATACTTTTACTATGATGATTAAGATTCAATCAAATATGTTTCTAGAAAATGTATTATATGGATAAATTTAAAGCAAACTCACTATTTTAGTATATTTTGGGGAAGATACAAAAATAACTTTTAAAATGGTTTATCGAAAAGATATAGTTTGATGAGATAATTGAAAGGCCAACTTTACTTAGTTTAACCATTTCTTTTATATTGTTTCTGGAGTAACATTATTCATTTGTTATATCAACACTATTCATTTCCATTAGTATCATTTAATCTCAGTTTTTATTTGAAATTAGTTTCCCGATTTGTTCTAATACTTACTGGTAGGGATGATCAGATAATGAGTTTAATTTTCTTTTAAAGATCTTTGGTCAAACTAAAATTCATCCAGGAATTTATTTCCTATTCAACCTTTTAAAGAGAAATTAACTCACTTTTTAAAAAAAGAAAGAAAGAAAGAAAAAGAAAAAAAAAAAGGTGGGAGGCAGAACTAGATGGCACAGTGAACAGAACACTGACCATGGAATTGGGAAGACCTGAGTTTAAATCCAATCTTAGACACTTAAAACTTAGTAGTTGTATGAACCTGAGCAAATCACAATCCTAATTACTTCCAAAAAATGTCACAGAGAAACTGGCCTATTTTTCATATATAGGGATATAGTAAATTACTTTCTGACAAAATTTTGAAGCATATTGACATAACTAGAATATGATCCAAGATGCATTTGTTTACACAATGACCATATAGAGTCAATATCAAATATACTGCTATGATTTGCTGTTGAGAAACTAGTGAATCCTACAAAACAAAAATTGTCATAGTATTAAAATGATACAATATCATAAATGTATTTATATGCTTCTTTAGAACCAGATAAATGTGTCACATTTCATCCTGGTTTATTAAGATTTGAATTTTAAGATTAAGCAAATTAAAATGTACAGAAGCAAGGGCCATGCTGTAATCACCCTGAACCAGTTTAAATGAGCAAGATTGGCAAATGCTTCAGATCAGGGCATGGTTTATTTTTGTTAATTTCCTAAACTCATGAAAGTGATAGAAACATTTTTTGAGAGATCCAATTGTCCAGAACAATTCTCATTAGAGGGCTGCTGTTGGATATAATTGAGTGAAAGTTCTGCCTCTGACCCACAGTGGGCGTGTGAGTATAGGCAAATCAATAGCCCTTCAGTATTATGGAAAACTGTTTATATATATACATACATAAATGCTTTTGTATCAGTGAAGGACATTTCTACTTTCCCAATATGAGAGTTAAACATGATTGAGATTATGACTTTGCCACTGATCCTTATTCCATAAATTTAAGATTTTAGTAATAATTAAAATGACATAACCAATGCCTAAAGAAAAGATATGAGAAAACATACCCATCTCACTCCTTTTTTATATAAATGGAAGATCCACAGATTTGGTACATTGGATATATTAACAGTTATTTAGAGTATTTATTAGTTGCTCTGTTTTTTTCTCTTTTGGTTAAAATATTATTCATCACATAGGATCACACTGTGAGACATGAAAGATGTGATATCTTGAGAGAAATTCTGGAGATATAAAAAAACAAAATATCAATAAAAATATTTAAAATGGAATAACTATATAAAAATAACTTTTGCCTCTTGATTTAAATAAAAAGAAACTGTAAATAAATATTTTAAAATTCAAAGACACAAAACCTGTTTCCATATTTATATTGAAATAAAATGTTAAAAGTTAAACATGAAATGCTTTTATCTTTTAGAAATAGTATATTGGTCTTCCCTATTAAATGTAAAAAAAATTACCATCATTTTTGCATTTCAATATGAGGAAATTTTGTATTAAAAAGCTATCTATTTGTTACCTTTAAATAATTATCTTTCTGAATTAGCTTTATATATCCTATAAACTGAAAAAGGGAAAGCATAAAGTCAGTAGCATTGAAAGCACAATTCCATCATTCCTATCATCTATTTCCTCTTTGTAGATATACTTATACTGAGTTCTTGATTCACACAAAAATGCTGAAATAAGATATTAATAAACTATAAGAATGTGATTCAAAACCTATTTTAAGCAACTTGATATATAATTAATCCAGAAAATGTTCAATATTTCTTATAAATTTATCTATTTTGAAAAATATGCAAACATATTTTAAAATGTACAGAGCTAATTGATTAATAAAAATAAATTGAATATTTTAATGCATGTGGTAAAAAATTGAAATATGCCAGAGTAGAACCAATGTGTCTTCAGTAAAGTAATACATTAAAAATATATTTTATAGCTCTAAAATGGAAATGAAACCTTGTAATTTTCATGGAAAATAGCACTTATTAGAATAAGTGAAGACTAGATAAACCTGTGCATTTAACAAACCCAAAAGATTTTTACACCTGTGTATACTTAAAAGGATTTTTCATCCATTATTGATATTGAAGAGGTTTTTTTTTTTTTTTTTGGAATGTATTCTATTATATCAATAATAGCTGACATGTTCACCTTGTGAACCAGATAATAGATTTTACAACGTCTAACATTAATGGTGCTTGTTCTTTATTTGAGGGTAGATTTTCTCCTTGGGTATCTGTTTTTACCCCTGTCTTTCTAAATAAAAATGTAGCTAGGACAAATCAAGGCCATGGGAGATATCAGGAATGTAATGACTTGTTTCACAATTAAAATGAGATGAAATAAAAATGAAAATATAAGTGGCTGTCAAATAAATTTATTTTTAAACAATACCTATTCATGGAAAGATTTAGATATGTAAAAAAATTGATGGAATTTTTTAGTTGTTTTTGCTGAATTTTTAAGCATTAAATAATACTGGATATTTTGTGTGATTCAATAAAAGTTTATCCATTTATTATGTATAGGAGTGTGTTGAATAAAGAATTACACAATCCTTACCCTTATAGTCTAGCAAGGAAATATGAGAATAATAATGATGATAAGCATAATAGTGCTTGCTATATGTTGGCTAGTACACTAAGTACTTTACAATTGTAATCTCATTTAATTCTCACAATTATTCTAGAAAGAAGGTGTTATAATCATCTCCATTTTGTGGATAAGGAAATTGAGACAGAGTTTATATGACTTGCCAGTAGGTATCTGGTATTAATTTTGAACTCAAATATTTCTGCCTCCAGTTACAATGCTCCATCTACTGGCCTCACTTGATCCCTTATTGTGATCCCTAGATGTGATCAATACGGAAGTCAGAGAATCATGGAGGTAGATATCATTTATAGACCCAAAGATCAGAAAAGACTTCAAAAATATATACTTTAAACTGAAACTTGAATAAAGGAGAGTTTAATGGATAATTGTATATTTGAGTTCTGAGAGATGGATTTGCCAAATTCAAAGAAGCATAAGAAAACAAAGCAGGATGAAGAGACAATTAGTAGTGTAACTATAATGTTAGTCATAGAGGACACGAAGGTGGTAGTTTGAAATAACATTTGGAAGGTTAAGTTGTAAAAGTCAAAATATTTTATTTTGGAAGAACAGGAGTCAATGAAGTTATTCAGAGCAAGAAAGTGACATCAATAGAACAGTAAATTAGAAAAAAAATTACTTGGATAGTTGTATGAAGGATGGGTTAGAGATGGGATGGTACTGAAGCAGGGGATATAGTTAGGCTGCAACCCTATATTGTCTTCATCAAAAAACATTTATTCTTTCTCTTTTATTCAAGGGCGGTTTTGTTGAACTCTTGATATATCTTGAGATAATTCACCAACTTTATGAACATAATGGTTTATTCCCATAGAATTTCATGTAATATTTCCTTATATCAACTTCCCTTTTGTTTTTTAAGATGGCTTAATGTGTGGATTATTAGTGAGTTTGGAAAGCTCTTAGTTTAAGGACAAATTCCCTCTATCTTTCTCAATGTTAAAGGGAGAATATCATTTAGCATCAAGTTCATTTCTTTATGACATTATTATCTTCAGTAGTGTTAAAATATTTATTCATAATTTGAAGGTCTATTCATAAGTTAAACTATTACATGAGTATTGTCATTAAATAATTCCAAATATAGTTATCAATATTGTTCTTTTAAAATTATACTTAAAAAAATATTTAGCTCTTCACTAATAGCTCAGAACTTTTATTTTAAAATCATTCCTTATAGATATGATCAAGAATTCTAAAGTATAAACTTCAAAATATTATAAAAATCTATGTATATCAGTTTCCACCAATATTTTATGGAAAATAACTTTGATTTTTTTCTTATTCCCTTATAATATTAAACTCTCTTCTTTATTTTTCATCTACTTTCTTTTGAAATTTCCTACAGTAAAAAAAAAAAAATAACTAATGATGGTTACCTTATATAATCAAACTTCTTTCTCCCTGATATATTTGATAGTTATTTTTCTTGCAGTGGTTTTTATTATGATCTATATTCTGTCAAAATTCATTAAATATATTGAATACTTTTCCAATTGTGTTTAAGTTATTATCATAAAAATTATGAGTAATTTTCAAGGAAAAAGCTCCAAGTTAAATTACTTTTAAATTATAAATAAGTTGTAAAATAATTTTTAAAAATCACATTTTGCACTATTATTGTATGTTTTATTTGCTGCAATTCTGATAGAACTTTTTTTTTTAAATAGGAAATTTAAACTGATGAGTATATTGGGAGAGGAATTATATTGTCTGACCTTAAAATAACATTAAACTTCAATTAATATTAAACTGAGAGTGAAGTAGTCTTGCAGATATAAATATCTAGAAGGTTATTTTCTTTCCAGTCCCAAAATCTAGCTATCATGCAAAAAATTTTATACATTCACATTTCTAATATTATACTCCTACAGTTCATTCTAATAACTGAATTGAATCTTGATATAATGAAAAGGTTAATATTGTCAATTTTTAAATCATATTTTCTGTTGGTAAACAAAAGCTTATTCACATTATATTTAAGTTTGAAATCACTGCCTTCTATTCTAATAAGTTGTTTAAGGGATAGTTAAAACTAGTACTGAGATGTTCTCTACATCTGAAAACAATGGGGCATATTTTGTGACATAATCATGGCACAATAGCTAGAGTACCTGGCTTAGAATCAGGAAGATGAGTCTTTCTGACTTCAAATCTTGCCTCATACTCTTAATGGTTATGTTACCTAGGCAAATCACTTAATCATCTTTGCATCAGTTTTCTCATTTGTAAAATAGGCTAGAGAAGGAAATGGCAAAATACTCCACTATCTTTGTTATGAAAACCCCAAATGTGATCTCAAAAGATTTAAACATGACTGAAAATGACTATCCTTTTCAAACTTTGACCATACCAAAATGATTTTAGACCTCTATTTGCTACCACTTGAGAAAAGTAATTTTTGAAGAGTTTCCAACACAAAAAAGAGACAGAAGCATACACCAATTTTATACTGTAACAGAGAGCCCAGATCTCCTGGGTATCTGTCCTTATATCTGATTACTGATGCTAGGTAAATATGTAGAAGCTGAAGCTGAATGGGAGATGGACCTTCTATCGAATATCTTATTTATGTGAAGACAATTTAACAAAAACCCTTCTTGGTTTTGGGATATAATGAACTCTGAATGAAACCTGGCACCAGAATTTTCTTATTTTATCTTCTGTGATATACTAAATAAAAAAGCTAAAACATTGAGTCATAACTATTGAGAAAAGTTTTAGTTTAAATAATTTCCTTTAAAATAATTTAATTTCATACTTTCAAAAGCACTGCCTTACTCTAGCTCAGCTCTGCTTCTACTTAAACTACAATGATTTTGGAATATGGACACTACCCTCTTCCCAGAAAAGAGTAAGTTTCTTTAGAGATTCAATAATTTATTTGGAGCTGACATATTAGGGAGTTTGTAAGGAGTAGAGGTAATACAGAGGAAATCAACAAGCTCTAGAAACAATACAATGTTGGGAGGTACAATTCTGCAATCTTCAAAAGTGCATAGTATTGAAAGGCCCATCTGTTAAATCATTAATTCTTTCTTTGTTTTCAGTTATTCTTATATTAATAAAGATAAAATCAATCGTGAAGGGCACATACCCAAAATATTAGGCTGAACAATTGGCAAATGCTTAACATCAATCCAAGAGTCACACTAATAAAGTTAATTATAATACCACTGAGGGAAAAGGTTGTACTAGTTCAATTGATATGTGAACAATTTCTCTTTCCAGATTTCCAGATGTACATTAATTATATTTTCTGTCAAATTTAAAATCAAATATTAAGGCCAATGATATACATTAAGATTCACAATAGTGAACATTTTCTTCATGCTGAAAGCTAGTTTTAGCATGTTCATTTTTTTTCAAGGGATTTTATCAACACCCTTGATTCAGTGTATATTTAAAATTTCTCAGGATAGGAAGTTAAGTATATGGAATGCATCCTTTGTAAAATATTCTGCCTTTATCAGTAATGAAATGGAAAGGCAAAGTCATAAAATTACAGTCAGAGTTGGAAAGGACATCAGAAGACACTCAGACAATATTTCAACAAGAAATCCTTCTATGATATTCCTCCAAAGAAGTCAAGCAGATTTTCCTGAACTACTCTACTAAGCAGATAACATATTATCTCCTAACATATACCATTCCATTTCTGAGCATGATTTTTTTCTTTGGAAGCTTTCCCTTAAATTAATCTCAATATTGTCACTCAGAAACTTCTAATCATTACTTGTAGTTCTCCCCTCTGGAGAGAATCAGAACTGTCTAATTTATCTTCCACATGAGAAATAATCAAACTCTTAAACAAAATTAATGTATTCCTTTATGATTCTTTTTCTTTAAACTATGAAGGTTCAGGATTTCCATCTTATTTTTGTGGAAAGTGGGTTTTAGGCTCATTTCCATCTCTTTTCTCTATGTACTCTAGTTTATCAAGGTTCTTTAAACAATATATTTTATTGATATCTTTTATTTTCATATCAGTTACATTTCCCAGTATATTCCTCTCCACCTCCAATTCCAGAGAACCATTTTTTGCAATAAATAATAAGAGAGGTATATTTTACAAAGTTAAGCAATAAATTAAAAATGTTAACTTTATTTGGAATGTTCGATGTACATAAGCTTCCTTTTCTGTGAAGAAGAAAGCATAGTTCCTCATTTCTCTTCTTTGTGGTGCAGCTTCGTCATTATAATTTTACATCATTCAATTTATTGCTATTGTTATTGCTGTTCTGTGCTATAACATTGTTGTAGATATTGTGTATATTGTTTAACTCCTGTTTGCTTCACTTTGAATCAATTCATGTTTTCCTTTGCTTTTCTTTATTAATAAGATTCATGATTTCTTCCTACATTATAATTATTCAGTTGCTTTCTTTTGAAATAAGTTTTTGTCCATTCATCAATAACTTTCTTGATATATAGTATTTAAAATGAATCTAATGTTTTATATGTGAGTATTATATATATGAATAAATTAATTGTTCAATCTATACATATTTATTAAGCATTTTCTATTCTCCAGATAGAGAGCCCAAATGTAATAGTGGAAAGAGAATTTGTCTTGTAGGGAAATCTGTATTGGAATTTTACCTTTGACAAATGACTGACTATGAGACTCTGGGTAAGTCACTTTGCTCCTGAATGCTCTCAGATACTGTCTGAAACTGAGTTACAGAGGAATTAATAAGCTCTATTCACTCCTGGATGGAATTTCTTCAAGTTGGATTTACCTATATTTAAAAAAAAATTACAGGTTCATATACTACTTCTATGTACCCACCTCTCTCTTTTTCATGCACCTATCTATTGCTCTTTTCTCTATGAATGGAGTTTAGAAAACACATTCTTGTTAATAAGAGCATGTGTTAGGTAAAGTAAGAAAAAAAGAAAAAGTGTATTTTATAATTTACTGCTAATAATGCCTAAGTTCACTGACATCAAGAAAGTTCTGTGTGGTTTAATTTTCAAGGCCAATGAAAAGCAAAAAAATTAAATCAGTTTGACCCAGAACTGACTCGATACTAGTGAAAACTAGCAGTTACAAGAATAATAACTACTATTCCTTCCTCGAAGGATTTTCAAGTTGGATTGATATTAAAAATTACAGCAGTTCATTACTCTTTAACCTCTCTTTCATCATCGTATTGCTTTATTATGAATGGAGTTAGAACACATTGTAATCAAGAGCATGGATAGTAAATCTTAGAACATAATGAAACAGGTATTTTATAATTTACTAATCAATCTAATGCTTACTAGACATCTAGAAAGTTCTTGTGTTTATTTTCAATAATAAAGCAAAAGTAATTAAAATCAGTGACAATTACTCTATAGGAATAGTGATGCATAACAATGACTATATCTCGCTCAGAAGGATTTCAGATGTTGATAAATCTTGCTATTTATTATTTAATTTCTGGCATTCATTGATGACAATCATGCTTCAAATGGATAGAATCTTCGAACCATAATCAAACAGACTTGAATTCAATCAATTGTACAATGACCCTTCTCAGCATTGAGATTTGCTTATGGTCTATAAAAGAATCATTAATCACACTATTTTGGGACTTCTCTGACTTACTTCAAAGTCAAGTGAGATACTCAAATAATTAGAAACATCATCCTATAGATTTGATCAGTCATATTATATCCATCTTTCTCATCTCTGATCCTCTAGAATGAGTACAGACCTTCTCAAACATGATGATTTAAGCTCAGCTCAGAAATCTATTCTTATTATCCTGCACTACTTTGAGGACTTCTCTGCTTCTTAATCCTTAAACTCAATTGGAAACCCATCATCCTATAGGTACTTTCATCAGTCTTGGACATTATGTCTCAGGCTTTTCTGTCTCTGATTTGTGATGGTCCCCTATTAGACTTCAATATTTCTTAGCTCTACCTAATCCTATTGTTATTTCCTTCACTTCTTTGAGTTCTTTTCTTTTCTTCCTTCCCTGATGCTTGGTCCTTCTTCTTCTTGACTTCCTTCTTAGCTTCCTCTTTCTCTGTTCCCTTTAGTTTCAGTCTTCTTGAGCTCCTTACACTTCCTTCTTTTTCCTTCCTTCTTTCTTCTCTTTCTCTCTTTCCTCCTCCTTCCTTCCTCTTTCCTCTTCCTCCTTCTTCTTTCCCTCCTTCCTTCCCTCCTTCCACCCTCCCTGCCTTCCCTTCTTCTTTCCTTCCTTCCTTCCTTCTTTTCTTCCCTTCATCTTTCCCTCCTTCCCCCTTCTTTCATTCCTTCCCTTCCTCTTTCCCTCCTTCCTTCCTTCTTCCCTTCTTTCCTTCCTCCTTGTTCTTTCCTTCCTTCCTTGCCTCTTTCCTTCCTTCCCTCCTTTCTTCCCTCCTTCTTTCCTTCCTTCCTTCTCTCCTTCCTTCCCTCCCTCCTTCCCTCCTTCTTTCCTTCCTTCCCTTCCTCCCTCCCTCCTTCCTTCCTTCCTCCCTTCTTTCCTTCCTCTCTTCCTTTCTTTCTATCTCCCTTCCCCCCTCCCTTCCTTCCCTGCTTTCTTCGTTTCCTCCCTCCCTTCCATCCTTCCCTCCTTCTTTCATTCCTTTTCTCCCTCCCTTCTTTCCCTCCCTCCCTCCTTCCTTCCTCTCTCCCTTCCTCCTTCCTTCTTTTCCTCCTTTCTTCCTTCCCTCCTTCCTCCCTACCTCCCTTCCTTCCCTCCTTTCTTCCCTCCCTCCCTCCCTTCCTTCCTTCCTTCTTTTCCTCCTTCCCCCTTCCTTCCCTCTTTCCCTCCCTCCTTCCCTCCTTCCTTCCTTCTTTCCTTCCCTCTCTCCCTTCTTCCTCCCTTTCTTCCCTTCCTCCCTCCTTATTTCTTTCATTTCTTTTGTAACTCCAATACTTAGCCTAGTCTGTCACATAACAGACATTTATGCTGATTGAATACCAGTTAATAGATTACTAAATACACTTTTATTAAGTAGCTTATTATATTCCAGGTTCTTTGCAAAGCATTGGGAATATAAGGAATGGCAAAAGATGATCCCAACTATCAAAAAAACTCACAGTTTAATGGAATAAACCACTTACACCTATCTTCAACATCCATGTACAAACAAGATATATACAAGATAAACTGGAGATAGCAAATTCAAGACATTAGAATTAAGACAGATTAACAGAAGGCAGGATTTTATTTGGGATTTGAATTAAGCTAAATAATCCAGGAGGTAAGGGATGAAGGAGACTATTCAAAGCCAATGAAAATGTTCAGAGTTTGGAGATGGAGTGTCTTTTGAAATGCATCTAATCTCACTGGTTTGAGAAGTAAATGAAGTATAATAAGGCTGGAAAAGTGGGAGGTGGAAAATTTGCAAGAAGCTTTAATGCCAAATAGAAAATGTTATTCTTGATCTTACAAACAATAGAGAACTCCTAGAATTTATTGATTTGGGGGTGACACTATCAAATCTGTGCTTTAGTTGGAAAGATGAATGGAGGATGTACTTGAGTGGGGACAGAATTAAAGTTGGCAGACCAAATAACAAGCTATTGCAAAATTCCAGGTATGAATTGCTGAGGGGAGGATGAGAAAGGAGACAGTATTAGTAGGGATAAAAAAGTTGATATACAAGTGTCAGATTCTATGTAAAGATGTTATGAATGTAAAATCCATAGACCATTGCAACAGATTTTTTACTCAAGTGGATGAGTGAGAAATTGAATGTGATACCCAAGTTGTTAACCTGGGTTTCTAGGGTAATCGTGGCATTCTTAATGGTAACAAAAACAGAGAATTTTGGAAGAATAGAAGATTTTAGGACAAGAAACATAAATTCAGTTTTAGGCATGCTAAATTTAAGTATTTACAGTACACTCTGTTTGAGATGTCTAAAAGGCAGTTGGAGATGAATCTGCAGGTTAAAAGAAAAGTTAGATCTGGCCAATAATATCTAAGAATTATCATTAAGAAAGGAAATTACACTTACAAAGGATAGTAATTGAGTCTAGTTATGTATTTATATTTCATCAAATACTTTCATTTGATCCTGATTCTCTTTGTTCAGACAGTAGAATTTAGCACAATTCCAGGCAAGATCATTTTTAACATTCCCATCAGTCAGGTTTTTCTGTTTTTAACTTTTCCATTAAAAACTTATGTATTATGTATTTTCTGTAACCTCTTTCTTAAATCACCCTATCTTTGTGTAGCATAAAATTCCCCCAGTCTCTTTAGTTCAAAAAGTTGAATTTGAATCCTTTGACTTTTTCTTTACATTTAAAATTATGCAGCAAATTTTGTCAATTTTATTTTCAAGTGAATTTTCAAATCTATTTCTCCTCTTTAATGCCTGTATCACTACATTAGTCTACGCACCTATTTGTACCTAATTAGAATACTAAATTAAGCTTCAAACATTTTTTATTAAAAAAAAACTATTTAGATTTTTCTTTTCTCTCTAAAATATCCTTTATATGATTGTAATAATGATTCTTGTTTTGTTTTGTTTTTTCTTTTCTATTTGCAACTCATTTAAAAGACATTCTTCATGCTTGGTTGTCAGCTACTGAGTAAAGCTGAAACTCCCCCTCAGTGCACAGTGCTATGATTCTGGAGTTGCAGGATGTATTCAAATCCAGCCTGAGACACTAGCTCTGTGGTCATATAGCTATATGAGCAGGTCATTTAATCTACCTGCCTCAGTTTTCTCAAATGTGAAAAGGGGCTCATAATAGAATCTAACTCACAGTATTGTGTTGAAGATCAAATTAAATAATATTTGTAAAGTGCTTAGCACAGTATCTTGCATATTATAGGTCCTTAATGATTTAATAAATCCTTTCTCAGGCATTTAAGCCCTCTCAAATCAGAAGTCACTTTAACTTTTAAATATTACTTTATATCCTTTCTCAAACATCCTCAGAATTAATTTTCCACTCAAATTTTATATTTTCTAGTCTCCTAATGAGTCCCGTTGAATTTTGCTACTATGCCATTCCTTATAGGTCTTTGTTTTCACTCCTGTTACTACCTTTTCTATCAATCAGTTGAATTTCAATTTGTGCTTTAATGTTCAACTCATGTCTACCTCCTCTGAGTTGGTATCACTAGCTTCCTAATGAAATATGCCCATGTTACTATTGCATATAGGCACTTGTTGTGCGACTCATACAATTAAGAGAGCTGACTGAGACCCTAATTAGTCAACAGATTTACCCTGGTTTATTCTGTCATTACATGTCAGAATGTGGACTTAAATAAAAATCTTCCTGACTACAAGGCCAGTTTTCAATCTATTATGTGATATAAGTGACCATTGGCTTGGGTTTAGGAAAATTTAGGAAAATAAGGAAGACTAGGGATATCCTATAGTATCTGAAGGCAAGAGTAAACAGTAGGCAAAGTAGAAGACCTTGGATGAAGTAAAAGAAATTTTAACTTGCAAGCTTATGAGCCTCTATTTCAAAGTAATTCATAAGTAGGGAACATTTATCAATAAATGAAAAAGGTAAAGCTTTTCTAAATCATTCTAGATTGAAGAAATGCTATTTCAAAGAACTTTGGGATATTGCCTCACATGTATCAGATTGGTTAATATGAAAGAAAATGAAAATAATAAATTTTGTTTGGAATATATGGAAATTGTGACATTGCACTATTGGGAAAGTTGTGAAGTAAATCATTTTGAAGAAAATTTGTCATTATATTCAAAAAAGTTGTAAAATTATACATACCTGTTGACTCAGCAATAGCACTATTAGATTTGTATTCCAAATACCTATCTGGAACCCTCAGGCAAAAAACAAAACAAAACAAAAGAAAACATAACAATATATTAAGTGGAGCAGATTTGGGACAGTGAGATCATGAATTTAAAATCTTCAGAGGATAATGATTCTTGCCTATTCTCCTTCTAGGAAAAGGGACTCTTCATGGGAAGAAGTTTCCTTTTTTAGTCTATTGCCAAAGAAACTGGAGAACAACATCAAGAGTTTTCTGGAATTTGCTGCCCTCCAACATTATCTCTGATCTAGTAGCAGCCAGGAGAATGGAGTTGTGGACTGAGAAGCTCCCCTTTGCTTTCAACCCAAAAGTAGCAATCAGTGAAGGACTACAATGTCTATATGGACAGAATGTCCATGCTGTCTCTCAGACGTGAGCTACTCTCTGTCACTCTGTCAGTAACCAACTATATTGTCTCCAAAAGGGCTTGTTCATGGGAAGGGATCCCTAGCAAGCCCAATTTTAGTACCCACAGACCATGGTGGCTGTCTTTGACTATCATCCCAGAAGGAAGTCTGGTTTGAGCATAACCAAGATACTGACCCCAAGTGCTGGGCTATAGTCACAATACTGGGCTCCAAGGATGATAACAGCTTCTTTTGTGAAAAACTAAATGGCCTGAAGATAAAGACCTATGGCATTTCTGAGCAGAATATAATGGAGGGGACTACTCCAATCAGTTTGTGGTCCAGGGCTTCTGCTCTGCTTTGATTCCTGGCCTCCCTACCTTTACAGAGATCTCCTGGCTCTATAGCAATAGCAACTATCACCACATGGTGTATCTCAATAAGCATACTATTTAGCCCAGTACTTGCTACTGTGCCCATGTTGGGTTGTGACCCCCAAGAGGGACCTTCAAAAAGTCATGGGAGGCAGCATCTTCCTTAGTTACTTCACAACTTCATCATTACAACCATCTTATCCTCTCCTGGATGTCCTGGTGAAGTACCATACCTTACCAGACACTCTGCTTTTCAGCAGGATCTCAGTGACCACAGATTCAGCAAGTGAAGCCCCTTTTATAGGCTATGCCATATCCATGTATGGCAGAAAATCACTGACACACCCTTCCTCACAACATGTTATGGTGGGATTTTCCCAGCTATAGCAAAAAACAAACTACAACAACCAACTTTTCCAAGAGATTTCTCATTGTTATGAATCCCTGAACTCATTGAAAGTACAGATCCCCATGGAGTAGTTGAAATCCTCCAGCTCTTACAGATCACAGTAGTCTTTTTCTGTCAAGCACAACTTTAGTAGTCTGTCCCATTCCCAGATATCTTCAGCATTGAGACCATTTGTACCTATCTCCCAATAGAAATCAGTTTTGACCATCTTCGGCACTAAGATTAGTACAATCCTTACTCCCCCTGCAAACTGTAGGAAAGTTAACGTAATTGCAACAGATGGGTTCCCAGAAGACACCTTCAAAAGGAGAGTACCAACCCTTTCAGAATGTGAGGTGCCAAATCCAGGAGACAATAATACTCCTTAAGGGCATAGAGAAGTTCTTGCCCTGAGCCATCTCCCTTCTACCAAGAAAGAGTTCCATGCACCCAATGTATGAAGGACATCAGGTTTGGGACTCTCAGATATCTTTCTAATGGCCAGATTGTGCTGGAGGAGAAAAATGCTAGAAAAGCTATTCTAATATGGAATAAGGTTCAGGACTTGTTTTATTATATCAGACAGTCTCAGGGAAGATGATTAAGATCCTAAAATCAGCCCCTTGATGCCTGCTCCAAGACTATGGTTATGGCACCCAGACAGCAGTCCTCTGAAAACAAAGGTAGCAAATGACTTTGTTCAAGTGTTCATAGCTGTTCGAGACTATTATACCTAGTTGATGTCCCTCAGTCCAATCACTATTCAAGAAGAGTTCAGCTTCTACTTGAGCCTTATCCTGAAGGTCTGGGGGGATCAAGACCTAGATGAATTGTAACATGGCAAGTATTTTGATCGAATGGGCTACATCTCTGGACCCATAGGAGAATAGCCACATACTCAAGCAGCTGCTCTGGCAAGGCCATTTGACATCAGAGATATCCTACATGGCCTCCTGGGCCCAAAAGGGCTTGTCCATGGAAAGTGATCCCTAGCAAGCCCAATTTTGGTACCCACAGACCATGGTGGCTGTCTTTGACTACCATCCCAGTAGGTAGTCTGGTTTGAGCATAACCAAGATAGTGACCCCAAGTGCTGGGGTGCAGTCACAGTATTGGGCTCCAAAAATGATAACAGCTTCTTCTATGAAGAACTAAATGGCCAGAGAGACCCAAAACACAGATGACCTATGGCTGAAGATCTAGAACATTGACCCATTGACAACCATGATATCTAATTTTTTTAAAGTTTTTTCTAAAATAGAGAACAAAAATTATAATCACTTAAAGGCTTCTCCCTCTGAGAACAATGTTTAAAATCTGGTTTCAGGTAGTAAAAATAAACAAAAAAATAAGCAAAAAAGAAAAACTGTAATCATCCCAAAGGAATAATACTCTCACTACCAAAATATCTGAGTTAATCAATTCAACTCTAGATTTCAGAAGATGTCCTTAATTTTTTCAATAAAGTTGTCAATTTGCACATATCCCTCCTTTTTGTCATAGAGAGAAGCACACAAATATGCAAAGTCTTATTTCCTTAAAGCCCTATGAAATTCATGTGGGAGCTCTCCTAATCAATCTTACTAATGTTTCTTTACTTCTTTAATTAACTTCACTTTTTTCTGTCAGTAATGAAGATTTAGCTTTAACTGAAATCACTAACCAAGCCCCACATTATTGTATAGTACTAAATTAGAAGTCTTATTGGTCCACACATGTACAGTAGTTTCTACTAGCCCCTCAAGTGTTATTTCAGTCTTTTTCTACTATTCTCTACAATTCATTACCCCTTCTTCCTTCTCCCCTAACGCCCCAGCCTACATAATTTTCCAGGAATTTAGGTACTATCTTACCTTCTGTTTAACTAAGCATCTTTTTCCTTTGGGTTCAACATTCTCAAAAAAGAGCAAACTTTCAAATAGCCAGAAAGTTTAGGTTTAATGAATAAAAACATACAGTCATTCACAAAGAACATACAATAGGTGACAATGAACCTATAGAACAGCCTCAGATGATCCTTTTATTTTCATAGGTACAACACTGAACCCTCTTCATTGTCCATAGCCACTATAATGAAAATCTTATAGTTCTATGGCACAGTATCCATTTGTTTTGACTTTGCATGTTTGGACAGTTTCCCTTTTATATTTTATCAAATGTCTTATTTAGCTTTTGTTTGACTTTAATGATTTATTAAGATTTAATATATAAATTTGATCTAAAACATTCTATTTCTTTCTGTTTTATAAAATACCATTTACATGGCTTTTTCAAAAGATCATTTGATTTAAAGTGATTATTTAAGTAGAAATAAAAGTCAAGCCTAATTCAATCTTTTTTTCCCCTTAGTTTTCTATGAGGATCATATGGTCCTACTGAATATTAGGTAGCAATTTATTGGATAAATGCTTGTTCAATGATTGAATTATTTCTAATGTATTAGAAGTTTTTATTGGCTTCATAATTTTTTATAAACTGTTTTTGAAATTTTCTTTTGTTCCATTAAAAAAAATCTAGCCAGTTACTCTCAATTTTCATTGCTTTTTTCATTAAAACAGGACTACCCTTTTTTGATGACATCTTTTACTTTATTTGTGAGCCATGGAAGATTTTATTTGAGTGCCTTGTGGTATTTGACCTTTGAAATACATTTAAAAATATAAGTAATATTTTAAAATATGCCTCAAAGTAAGATACATCAACGAAAAAGATAGGGTAGAAGCATGATAGGTACAAAGGAGGAGCCAATTGTAGGTGTCAGGGAAAAAAAAACTGTTGAGTTTATTAAATGGATCCTGGACTTCTATTTGCTTCTCTTTGGTTCCAACTCTGCAGAAGATGGTTTCTATGATAAGAATGACAGAATACTTACATCAATACTTATATGACATGTTAATTATTATAAGGTGACAAGTATTCTAGAAACTGACTGACTTTTAATTATTGTGTGTTTTTTTTTAATGTGGAAAAGCTACTTGACCTCTAATATCAGTGTGTCTTTTCAAAAAAATATATATTTTTAAAAGGAGTGAGATGCCAGACATGAATATTTCCCTTTCCTTTTTTAATATTAATTTTCCCTCATAAATATTTCATGTCTTAGTACATTTTCAAAAATACTCCCCTTTTCTTTTTCCCTGTATATATTACAGAGTACATGAACTACTCTTTTGATTTTCCATTCTTCCTTGACTAAGTGATTTGCTATGCATAGAGAACAACCAGGCAGTATACCTTTCTGCACAGTATAGAGAATTATATGCATATGTCTCATTGTGTGTTAGCTGAAATATGGAGTCAGTAAATAACCAGTGAGAGCACTTAATTGCTTAAAACATTGTCATTGTAGCAATGAGCCCCTCATAATTCTAGATAATATGTTTATGATTACTTGCTGCCTCCCAGCTCCATAACATTAGGATGAGTGTTAATGTAAGCTTCTGTCTGTACTTACGATCATATGTCATCTTTTGTAAGTGGGTCATAAAACAGCAGGATTAGACTAGTGTTAAATAATAAAAAATATGATGCATGAATGTAGAGGTAAATTCAGAGTTTGTAAGTTATGGTTATTTAAGACTGTTTCATTTGCATTTGAGGCAAAACATGTTTTTAATGAATAGAATAACTCTGATGACCACTTGGAATAAGACATTCATCTTCAGAATATAGTAGTTGTTTTTGCTACTCAGAATTCTATTTTTGTGTAATTTTTAGTTTTCAGACATTGGAGCAAAAAAAAATATAGATCAGTCTATACTTAATGAAGTAGGACTAATCAGGGAGGTTTTATATTAAAAAAGAAAAACAACATAATTATTTAGTAATTTGATGACAGGTATTTATATCTTAGCCTCAGAGATTCTCTGAACTGAAACAACAAATGGAGACATGATAGCTATATAATCTTAGTAGAGGAGTTGGTAGGATTTTAGAGTCTTGTTTTGGTAGCAATACCATCATAATTATTAAGGTTATGATGGAAGAGAAAATATAGATTTCCCATGTACAGTGACACTTTATTGGCCTCTGAAGCTAGTTATACCTTTGCTAAGACTCCCCAGGCAAATATCCGGACCTTACCCATTCATTTCTCCCTGAGGTGTTATGTCACTTATACACCTATTATTTGATTATTTGATGGCAGTTTTTAGTGTAGTAAAATATACTAGGAAAACAAGTTTTTGTTGCATTTTGTTTTAATCTGTGTTAAAATATCAAGGTAAAAAATTTAAAGACCACTAAAAAAAAACACTTTGGAAAACTATTGCTTCAATATTGGAAATTATCTATAGTGTTTTGCAAAACAAGTATATGGTCCTGAACTATTAAAAACTAGAGTTTAGACAATTGAGATAATATAGAAACTGGAATTAATTTTCTCAAGTTTCTCTTGGTTCCTTTTTCTATCATATATATACATATACATATATATATATATATATGTGTGTGTGTATGTATATATATATATATATATATATATATATATATATATATATATATGAAAAATGAATGAATCAAACTTGTAAAATTCATTCACCAATCTGATCTTTTCTTCCTTATAATATCCTCTCTTTCTTTCCCTCCCTTTCTCTCCCTCCCTCTCTTTCTTCTCTCTTCCCCTCCCCATGTCTTCAATGAAATATGATAGAAATTGCATCTCAGAGTTCTGAAATTTTCAAGATATATGAGGGAAAATATTTTCATTTTGCCAAGCAAAAGAGAAATCTGTACCTAAGTAAAAAGATTTTTTTCATCATAAGAAAATGCTTACTTATTAATGTTTCTCTTGAAAAATATGCATTAGTCCTCTTACAATAACAGGATAATAATTAATGGCCATTAGATAAATATAATATTATTTTGGAGTTTAAATCCAAATATCCTTGG
Organism: Sarcophilus harrisii; assembly: GCF_902635505.1. Taxonomy (NCBI): domain Eukaryota; kingdom Metazoa; phylum Chordata; class Mammalia; order Dasyuromorphia; family Dasyuridae; genus Sarcophilus; species Sarcophilus harrisii. Next base: position 510,899,003 of record NC_045426.1, read on the forward strand.
GTTGTAAAAAATTGTCATGGTTAAGAGATAAAAATAAACTATATCTTTTTTTTGTTAAATTAAAAACAAGAAGATAAAAAGTCTTGGTTTTATATTGTAGCATTTCATGATTCTCCCACTGTGGAAGTGATTTTTGGTGTTTAGAATAGATCTTTTCAAATTCTCTTTTAAAAAACTACCAGGCATGTGGTATCAAAGTCCCTTGCTATTCTTTAATTTTATAAGATATTTATTCGATCTCTTAAGAAGCACCACATTAATCTACTGAACTAAAAAACAAAATTATAGACTGACATTTATAGAAAACATTTTTTAAAAAAATTTAAAACTCATTAAAGTACATTATTTTGAGGCTCAGCATCTCTGTAAAAAAGAATAACAGATTACCTAATTACTTTTTTGTGTAAGGAAAATGAAGCTAAGAGAAATTTTGTGATCATTGCCACAGAGCTTATAAGCATGAGAACAGATAAGATCTTTCTTGTCTTTCTGATGTTGTCAGACTAAGTTAATAAGCATTTATCAAATAAATATTATGTACAGGATATTATGTTCACCCTGAATATCCAAAAAGAAAAAAAGAAAAAAAAGAAATTGTTGTTCTATGAGGCATGGTGGGTTTTTTTGCTTTTCCTTTTATTTATTTTTGTTTTGTTTTAGCATAAATAGTTCGTAATAGATATGGCAGATAGGTCTTGGGGAGGCATAAAACAGTTTCTTTATAATGAGGAAGATCTGAGAAATTCATTTAACTTTTGTTTGCCTTAGTTTCTTCATTTGCAAAATGGGGATAATAACAGAATCTATCTGACATGGTTGTGTGAAGATCAAATCACATAATGTATTTAGGGCACAGCTTGGCACACAAAAGGCACTACATAAATTAAATGCTTACTCCTTTTGTCCCCTCTTCTTCCTATTAAAATATTCAAAAAAGTTTCATCATACAGTTTAATATAGAGGTAAGTTAAAGTTGTTATAACTGAAGGTAAATAAGGAAAGACATTGAACACAATAAAAGAAAAAAAGTGCAAAATCAATTTCCAAATGAAATCAAAAGCATTAGCTCTAATCATCAAACTTGCATATAATAATCATTTCATTAAGGAAATTAATCTCCCTCCCCTGTTTGTAATTGTACATTCTTTGCTGAATTGTTCTTGTGTTCCAAATTTTTCTTTCTCCCTTCCCTCCAACCACTCCCCTAGTCAGCAAGTAATCAAATATATTTTAAACTTGTGCAATTCTTCTATACATATTTCCACATTTATGGTACTGCACAAGAAAAATCATATCAACAAGGGGAAAAATGAGAAAGAAAACAAAGAATAATCAAACAATAACAAAAAAGCTGAAAATACTATTGTGATCCAAAATCAGTCTCAACAAAACTTAAAGATTTTAACCCAAGCTGCAATTTAAAAAACAAATAGTTCATTCCTTCTAGCACTTCCAAAGGTCATAGTGTTGATTTAGAAATTGTATTATATATTGCTTTTTCTAATTAAAATCCTAACCTTATCACCATTTTGAAAGCATGTAAATCCATAATAAGCATAGTTGTTATACATAGAGATTATAGATTTTTAAGTTCATCCTCAGGATGTGAACTCTTCATTGGTAACTGGCTACAGAAGGCATTTATTACTCAAATTATGGGAAGCAGTATTGTTTATAAATAGAATCAAAAGTGGAAATACAAAATTTTTCTCATTTTCAAGAAATTAAATTTAAATGCTGCAATTGAGGCCAATTTTAGACATTTAGAGTTAATGTTACTCAACAGATCTTAGAACGTATAAAATTGTTATTATCATTCAATGATTTTCAGTTGTGTCTAATTCTTTGTGATCTCACTTGGGGTTTTCTTATGCAAGTAATAACATTGCCATTTCATCTCTAGTTCATTTTACAGATGAAGAAACCAAGGCAAACAGGGTTAAATGAGTTGTTCTGGGTCACATAGCTAGTAAATAGCACAATAACATGCCTAAAAATCAGGAAGACTCACCCTCTTGAGTTCAAATCCAGTCTTAGGCACTTACTAGCTATTTACATATAATATAAAATACAATGTTGTTATCACTGGATAAAAAGTCAATATTCATTAGTATTTAAAGTGTGTGAATTATACCAAACTAAGTTCTGGAAAAGAACAAGTGGTCATATATGGTTTGTGATGTAGTGAGGAGAAAAGAGTATTAAATTCTAGGTTTAAACCCTAGCTTCGCTAATTCTAGCTTTTACCATGTTCATAAAACCAATTTATATTTTTAGATCTTATTTTCCAATATATTAAAATAAGGAAATTAAATAATTTCTAAGATTCTTGTTAGATCCAAAATTAATGATAATATCATTGCTTTTTAGTTTGGACACTCTCTAGATTTTCAATTATTCAGGCAATATTTATGAAAGGGGTTTGTATGTACACAATACTCTAACTAGCATGTTGAGATCTGAAACTTGGATTTAAGTTAGTATAATAGGGTATAGTAGAAAAGATGCTACATTTGGAATATGAAAAAAATATGTTTCAATCTTGTCTCTTATATTTCCTAGAGATGTGTCCGTGGCCAGGTTCCTCACAGCTTTGTTTTAGCTCCTCACAGAGTGATAATACTTAGAGAGCATAAATTTCATAACATTGCTATGAGGATCAAATGAGATAATGCATGTACCAATACTTGGCAATCTTGAAAATGCAATATAAAAATTTGAATAAACATTATGTTATGATGTATTATTTAATCATTTTAGGTATGGCATTTTTTGATACATGATCTTATATTTTAGCACTTTAGAGAAATAAAAACAAAATCTATCCCCTCAAAATCTGAAGGATTGCTATCCTGGACTTGCCCTTTTTATGCATTAAAATTGTTCCTCTAAATGCCAAAAGAATATTGATTCATTGAATATTTTGCTAAGTGGGGCTGAGATGTCAAAATAGGTTTATTTTTGGAAACTGCAAATAAGTATCAGGAAATAGAGATGTACATATTAAATCACCAAAATCCAGTTTGAACAAAGAAACTGGTGCTATTGTTATGAAAAACAATTCAATTGATAACATCTGCATAAAAGCTTCTAGGAAGGTATGGAGACATTAAACAAGGATGTACAAGAAAAAAATGTGTTTTTTGTCAAATGAAAAACTAGTTATTTTCATGCCAAATTTGTTTCAATTTATTAGAAAACAACCTTTCTATTTCTTATAAGAATATTAAGAAGATTCTATTATGATGTTAAATAGCTGTGACTTATAGGAAATATATGACTATAATCTAACCTGCAAATGACTAATTTGTTGATCTATTGCTGCAATTATTTTTTATTTTCTTTTTCTGGATATAAATGATGCTAATTTCTAAAAATACACATTGTTTTCTAAATTATGTTGGTAGAAAAAAATCAGAACAAAAGGGGAAAACAATGAGAGGGAAAAAAAAACTGAAGAAAAAGAAAATAAACAAACATGGCATGTGGTGATTTACATTTAGTGTCTTTAATTTTCTCTCTGGATATTGATGGCTTTTCTATCCAAACTTCATTGGAATTGCCATGGATCACTGAACAACTGGGAACCAAATCTTTCATAATTGATCATCACATAATCTTGCTGTTACTGTGTACAGAGTATTCCTGTTTCTACTTATTTCACTTAGCATCAGTCCATGTAAATCTTTCCAAAGCTTCTCTAAATTCAGTTCATTCATTAGTTTTTATAAAACAATAATATTATATTATATTTATGTACTATAACTTTTTCAGCCATTCTCTAATTAATGAGCATCTACTCATTTTCCAATTTTTTTTGCCATCACAGAGCTGATACAAACATTTTTGTGAATTTGAGTTCTTTCCGTTCCTTTAATATTTCTTCAGGATATAGATCTAGTAGTAGTAGCACTGCTGGATCAAAGGGTGTATGCAGTTTTATATTCCTTTGGGCACAATTCCGAATTGTGATCATTTCACAACTCCACCAACAATTCATTCGTGTCCCAGTTTTCCCACATCCCCTCCAACATTTATCATAATCTTTTTCCTTGCATCTTAGTCAATGTGAGAGTTGTGGGGTGATGCCTAGAGTTGTTTTAAGTTTTAATCCCTAATTAATAGTGATTTAGAGCATTATGTCATTGACTAATTTTTACAAAATTGGAATTACCATCCAATTGTTGCCCAGAATTACATGCAGTGGTGAAATGAGGTTGTATTTCATTTCCCAACTTTCCATATTCACTCTATTTTTACTTCCTCACTATCTGCAAACCATGAGTTCTGATTTCTGTGATATGAGCCTCTGTCCTCAAGGAAAGGGGTTAAAACCAGTCTTTTTCCTCTATTATCCAGCCCCCTTTTTCTGTGAAAAATTTCCTAGGATGACCTAGAAGTAAAAAAACCTCTATAAATTCTCATAAGCAAACCAGAGTAAGATGTAATCAAAGGATAATGAGCACAAAATTCTATAAATGAGAGTAATTTCATAGCAAATATATTAAATCTTATTGATTTCAGAATTAATGATTTCAATTGTACCTTAGTTTCTTTTAAAATATATGAGGGCTATTTAGTGGTATGCTATAGTTCTCTAAGTCACTGTTCCTATTCTGCAGGCAGTTTTAGGATATTGCCTTGCTATTTAGGATGCTAGCTCCCCCTTTACTATAGAAACTGAATGAAAATTAATAACAATTAACTTCACAGTAGTTCCAATATATGTGCAGTTGCCCAGACTATTATCAGTATATGAAGAATGAAGAGGTTTGTCTAAGAAATGACTCTTGAAACTTTGTAATTACCTTTGAGTTTCCTGTTTCTACTTTTGTTCAGGCACACGAAATGCATGGGATAAATGTTTGGAAATGCAATGAGCAAAGAAGGCAACTTATAGTACTGAAGATATTTCATATCTTTCACTATGCCAGATCCTGTTATAAAACAATGGTGGCTATGTATTTATCTCCTAATTACTCAAGCACAGAGTATTAAAATATATAAATCTCTATAGACTATAAAATCAAAAATGAATTAAAACATGTATTGTATATTTTAATGCAGACATAAAAACATAGTGCTATTCAAAAAGCCAAGGTGGTACTCCAAAATCATATAAAAACAATATTTGCCCATACACCTAAAATTCTTATAAAGGAAGATGAAATACATGCATGAGAAAAAATAGTTAAAAAGCTATATAAAATTAATTTCTAAATTTGGCTGCTCAGAGTAGGAAACAAAGGAAAATATTGTAATTATAAAGTGCCCCCAAATAATACTTTTTATGTTTGTAAAGAGACTTAGGGAAAAGAGAGATCAATAGTTACTTCTTTTTGTTATTTGCTTTTTTTTTTTTTTTTTCTTAGAGGACTATGACATCAAGGAAGAAATCCCTTGAAATGAAAGTGAGTTGGATTTAATTGTGGGTGGGCTGTGCAAAGTCACCAATTTCTCCTCCTAGTGACAAGGTAAAGATCAGGATAACTCTAGGTGGCCTTGGATCCAGTGTAGAACTTGGCCTTTCTAAGGCTTTGGACAGCCTTAGTTTGACTAAGGTTTCGGACAGCCTTAGTTTGACTAAGGCAATGTCTATTCAGTGATTGTCTAGATAAAATTTTGCTGGGAAGGTTTTTCTTTCTTGTCCTGGCTCCTTTCCCTTCTGAAAATATATTTTATTGCCTTTGATCTTTTGATGATGTAGTTATGAAGTCCTAATTGTGGCTCCCTGGTTTTGTTGTTGTTGTTGTTGTTTTCTGGGAAATTATTTTTATTTTTTTCTTTGACCAGAGAGTTCTGTAATTTGACTACAATGCTCCTTAGAGTTTTTTATTTTGGGATCTCTGTGTTGAGATGAATGGTAAATTGTTTCAATGCCTATTTTGCCTTCTGGTTCCCAGATATCAGAGCAATGTTCCTTGATAATTCCTTCAAAGAGGCTGGTATTCCCAATCAGTTAAGATTTGCTCAATGTTCCCCCACTCAAACCTTGATTCCACAAACTGTCCAGAAGGTGAAAGTCTCTGGTTCCTGCTAAGGCTTCAGCCATAATCATCTAGCCCAATGGATTGCCACCTGATGTTTATGTGGAGATAGTCCAGAGGTGTTTGCACTTCAGGCAGGTTAATCCACAGCCCTGGGCCTTTCTTCAAATCTTCTCAAGGTGTATCATGAGGACCCCAATTCTGTTCTAAGTCTTCTTGGTTTTTCACCAGTCTATATTTGACCTGAAGCACAAATTTGTTCTATTTAGGAAGGAAATTGGGCAAGCTTGAAATTTACCAACCAACTCCTCCATCTTCCCAGAATCCTTCCCCTGCTTTGTATAATTTAGAGGTGAGGCAAAGTAATAAACCATGTTTCAGATATTCAACATTTAAGATTATGGTAAAACATTTAAATGACAATAACTTGTAGAACAATTGGAAATAAGTAATTATAGTTGACATGTCACTGGTTTTGCTATGCCTCTTATTACTATTACACCAAGACAAATATAAATATATACATTATTCTATATAGAGAGTCTGAACAAAATTACAATATTAACAATGCTGAAGCATGATTAAAAAAATAGACATTCTTGTGGTTGAACCAATTTTATTCACTTTTATTAGCTGTGGTGAAGAGGACCTGGAACACATGACAATTGAGAAGTAACATTCTTCTATTTAATTAATAGAACTAAATTCTATTTATCTATTATCAATTATCTAAAATTATCTAAATTATCTAATCAATTATCTAAAAACTATATAATCTTATTCAAAACATTAGCATGTTTTTTTAATCTGTACTCCTTTTCACATGTGATTTTTTTGGGGGGGTAAAAATCTGTTTCTACATTTGAATCTTATCAGATGTAAATAAAAATCTTCAAGTGTATACTTTAATTTCTTTGTAGCTCTTTGAATTAAATTATTCTGTGCAACCTTCAATTCGCATAGATAAGTTGCAGGACTATGCATAACAAGAAACAGAAGATTACTTCAAGTGAGATGCCATTGTCCTTAGTTCTTCACATTATTAATGTGCTGAGCACAGTTCCTACTGCAGAGTAAGCACTTCATATATATCTATTGATGGACTGACACACTATTTTTGCATGATATAAAGTCCTTCATGTGATGACCATGTATTTTAAAATCAGCCAGAGTCAGGAATTCAGGTTAAGGGAAAATCTTCAATCTTTATTCTCTGTGGAGAAGGGGGATTAGCAATGTGAGCGGCCCTGACAGGAACCCAGCCAGCAGTCTCTCTCCGCCTCTCTTCCTGCTCCTCTGCCTCCACCCACCAAAATCATCATTTCCTATACAACACATCAGGACTTGCACAAAGAGTGGGTGGGGGCCATTTTTTTCTCCAAGCATATATATTAATAGAGTATGGTCCAATTACTATTTAGCCTCACGTGCTTGGGACCTCAGTGCATCAACTCGAGCTTTAGCCCATCAAACTTCATGCAATTTTAGTATGCTTACTATTAAAATTTGAAAATGAACTTTTCCATTTAAAAGAGGCCTTAATTTATTAAATAGAAATTAAGTTATTAAGTGAAACTGTCAAATCAATCAATAATTTTAAAAGGAATTATCCCAGAGTTAAAAAGGAACAGATCACTTTGTGTTGGCTTATTTATTTATTTATTTATTTTGATATCATATGGAGGAAAAATAAGGAATAGTCATACATATTGCTTATAAGGAGCTGAACTTTTTAAAATTATACATTTAGTGAAAATAAGTTTGATATTTTAAAAATCCTGATATGAAAGAAAGAAATTGCATGACATTTTTCTTAATTTTTAATTATAACTTAATTGTTTAATTATAATAACTTTGATCTATTTGTCAAGTTGGACATTATGTTATTGCCTCCCAAAACGATAGGAGCAAAACAATATAGTTTAAAGCCCAGTTTTATAATTTCTAGAATTGAATTGTCCCATGACATACTGTTCCCAAATATATTCATTAATGCATTATTTCTTTATATTAAGTTACAAAACAAATGGCAAATCATCGTATCTTCCTTTAAGTGATATGAACTCATTTTCTATGTAAACATGCTCTTCTATCCTTTCTCTGTCTCTGTCTCTATCTGTCTTTCTGTCTGTCTCTCTTTCTCTGTCTCTCTGTCTCTGTTGCTGTCTCTCTGTCTCTTTCTTAGTGTGTGTCTCTGTCTGTCACTGTCTTTCTATTACTATCTCTTCATCTCTTTCTCTCTGTCTCTCTTTCTGTCTTTGTTTCTCTATCTCCTTATCTATCATACACACAGATTAAGTCAACTTTGTTTCTCTATCTCTATATCTCTCATACACTCAGATTAAGTCGACTTTGTTTCTCTATCTCTGTATCTCTCATACACATAGATTAAGTCAACAATAATTTTGATTCATTTGTCATGAACTAGTTGTGCTAAGATACTTCTTTAAAGGTCATATTTTGATGAAATTCCCCCAAATGACTCTTTAGTCTTAGTTGAATATATGGAGATATTTGATAATTTTTTTCAGCCTTTGTATGTTTTAGAATAAAATCAAAGACTCTGTGTAGTTAACTAGAACATGAACTATATGTCTTGTCACTCAAAAGGAAATGATGGAATTGAGTAAGTTTGGGAAATGCAATTTAACTGAGCTCTTAGAGGATTGTGCAGCAGGAGCAGCACAGACAGAGCACCCTCTTACCATAGATGCACTGGCATAAGAAGACATACCTTGTCATTCAAAATCCCCTACCTTCACTCTTGTTGAATTGGGAAAGTTCTACAATCCCTGAAAAAGTGCTAATATGGCAATTGAGAGAGTAGGACTTTGTAATTAAATGGGTGACCACAAGACACCATACAGGATAATAGTAATCTCTGGACAGTGTTGAAAAGATAATAGAATGGTCTTGCATGAAATCTGAATTAGAGAAAAAGTAGGAATTTCAATACATACCATAATGAAAAAATGAGAAATTATCTACCAACTTAGGTACTACAATAGCATTATTGTCTAAAAGCTCAGTTTTCTCCCATTCTTTGATTGGAGAAATTTTGTGGAATGGAGTAGAATGAAAAAAAAAAGTTTAAAACACATTTATTAACCACTAACTCAGGTGTCAATTATTGTGCTATGTATAAAAGATAGAAGTGAGGGATACAATTCAGACACTTTACCCACCTCCATTTTACAAATTTAGTAGTTCTTTATGCCTTCCAAATTAAAAGTTAAATTTCTTGATTTCATTTTAAAGTTCTCTATAACCTGGCTCTTCTTGAAGAATGACTTTACAAATTCATAATATTAAGTGTGCATGTAAATGTTTAACAAGCCAGGTCTCTAAAAATGCTGGTTGTTAAAAATATTACAAGGTAGACCATGAATATAACACATAACACATATAGTTGTAACTGCAGAAAATTTTTTTCATTAATGAAATGCTGAGTTTTTAACATAAACCAAGGTATAAAACTGAGAGACATACATTCCCCAGTCATGGAAAGTGACCAAAATAAAGTCCCCCAAAATTATGATTTGTTAATCATAAGCTTCTTAATGAAAAGATTCTTCAAATTCTCTTTTCTCATGGAAAATGTTTTTCTATAATGCCTTCTTATTGAAATAGTTAACAAAATAAATTTGTCTAAAATTGGCAAAACAAAGTGAATGAAAGGTACATTTTGACCAAGTATTGATGTGACTTGGATAGATATTTAGATCTTCACACCTAAAAGAGTAAATAAACATTGAAATCATTCCAGAGTTGATTAGAAGGAAGAGATTAGAAAGTGTTGTATTTAGACAATTATGTTTTTAAATTATTTACTCTAGTGCAAAAGTTCTCCCTGTGGTGCTGAATTTAAATAGTGGAAATCAATGTTTTACAATTCAGACTATAAATAAAACAAAAATACGGTGGAGATTTTTAAGGAGACTGAGTTATAATATCAACATTTATTGCCAAATGAGAACCAAGGCAAAAGTTGTTAGTAAGCATATATTTGATTTGAAAAGAATAGTGGGTTAATTATGTAATAGCAGAAGAGATGGACAACCAGAATAATAGTTGAGTATTATTAGGATTTATAAACAAAAATCATAAAGCCCACATGTATGAGGTTTGTCTTCTATGGAATGTTTATTGTAATATCATGGATCTTAAGGACTAAAATGATCAAGAAGATACATTAATCTGTATCACTTGAAGCCATCAGGCTTCACAATAATTTTATTATGAATTTAATTAAAGATACAAAATCTAAATTAAAAAAGATGAAAGATAATGCAATTTTTTATTATTGAATTAGTTTTATGGTCTGATTATATAGAAATGAAGAAATTTATATTATTTTGTTATTATGCTATTACTGGTGTCTGCACCTTAGTTATGAGATTTATTGTTGCTTTCTTCATTGCATGCAAGGTTAACAATAAAAACTACAAACTTTGTCAGAACAAGAATTATTCTCTGGTTTCATTTCCAATGAAATTTGTACCATTAACTTAAGACCATTTCTCAATTGGAGAATGGCTTGAACTATTATAAATTTGAGTTGGTTCTCTATATATTTTAGAAATAGGGCCTTTATCAGAACCTTTGTATGTAAAAAATGTTTTCCCAGTTTATTACTTCCCTTTTAATCTTTTCTATATTAGTTTTGTTTGTACAAAACCTTTTTAATTTAATATAATCAGAATTAATTTTTTGTGATTAATAATGATCTCTAGTTCTTCTTTGGTCAAAAATTCCTTCCTTCTCCACAGATCTGAGAGGTAAACTATCCTATGTTCTTCTAATTTGTTTATATCATTTATATCTATATCATGAACCCATTTTGAATTTTAGCTTGGTATATGGTGTTAGGTGTGGGTCTATGCCTACTTTCTGCCATACTAGTTTCCAATTTTCCCAGCAATTTTTGTCAAATAGTGAATTCTTATCCCAAAAGCTTCGGTCTTTGGGTTTGTCAAATACTAGATTGCTATAGTCTTTGACTGTTTTGTTTTATGTATCTAAACATATTCCACTGATCAACTTCTCTATTTCTTAGCTGTATCAAATGGTTTTGATGACTGCTGCTTTATAATATAGTTTTAGATCAGGTACAGCTAGGCCAGCTTCATATGTTTTTCTCTTCATTAATTCCTATGAAATTCTTGATCTTTTGTCCTTCCAGATAAATTTTGTTGCTATTTTTTTGGTATAGCACTAAATAAAAAGATTACTTTAGGTAGTACTGTCATCTTTATCATATTTGCTCCATCTCTCTAAGAGTACTCATATTTTTCCAGTTGCTTAGATCTCACTTTTTATGGAAAGTGTTTTGAAGTTTGGCACATATAGTTCCTGACTCTCCCTTGGCAGATAGATTCCCAAATATTTTGTCCTTTCAAAAGTTATTTTAAATGGAATTTCTTTTTGTATCCCTTGCTGTTGGATTTTGTTGGTGATTCATAAGAATGCTGATGACTTTTGTGGATTTATTTTATATCCTGCAACTTTGTTAATATATTAAATTAGTTCCAATAGCTTTTTTTTTTAGTTGATTCTCTATGATTCTCTAAGTATACTATCATGTCATCTGCAAAGAGGGATAATTTGGTTTCTTTATTACCTACTCTAATTCCTTTAATCATTTTTATTCTCTTATTAATTAAAACTAGAATTTCTAATACAATATTGAATAGTAATGATGATAGTAGGCAACCTTGTTTCCCTCCTGATCTTATTGGGAATGATTCCAGTTTATCCCCATTATATATAATACTTACTGATGGTTTGAAATAGATGATACTGACTGTTTTAAGAAAAAGTCCATTTATTCCTATATTCTCTAGTGTTTTTAATAGGAATGGGTGTTGGATTTTTCAATTTTTCAAATGATTTCTCTGAATCTATTGAGATAATAATATGTTCTGGTTAATTTGGTTTTTAATACAGTCAATTATGCTAATACTTTTCCTAATATTGACTCAGCCCTGCATTCCTGGTCCTACTTGGTTGGGATGTATTATATTAGGGATGATTATCTATAATCTCTTTGCTAATATTTTATTTAAGATTTTTGTATCAATATTCTTTAGGGAGATTGGCCTCTAATTTTCTTTTTCTGTTTTTGTCCTACCTGGTTTAGATATCAGTACCACGTCTGTGTCATAAAATGAATTTGGTAGGAGTCCTTCATTCCCTATTTTTTCAAATGGTTTGTATAGTATTGAAGTTAATTGTTCTTTAAATATTTGGTAGAATTCACATGTAAATCCATCTGGTCCTGAGGATTTTTTCTTAGGGAGTTGATTCATAGCTTGTTCAATTTCTTTTTCTAAAATGGGATTACATAAGTAATTTATTTCCTCTTCTGTTAATCTGGGAAAGCTATATTTTTGTAGCTGTTTCTCCATTTCACTTAGGTTGCTAAATTTATTGGCATAAATGTGCACAAATAACTCCTAATTATTGCTCTAATTTCCTTTTCATTGGTAGATAGTTCTCCCTTTTCATTTTTGAGACTAACAATTTGATTTTCCTCTGTCCTTTATCTAATCAAATTAATTAAAGGTTTATTTATTTTGCTGTTTTTTTTAAATAACAAAACCAACTCTTGTTTTATTTATCAATTCAATAGTTTTTTATTTCAATTTTATTGATCTCTCTTTTTATTTTTAGAATTTCAAGTTTAGTATTTCATTGGGGATATTTTATTTCTTCTTTTTCTAGCTTTTTAGTTGCAAGTCCAATTCATTGATCCCTTTATTTTATGCAAGTAAGCATCTGGAGATACAAAATATCTACTTATTACTGCTTTGGCTGCATCCCACAAATTTTGTTAAGTTGTCTCATTATTGTCATTCTTTTGGATGAAATCATTATGTCTATGATTTGCTGTTTCACCCATTCATTATTTTTTTTTTTATTTAATAGCCTTTAATTTACAGGATATATACATGGTAACTTTACAGCATTAACAATTGCCAAACCTCTTTTCAATTTTTCACCTCTTACCCCCACCCCTCTAAATGGCAGGATGACCAGTAGATATTAAATATTTAAAATATAACTTAGATACAAATAAGTATACATGACAAAACATTATTTTGCTGTACAAAAAGAAATCAGACTCTGAATTATTGTACAATTAGCTTGGGAAATCAAAGATGCAGGTGTGCATAATTGACTAGAATTCAATGTTAATGGTTTTAGTTCTCCCAGGTTCTTTTTTCTGGGTATAGCTGTTCAATTCATTACTTTGCTCCATTAGAAATGATTTGGTTGATCGTTGCTGAGGATGGCTGATCCATCAGGACTGGTATATCTAGTAATTTTGTTGAAGTATATAATGATCTCTGGTCCTCTCATTTCCTCAGCATCAGTTCGTGTAAGTCTCTCCAGGCCTTTCTGAAATCATCCTGTTGGGTCATTTCTTACAGAACAGTAATATTCCATAATTTTCATTCCAAATTTATTCAATTCTCAACTGTGGACATCATTAGGTTTTCAGTTTCAACCACTACAAAGGGCTGCACAAACATTCGTGCACATACAGGTCCCTTTCCTTCTTTATAATCTCGGGATATAATCCCAGTAGTAACACTGCTGGATCAAGGGTATGCACAGTTTGATAACTTTTTGACATAGTTCAAACTATCTCAAAATGGGTGGGTTCGTTTCACAACTCCACCAACAATGAATCAATGTCCCCAGTTTTCCACATCCCCTCCAACAATCATCATTATTTTTCCTGTCATCTTAGCAATCCTGCAGGTGTGATATTATCTTGAGTTTCTTAAATTTGCTTTCCTATTAATAATGACTTGGGCATCTTTCATATGACTAGAAATAGTTCAATTTCTTCAATCTAAAATTGTCTATTTCATATCCTTTGACCATTTTTCAATTGGAAATGGCTTGATTTTATAAATTAGGTTAATTCTCTATATATTTTGGAAATGAGGCCTTTATCAGAACCTTGACTGTAAAATATTTTTCCCAGTTTATTTGCCCCTTCTAATCTTTCTGCATTGTTTTGTTTGTACAAAACTTTCAGTTTGGTATAATCAATTTTCTATTTTTGATCAGTATTGATCTAGTTCTACCTTTGTCATAAAAATTTCAGGTCTAAGGGTAAACTATACTATGTTCCTCTAATTTATTAATAATTTCATTCTTTTACTAGGTCATGAACCCATTTTGGCCTTATCTTGGTGTCGGCGTTAGGTATGGATCAATGCCTTGGATTTCTGCCATATTGGTTTCCAATTTTCCCAGCAATTTTATCAAACAGTAAGTTCTTATCCAAAAGCTGGGATCTTTGGGTTTGTCAAAGACTAGGTTGCTATATTTGTTGACTGTTTTATCTTGAACCTAATCTATTCCACTGATCAACTAATCTATTCCTTAGCCAATACCAAATAGTTTTTGGTAACTGCTGCTCTATAGTATAGTTTTAGATCTGGTACAGCTAAGCCAATTCATTTGATTTTTTTTATTAATTCCTTGAAATTCTTGACCTTTTGTTTTCCATATGAACTTTGTTGTTATTTTTCTAGGTCATTAAAATAAGTTTTTGGGAGTCTGATTGGTATAGCCTAAATAAATAGATTAGTTTAGGTATTTGTCGTCTTTATTATATTTGCTCACCCTATCCAAGAGCATTTAATATTTTTCAATTGGTTAGATCAGACTTAATTTGTGTGAAAAGTGGTCTGTATTGTCATAAAGTTTCTGATTTTTCCCTTGGCAGATGGATTCCCTAAATTTTTATATTATCAGTAGTTACTTTAAATGGAATTTCTCTTTGTAACTCTGACTGTTGGATTTTGTTAGTGATATATAAGAATGCTGATGACTTATTGGGTTTATTTTTATAACCACAACTTTGCTAAAGTTGTGGATTATTTCTAATAACTTTTAGCAGAATCTCTGGGTTCTCTGGTATACCATCATGTCATCGGCAAAGAGTGATAATTTGCTTCCCTCATTACCTATTCTTATTCCTTTAATCTCTTTCTCAGCTCTTATTGCTATAGCTAATTTTCTAATACAATATTAAATATAACGGTGATATTAGGAACCTTTTCACTCAGATCTTATTAGGAATGGTTGCAGTTTGTCTCCATTACATATGATGCTTACTGATGGTTTAAATAGATGCTGCTGATTATTTTAAGGAAAAGTCCATTTATTCCTATACTCTCAAGTGTTTTTAATAGGAATGAGGTTGGATTTTATCAAATGCTTTTCTGCATCTATTGAGATGATCATATGGTTTTGTTAATTTGGTTATTGACATGGCCAATTATATTGATATTTTCTAATATTGAACCAGCCCTGCATTCCTGGTATAAATCCTACTTGATCATAGTATATTATCTTGGAGATGATTTTCTTGTCTTTTTGCTAATATCTTATTTAAGATTTTGCATCAATATCATTAGGGAGATTGGTCTATAATTTTCTTTCTCTGTTTTCAGCCTACCTGGTTTAGGTATCAGTACCATGTCTGTGTCATAGAAGGAATTTGGTAGGACTCCTTCATTCCCTATTTTATCAAATAATTTATATAGCATTGGGCAATTGTTCTTTAAATGTTTGGTAAAATTCACATTAAATCCATCTGGTCCTGGGGATTTTTTCTTAGGGGAGTTGTTTAATTGCCTGTTCTATTTCTTTTCTGAATGGGACTTTCAAAATTTACTTCTTCCTCTGTTAGTCTGGAGTCTGTATTTTTGGAGGTAGTCATCCATTTCACTTAGGTTATCAAATTTATTGGCATAAAGTTGAGCAAAATGGCTCCTATTATTTCTCTAATTTCCTCTTCATTGGTGGAAAGTTCTCCTTTCATTTTTAAGACTACTAATTTCATTTTCCTCCCTCCTTTTTCTAATCAGATTTACCAAAGGTTTATCTATTTTATTGGCTTTTCATAGAACCAACTCTTAGTTTTTTAATTAGTTCAATAGTTTTTACTTTCAATATTTTAATTTCTCCTTTTAATTTTAAATTTCCAATTTAGTATTTGATTGGGGGTTTTTAATTTGGTCTTTTTAGTTTTTTAGTTCAAGCCCATTCATTAATCTTTTCTTTTCTGTTTATTCAAGGTAAGCCTCTAAGGATATAAAATTCCTCTTATTACTGTTTGGCTGCATCCCACAATTTTGGTATGATGTCTCATCATTTGTCATTATCTTAGGAAATTATTAATTATCTATAATTTGCTCTTCACCCAATCATTCTTTAAGATGAAGTTGTTTAGTTTCAATTACTTTTTGGTCTATTTCCCTAACTTTTTGTTCAATGTAGTTTTTATTGCATCATGATCTGAAAAGAAAGCATTTACTATTTCTGCTTTCTTGCATTTTAATTTTGAGGTCTTTATGTCCTAATATATGGTCAATTTTTGAATAGGTTCCATGAACTGCTGAGGAAGAAAGTATATTCTCTTCTATCTCCATTCAATTTTCTCCAAAGATCCAACATACCTAATTTTTCTAATATTATATTTACTTCTTAATTTCTTTATTATTTGTTTGTGGTTTGATTTGTCTAATTCTGAGAGTGCAAGGTTGAGATCTCCTCTATTACAGTTTGTTGTCTATTTCTTCTTGCAACTCTCTTAACTTCTCCTTTAGGAAGTTGAGTGCCATACCACTTGGTTGTTATATGTTTAATATTGATTTGCTTGTTGTTTATGCTAGCCTTTGCAGGATGTAGTTACCTTCCTTATCTCTTTTAATTAGATCATTTTACTTTTGTTGATCTGAGATAAGGATGGCTACCCTACTTTTTGGACTTCACCTGAAGCATAATAGGATTTGCTCCAGCCTTTTACCAACTCTATATGCATCCCCTGATTTAAATGTGTTTCTTGTAAACAACATATTGTAGGGTTCTGACTTTTGATCCAGTCTGCTATCTGCCTCCTCTTTATGGGGAGTTCATCCCATTTACATTTACGGTTAGAATTACTAAATCTGTATTTCCTGATCCTAATAACTTAGATTGTGCTTTACTATTCTTGCCTCCCCAACCTCTTTCCCTTTAAACTTATGTACCCTCTTGTATCCACAATTTATCCTCTTTATAATCCCTCCCTCCCCTTGAGGTCTTTCCCCTTCCTTCCCTTATTACTCTTTTTCTTTCCCTTTTCCTCTCCCCGTTTTTAATGAGGGCGAGAGAATTTTCT
This sequence comes from Sarcophilus harrisii, assembly GCF_902635505.1. NCBI lineage: Eukaryota > Metazoa > Chordata > Mammalia > Dasyuromorphia > Dasyuridae > Sarcophilus > Sarcophilus harrisii. Next base: position 510,916,178 of record NC_045426.1, read on the forward strand.
CTAAAACAAATGTTCAATTATTTTTCTTTGAGCCAACTCTGATGAGAGTAAGATTCACCAAATTTCCTCCCCTCTCTAAATTCCCTCAGATATGATAAGTTTCTAGCCTCTTTGTGGGATGTGGTTTCCCTCTTTTTATCCCTCCTTCACCTTATTCTGGCATCATCCCTTTTCCATATCTACTTCCCTTTTTATGTTATATCAAGTAATCAAATTATACATGTATTCTTTTTGTATATCCACAACAGAAATACAATTCTCAAAGAGTTATTTTACCTTTTCTGCATCTCTTGAGTTCTATTCTTGGAGATCAAATTTTTGTTTAGTTCTGGTTTTCTTCAGAAACAAATGGAATTCATTTGTTTCATTAAATTCCATCTTCTTCCCTGGAAGAAAATGCTCAGCTTAGCTGGGTAGTTTATTCTTGGCTGCATTCAAGTTCTTGTGCCTTCGGAATATCATTTCCAGGCCCTTCTTTCCTTTAATGTAGGGCAAGCCAGATCTTGGGTGATCCTTATTGTGGCACCTCAGTATTTAAATGGTTTTTTGGCTGCTTGTAAAATTTTTCCTTAATCTTATAGTTCTGAAATTTTGCCAAAATATTCATGGGGTTTTTATTTTAGGTTTCTTTCAGAAGGTGTTCGATGGATTCTTTCAATGCCTATTTTACCTTCTGATTCTATTACATCTGGAGTTCTCTTTGATGATTTCTTGTAAAAAATAGTATCTAGGCTCTTTTTTTTCATCATAGTTTTCAGAAAGTCCAATAATCCTCAGATTATCTCTCCTAGATCTATTTTTCCAAGTCTGTCGTTTTTGCAAGTAGATAATTCGTGGTTTTCCAGTTTGTCATTTTTTGTTTTTGCTTGATGATTCTTGCCTGTCTCAATGAATCATTAGTTTCAATTTTTCAGTTCTAATTTTTAAGAATTATTTTTCTTCAAAGCTTTTTACTTCTTTCTGTATATATCAATTGAGTTTTGAATGTATTTTTTGGTCTGTGGAATTTTTTTCCATTTCACTAATTTTTTTTGTGGAATTATTTTTTTTCAATTCACAGATCCTACTTTCTTGCGTGTTCTTTGTCTTTTCCAATTCACGGATCCTACTTTTTGCGAGTTCTTTATTTTTTCCAATTCACAATTTTGTTTCCTACCTGAGGGAATTTTTAACTTTCAATTCGTATTTCAGGAAGTTGTTGCTCTCTTAAGGCTTCTCTTTCCTTTCCCATTTATCTTCTAACTCTCTTTTGAGACTTTTAATGGTCTCTTCTATGAGAGCATTATGTAAAGGAGGACAGTCTGATGCATTTTGCTGTTTGAGGTCTCTTCAGGTTTGCTGACCTGCTCTTTTTCTGCATAGAAGCTGTCTATCATTCTTTTCATCTTTTTATTCATGTTTTAAAGCCTTTAGGGTGGCTCCTAGGCAAAGGGGTTACCAGCTTCCTCTGCAGAGCAGGGAAGATGTAAACCGATTTCCTGCTCCGAGGTATGGAGTGCTCTGGGTGAGGGTTTTCCCTTCCCCAACAGGAAGTGGATTCAGCACTGGCTGATCTATCAAACTGCTTAGTAGGGCTGGTGGATTATCGATTGCCCTAGGCTAGAGACTAAGTGGTGAAAGTGTCACCGCCAGGCCTTGAGCCTCTTGGGGACTGTGAGTTTAGCAGCTGAGTGCAGACTGCAGAAGGCAGACAGCCACAAACTCTGCCCAGAGTCTCTGCCTGATGCAAATCGGCCCTGGAAAAGCTCATGGCCCCAAGCCAGGCCCCCCTGCCGATTAGGCTACCGGGCTGAGTCCTCCCCGTGCAGGATCTCTGCCCCAAGGAAAGCCCCTTCTGCGGGTTGGGGCTGCCGCGCTTGTGCTGAGATCTGTGCCTTCACCCTCGGTTTGAGACTCTCCTCGGAACCTCATTTCTCCCCCAGTCTGTGCCGATCTCCCCCTGGCCCCAGAACCAACCTTTTTGGCGAGACTGCAGATTTTTTCGGCTGGTGAGGTTGTTTACTTCTTATCTTTACGAATTGTAGCAGTCAAGACTATTTTTGAGGCTCGATATAATATTGATAAAGAGGGTAAGAGAAGAGCTTAGAAAGACGCGTGTGTCTTCTCCGCCATCTTGGCTCCTCACCCATTCATTATTAAGAATGACACTATTTATTTTCCGGTTACTTTTTGGTCAATTTTACCCTGGCCTTTTATTGAATGTAATTTTTGTTGCACCATGATCTGAAAAAAAAAAAAAAAAAAAAAACAAAAAACATTAATTATTTCTGCCTTTCTGCATTTGATTCTGAGGTCTTTATGTCCTAATATATGGTCAATTTTTGTATAGATTCTATGAACTGCCAAGAAGAAAATGTACTTCTTTCTGTCTCCATTCAATTTTCTCCAAAGATCTATCATATTTAGCTTGTGTAGTATTCTATTTACTGCTTTAAACTTTTTCTTATTTATTTTGTGGTGTGATTTTTCTTGCAACTCTCTTGACTTCTCCTTTAGGAATTTAAATGTTTTGCCACTTGGTGCATATATGTTTAATATTGATATTTCTTCATGATTTATGGTACTCTTTAGTAGGATATAGTTTGCTTCCTTATCTCTTTTAATTGGATCAATTTTTGCTTTGCTGGATCTGAGATTAGGATGGCTAACCCTGCTTTTTTTTTTTTTTTCTTCACTTGAAGCATAATAGATTCTGCTCCAGTCTTTTACCTTTACTCTGTATTTATTGATCTGCTTTAAATTTGTTTCTTGTAACAACATGTATGATTCTGGCTTTTAATCTACTCTGCTACTGCTTATGCTTTATGGGGAGAATTCATCCCATTCACATTTACAGTTAAAACTACTAATTCTGTATTTCCTGACATCTTATTAACCCCAAATTATACTTCTCTCTTTCCTTTTCCCTTTCCCTCCTCCCCAGTATTTTACTTATCAGCCCTACTTGCCTCAAATATCCCTCCCCCTTTAGAGATCGTCCCCCTTCTTAAACCTTTCCCCTATTATTTTTGTTTTCCTTTCTAATTACCTTACCCCTTCCCTTTCCCCTTTTCCCTTTACACTTTTCTATAAGATGAAAGAAGTTTCTCAGTGAAACCAAATATATTTAATATTCTTTCTTTGAGCCAAATCTGATGAGAGTAAGATTCACACAATATTCATGACCATCCCTTCTTTCCCTCAATTAAAATAAGTTTTCTTTGCCTCTTCCTGAGATGTAATTTCCCTCATTTTACCTCTACTTTCTCCTTTTTGTCTGTTACAATCCCCTTTCCACCTTTAGGTTCTTTTTTATATCATAACTAATTCACATTATATATGTACTCTATATGTATACCCATAACAGGAAGATGTTATGTAGAGTTCATGAGGGTTTTTTTTTTGTTTGTTTGTTTTTGTTTTTGTTTTTTTACCTTTTTATGCTTTTCTTGATTTCTATATTTGGAAGTCTTGGTTGTTGTTGTTGTTGTTGTTGTTTAACTTGTGTCTTTTCATCAAAAATTAATGGATTTCAGTTTCATTTTTTCATTGAATGTCCATATTCTTCGCTGAAAGAAAATGCTCAGTTTAGTAGGGTAAGTTATTCTTGGCTGCATTCCAAATTCCTTCACCTTTTGGAATATCAGATTCCAGGCCCTTCAATCCTTTAAAGTGGAAGCTGCTAGATCCTGAGCAATCCTTATTGGCTTCTCAGTATTTGATTTTTTTTTCTTTCTGGCTTGTTGTAATATATTTTCCTTGGTCTGATAGTTCTGAAATTTAGCAATGATATTCCTTGGAATTTTAATTTTGGATATTTCTGGTGAATTCTTTCAATGGTCATTTTACCTTCTGATTCTATGGCATTTGGGCAGTTCTCTTTGATGATTTCCTGAAAAATAGTGTCTAGACTCGTTTTTTCATCATGTATTTCAGGGAGTCCAATAATCTTTAGATTGTCTCTCCTAGTCAATTGTTGGGTCAGTTGTTTCCCAGTTAGGTATTTTACATTTTACTCTATTTTTTTTTTTCATTTTGGGGGGTTTGCTTGACTGATTCTTGTTGTCTTGTTGAGTCCTTCATTTCCATTTGTTTAGTTCTGGATTTTAGTGAATTATTTTCTTCATTAACTTTTTAAAACTTCTTTTTGTATTTATTCAATTGAATTTTAAATGCGTTGTTTTGTTCTATGGAATTTTTTTTGCATTTCACAATTTCTTTTTTTAAGGAATTATTTTCTTTTTCCGTTTCACAAATTCTGTTTTTCTTGGAGTTGTTTTCTTTTTCCACTTTATCAAATCTATCTTTTAATGAGTTATATGTCTTTCTGAAACCTTCTTGAAAAGTTTTCATTTCCTTTTCTCATTTTCTTCTAGCTCTCTTTTTAATTTCTTCTAGGAGATCCTTGTGTGATGGGGACAAAGTTATATCATGTTTGGGGACTTCATCTGGAGACATTCTGCCTTTAGTCTCTTCAGGATTTGAAGTCTGTTCTTTTCTGTCACCATAATAGCTGTCTATTATCAGAGTTCTTGTTACTTTTTTACTCATTTAAAAATAAAATGTTAAGGTCTGCTTTTAGGGCACCAGAGGTTTTCCAAGTGTCCTCTAGAAGCAGAGGCTTCCTCTAAAAGTGGCTGTGGCTGCACTGGATCAGTGCTGACTCACTTCTGGTGCCAGGTGTGCATGGCCAGGTCCCATTAGATTCTGGCATTTTGGGGATCACTATTTACCTTTTGTATTTGTGTGGGATGTTTTATAACTTCTCTGCTGATCTACTGGTTTGCAACCAGGACAGAGTGGCCAACACTGCTGTGGATTTCTCCCTGTAGATTCTCTACATGTGGAGTATGCACCACCCTCCATGCAGTCTGCATAACCTAGCAGAGTCCCCATGACCCCAGGATTATGCACTGTCTGCGCTGGCAGCTCTAGTCATCTGCTTATGGTTGGCTGCTTCCTTCCTGTTTCCAATTGAAACAGCCCTTTTCTGATGATCATCGAAATTATCTTCTGCTGGTAATTTGTTGCACTCCCAATATTTGTGTATTCTACTGGTTCAGAGCTAATTCAGAGGCTGGATTTGTTAACTAGTCTGAAGGTTGTAGGTTGTGTCCTCTCCACCTGTGTATGTATTTTTCAAAGAAAAAATAGGAAGCATATGATATCATGAAAACAAAAGGAAGAAATGGATTAAATCAGAATGAAGTTATTATGCAAGAATACAACAAAGAAATCAGGTAGAATGAAGATAGAATAGACTTTGGTTCTGATTACTAGAATGTCATTAATGATCTTTAAGAGGAAATTTTAAAGTCTGTTGAGGTGGAAGGCAGATTACAAGAAACTAAGGTCTCAGTTGGTAATTATAAAGTGGAAGTAGTCAATGTTGTATTAAATATGGCAAGAATATTTTGAACATCAGAATATTTTATTCACAAAGCATTTAGAATCCCTACAATTTTGTCAAATGCCAGGTGAGTCAATAAGGAATTTTATATCTGGCTTAGGGAATAAGCAGTAACCTTCAAATTAGGGGCTCCACATGAAGAAATAATTAGGCACTCACTTATAGAGAGGTCAAACCATCACCAATTGCATAAATGTCTGCTTCTGAAGTGGTACTCATTAACTTAGTAATGAGCTGTTGAAATAGCAGGGCAGAAAGAATCTACAAAACAGGGGAACTAATTGTCTTGTAGATACTGTTTGCTCTCCTGCTGTTAGAGAGACAGGCATTGCTATTCACATGCTATAGGAATTCTGGATATTATTACTGGTTGAAAACTTTGCTCAGCTTACAGATTCCAGTTCTACACATAACTAGCCAAATCCAATCCACTTCACCTAGAAAGTTTGCTCTTGTGTCCCATTCAGCCTTTTTTTTGTTAGAAATGTGTGAAAAGTTAATAATGTGAGAAGATATCTGAATGCTGTAAGATGAAAAGCAGAGGAGAGGAAGCTCTTAGTGAATAGGCTTGGTTATTTTTATTTAAGCATGAAACAAAGTTTAGGGGAATGGGATATTTTATTCCAGGAGAAGCTTAAGGAAGGATGAAAATATTTATTGTAGTTGTTATGATGAATTGGATAATGAATTGATTAGGGAGATAAAAAATATTTGCCACACTTCAGTACTGCAGATTGAGACAATAAAATTTCATGATTTTCTTTAGCTCAGTTTGGAAACTTCTATAGAAAAGTGAAAACTCTTAATGGTGGACAAAGTATATAGAATTTAGAAGATGATTGGTATACAATAAGAATAAAAATGACTCAAGTATAAGATATAGTATAGTTGCTAGTGACTCACCAAGGATGAGCACCATTACCAAAGGAGGAGAATGTAGCCAGTGAAAGGATAATAGAAAAAAGAATCGAGGGAATGAGGTATTCAAGTCACAGTTAGGTTAAAGATTATGTTTAACTATCATGAAGCACAGGAAAAAACCGAATGATAAAGATTATGACATTAAGATACATTATATAATATATATTTAATAATATATGAAATTATTGAAAGACATAATATTATAAAAAAAGAATGGTGTGGCTAATATTGGAATGAGGGTCAGTTTCAGAAAATATAATATATGTGGCCATTTATTCCAAGTTTGTAAGAACTGTCTTCCTAAATGATCATCTAATTCAATGAATTTAGCCTATTCTGATCTAAAACTTACTTGGGATATTTCCTAAATCATTTCTGTCTCTGAATTTCTGCCTTTTCCTTGTCAATCTGAAGCATCAGTGACATTCTTTACCTTACTTCCTAAATATCATTGCTGTTCTATGCCATGTCTAGTCTATATGTCCGATCCTACACAATGACTGTATATTTAGCTTCTAAATTTTTCCCCTTCCTTAGTAGTTTTGTTCTAGTGTTTTTATTTGTTGTTGTTGTTGAAATATTTTCTATCTTTGACTAATCCAAAAGTATTGAACTTCACATCTTTTGGGGAGGTGTATAGTATTAAATTTGTTGTGCCTGACACTTATTGAATGCATTAGAGGTTTTCTTGGCATAAATTGTGGCATTCTCAATAAGATTGGATGTGAAACAAGGTTGCCTATTATTACCACAATTATTCATTATTGTACTAGAAACATGATCTTTAGCAATAAGGAAGAAAAAAGAAATTGAAGGAATTAGAATTTTAAATAAATACTTTCACTTTTTGCAAAAAGATATGATGGTACATTTAGTGAATCTAGAGAATCAAATAAAAATTACTAGAAACTATTAACAACTTTAGCAAAGTTGAAAGCTATACACTAAACCCATACAAATCATTGACATTTCTTTTTTATTTTCAAAACATATGCTTAGATAATTTTCAAAATTTACTCTTACAAAATCTAGGGTTACAAATTTTCCCTCTCTTCTCCTCACATACTCTCATATGATCAACATGTGCAATTCTTCTATACATGTTTCCATAATTATAATGCTGCACAAGAAAAATCAAATCAAAAAGGAAAAAATGAGAAAAAAACAAAATGCAAACAAACAACTACAAAAAGAAGGAAAATACTATGTTGTTCCATACTCAGTACCTACAATGTCTCTCTCAGTGTAGATGGCTCTCTTCATCACAAAACCATTGGAACTAGCCTGAATCATCTCATTTTTGAAAAGAGCCACGTCTGTAGCAACTAGTTGGTGTGGTAGATACAGTACCAACCCTGAAGGCAGGAGGACCTGAGTTCAAATCTGGGCTCAGACATGTAACACTTTGCTAGTTGTATGACCTTGGGAAAGTTACTTAACCCCAACTGCATCATCAAAAAAAAAAAAAAAAAAAAAAGGAAGGAAAGAAAGAAAGAAAGAAAGAAAGAAAGAAAAAAAATAAAGAAAGAAAGAAAAAGAAAAGAGTCACATTTATCAGAATTGGTATAATCTTGCTGTTGCCATGTACAATGATCTCTTGCTTCTACTCACTTCACTTAGCATCAGTCCATGGAAGTCTCTCCAGGATTCTCTGAAATCAAACTGCTGGTCACTTCTTATATAACAATAATATTCAATAAAATTCACATAATGTAAATTATTCAGTTACTGTCCAACTGATATGTATCCACTAAATCCAGTTTCTTACTACAAAAAGGGCAGCCACAAACATTTTTTGCATATATGGGTCCCTTTCAATCCTTTCTGATATTTTTGGAATAGAGACCCAATAGAGACATTGCTGCATCAAAGAATATTCACAGTGTAATAGCCCTCTGGACATAGTTCCAATTTGCCATCCAGAATGATTGAATCACTTCATCAATACATCAGTGTCCCAATTTTCCCTTATTCCCTCCAATATTCAGCATTATCCTTTCCTGTCATCTGAGTCAATCTGACAGTATGTAGTAGTACTTCATAGTGGTCTTAATTTGCATTTTTTCTCATCAATAGTGATGTAGAGCACCTTACCATATGACTAGAAATGGTTTCAATTTCTTCATCTGAAAATTGTTGCCATTTGTCAATTGGAGAATGGCTTGAATTCTTATAAATTCTTATAAATTTGAGTCAATTATCTATTTATGTTAGAAATGAGGACTTTATCATCACCCTTGAATGTAATTTTTTTTCCTAGTTTATTGCTTCACATCTAATCTTGTTAGCATTGTTTTGGTTTGTACAACAACTTTTTAAATTAATATAATCAAAATTATCCATTTTACATTCCATAATGTAATTCCATAATTCCAATTCTTCTATAAACAGAAATTTCTTCCTTATTCAGATATCTGAGAAGTAGACTATCTTTGATTTTCTAATTTGCTTATAATATTACTTTTCATCTCTAATTCAAGAAATCATTTCGAGCTTATCTTGAGTACTAGGTGTGACAGGTCAATGCCTAATTTTTGTCATATTAATTTTTAATTTTCCTAGCAATTTTTATCAAATAATTAATTCTTATCCCAGAAGTTGGGACCTTTTGGTTTATCAAACACTAGATTACTATAATTGTTGACTGTTTCATCTTTTGTATAATTAACCTATCTTTACTGATTGATTGATTGCTCTATTTCTTAGCCAGTAACAAATGGTTTTCATGATTGATATTTTATAATAAGGTTTTAAGTCTGGTACAGGTAAGCCACGTTGATTTGCATTTTTTATTAATTCCCTTGAAATTCTTGACCATTTCTTCTCTTCTTCCAGATGAACTTTGTTACTGTATTTTCTAGCTCTGTAAAATAACTTCTTGGTTGATTGATTGGCATGTCATTCAATAAATAGATTAAGTTAGGTACTATTCTTATTATTATATTAGCTCAGCATATGCACAAGCACTTAATGTTTTTTCCAATTGATTAGATCTGACTTTATTTGTGTGGAAACTGTTTTGTAATTGTATTTATATATACATGGCTTTGCCTTGGGATGTAGACTCCCAAATATTTTATATTATCTATTATTATGTTAAATGGAATTTCTTTTTGTATCTCCTGATGCTGAATTTTGTTGATAATATATAAAAGTACTGATAATTTCTGTGGATTTATTTTGGAACTTTGCTAACATTCTGAATTGTTTCTAGTAGTTTTTAGATGATTTTCTAGAATTTTCTATGTGCATTTGCAAAGAGTGATAATTTTGTTTCTTCATTACCTGCTCTAATTTCTTTAATTTATTTTTCTTCTCTTATTTCCCAAGCTAATATGTCTAATACAATATTGAATAGTAATTGTGATAGTGGACAAGGACCTTGTTTCACCCTGATCTTATTGGGAATGGTTTTAGTTTATTCCCATTACATATGATGTTTGCTAATAGTTTTAAGTAGACGTTATTCATCATTTTAAGTAAAACTATTTATTCCTATATTCTTTACTGTTTTTAATAGGAACAGTTTTGGATTTTATGAAATGCCTTTTCTGCATCTATTGAGGTAATCCTATATTTTTATTAGTTTATTTATTGATATATTCCATTATGCTAATAGTTTTCCTAATACTGAACTAGTCCTGAATTTTTGGTATAAACCCTACTTGGTCTTGCCATATTATGTTGGGGATAACTTGCTGTAATCTCTTTCCTAATATTTTATATAAGATTTTTGCACCAATATTCATTAGGAAAATTGATCTGTAATTTTCTTTCTCTGTTTTCAACCTACCTGGTTCAGGTATCAGCACCATATCTATATCATTAAAAAAAAAAAAAAAAAAAACTTTGGAGGATTCCTTTTTTCCCTATTTTTCCATATAATTTGCATAGTACTGGAAGTAATTCTTTAAATGTTTGGTAGCATTCACCTGTAAATTTATTTGGGAACACCATGCCTCTCCGGGTCCTTGCCCTGCATCTGCACTTGGCTGCCTCCCTTGTGCCTGATTGAAACAGACTTTTCTGAAGTTCTTCCAAAATATCTCCTGCTGGAAACTTGTTGCACTCCAAATATTTTTATTTGTCACAATATTTGTAGGTTCTGTCAGTAAAAAAACAAATATAGAGAATTGATCTGGTGTTGATCTGAGTGATGCCATCAAGAGCTCAGATAAAGACCTCTCCATTCTCCACCATCTTGATTCCATCCCAATCATCAACATTTCGATATGTTACCAACAAACTACAGCTGCACAAGATAAAAATAGAAGTCCCATTTAAAATAACTTTAGATAAAATAAAACATTTGGGAGTCAACCTGCTAGAGAAAGTTGGGAATTATATGAGCATAATTACAAAACACTTTTCTATTAGACCCAATTATTATTAGATCCAACCATCTCAAAGAATATCAAGTACTCATAGATAGGCCAAGCTAATATAATAAAATGATAATGATAATTCCACCTAAATTAATCTACTTATAATAAATTAATTAAACTGCCAAGAAATTACTCTGTAGAATTAGAAAAAATAACATGAAATTCATCTGGAAGAAGACAAGGTCAAGAATTTCAAGGGAATTAAAGGAAAAAATGCAAAGGAAAATGACCTAGATGTAACAGACCTAAAACTATAAATGACAGTCATCAAAACCATTTGGTACTGGCTAAGAAATACTGTAATAGCTCAATGGAAAAAGGTCAGGTTCACAAGACATAACAGTCAATGACTATAAGAATTTAGTGTTAATTACTGGCTTCTGGGATAAAAACTCAGTATCTGACAAAAATTTCTGGGAAAACTTGAAAATAGTTTAGTAGAAACTAGATAATGATCAAAATCTAACACTCTATAGGAAGAAAACGTTAAATTGGGTTCATGATTTGGACATAAAGTGTGATATTATAAGCAAATAAAGAGAACAATTGATTTTCTATCTCTCATATCTGTGAAGGGAGGAACTTATGACCAAAAACGAACTAGAAAACATTATGAAATCCAAATGAGTAATTTTGATTACATTAAATTAAAACATTGCATACATGCACAACAAAAGTAGCCAAAATTAAAGAGAAGCAGAACGTTGGGAAAGTACAATCAGTGTTTCTGACAAAGGTCTCATTTCTAAAATACACTTAGAATTGACTAAAATTTATAAGAACACAAGCTATTCCCAAATTGATGAATGATCAAAGTATGAACAGCAATTTTTAGAGGAATAAATTAAAGTTAGCCATAGTCATATAAAAATGCTTTAAATAGCTATTGATTAGAGAAATGAAAATTAAGAAAGTGCTGAGGTACCACTTCAAACCTCTCAGATTGTCTCAAATTAGAGGAAAAGATAATGATAAATGTTGGAGAGAATGTGGGACACTAACGAAGTGTTGCAGGAATTGTGAAATGATACAAACATGCTGGAGAGCAATTTGGAAGTATGCCCACAGGGCTATGAAACTTCATTTCCTTTGATCTGACAATGTCTCTACTGGATATATATCACAAAAGTTCATAAAAGAGAGACAAAGACTCACATATGCAAAAAATGTTTGTAGCAGCCCTTTTTGTAGTGGCAAGGAATTGGGAATTAAGTTGATGACTCTCAATTGGGGAATGGCTGAACAAAATATAGTATATGAATATAATGGAATATTATTTTCTATAAGAAATGATGAACAGGCTGATTTCAGAAAAGCCTGGATTTACATGAACTGACATTAATTGAATTGAATAGAATTAAGGGAACATTGTATATAGAAACAACAAGATTATGTAATCAAGTATGGTGGACTAGATTTTTTTTTTCAACAATGAGGTGATACAAGGCAATTCTGCATCCAGAGAGAGAACTATGGAGTCTGAATTTGGATCAAAGCAAAGTATTTTCAGCTTATTTTTGGTTGTTGCTGTTTGCTTGTTTTTGTCTTCTTCTTGTGTTTTTCCCCTATTGATCTTCTTCTTCTTCTTCTTCTTATTTGCTCAGCATGATAATATTATATTAATTATATTCTATTACATTATAGTTTAGTTTAGTCATTTCTCCTGTCACTGTTAGGGGAAACTATTGAACATAAGTTGCAGATAGGTCACCAATCTAGAATTGCAAAAGGTGATTTATTTTCATCTGTTTCTTCTCTTTATCAATTACATACCTCTATTCCCTATATCCTCTTACTGTGCCCTAGAAGAATTGAAGGAACCAAAAGGAAAGGTCAGAGGCTTATACAAATGACCTCATATAAATGTAAAATCATAGCTAGCTGTAACTAAATATGTTCATATAAACATCAAAAGAGCAGATTTTGATATATTCCTTTGGAAATATATAAATCAGATAAAGCAATAATTCAGAATATGGAAAAGAGGGAGAGAAATATCTTGGAATATAAAGCAAATCTTAATGAAGGAAATAACATTTGAGGAGGATTGAAAGATTCTTATGGTTTCAGCAGAGATCAAGAAGGAAGGCATTTTCAACAATACTTAGTTCAACACTTTCAATATTACAATTGAGAAAACAGAGGATAATTGTTGTCACTAAGGTACTAAATGGTAAGGGCAAGGTTTGAGTGCAGCTGTCTGCTTCAATCTGAAGTGTTTTTTCAATGCTTCATGGTCTCTTAGTGTGAGTGAAATTTGATGTCATGCTGACGATCCTGAATATCCTTAAAGTTGAACCAAAAAGGAGACGCATATGCTAAACATTCTCTTTTAATACCATTGTCTCCTACTAAGAAGGTAAATGCAAAGATAGAAGGAAAGTTGCTCAAAAAAAAAAAAAAAGATGGAAAGGCTGACAAAAATTTGGGGATAGACCTTTACAAAATAGATACTTAAATATATTTATTAGGCACAGAAAAAAATCAGAGTTGGTGATGCAAATTGAATGATATAGGAAATCTATGTACTTCTAATTACTATGCAGAGAAATGTTTTATGAAGTATGCTAAAAATGAAAAGTTTTTTTCATATAGGCAATATTGTAGCTTTATTGACGGAGACAGAGGAAGAACAGTGGGAAACAAACTTATGAAAATGATTTTGAATGACAAACTGAGGTAATTCGACATAATTTCACAGTCATTAGGAAAACACTGATGGCTTTGAGTAGGAGAGTATCATGATCAAAGCTGACTTTATATATTTTATTTGTAATTTGGTATCACTGTGACAGATGGTTGGAGATAAGGTACTTGAGATAGAGGAACCAGGTAAGGAGTGATTCCAATAGTACTGATAAGAGTTAACAAAAATATAAGTTATAATGATAGTTGTATGAATAGCAAGAAGACTGACTTAAGGTACATCAGTGAGTTAAAATCATTATGCCTTAGAAATTGATCGAATTTGAAAATTCAGATTAACAAATCAAATTTAACTAAGATTTCAAGCCTGAGTAATTAAAATATTTAGAACCACATTAATGTTTGAAGAAAGTTAAGAACAAGAGATAATTTAGGGAATATAATTTGTTTACCAAATAGCATATAAGAATATATGACTGGAATCTGCCTCAGGGGAAGGGATGTACAGCAGAGACGGTGAATTCTACATTAAATGTAAGGTATTATTATCAAGCACACACCTGTTTCATGGTTATTCTTTTTAAATCTAAAGAAGTGATCGAGAATGTTTAGAGCAAAGATGTTGGTGGAATAAGATTATGTACAACTGAGAATCCTTCCTCCACCATAAAAAGATCAAAATATTCCAAACTATGTGGAAGATGAACCAGACTGAGGCATGATCAAAAATCCAAGGTGGGGGAAAAAAGGAACATCAGCATCATACAGAACACAAGGAAATCTGAGGTCAATAGAAATGACATATGTGGAAAAGATTTGAGAAAAACTGAAATGCTGTTACAGGGTAAATAGCAGAGTCTGATGGCAGAACTGAGGAGCTCAGTTCCAGCTGACCAATCATTCTGAAGCCTGAATCCAGATAACCAGTGTCAGAATACCAGACCAATGAAGAGCAAGCAATTATATAATTCTGAATCAGAAAAGTTTTCTAATGATCAACAAAATGATTTCAGAAAGGGCTGGAGAGACTTACATGAACTGATGCTAAGTGAAATAAGCAGGGCCAGGAGATCATTATATACTTCAACAATATTATATGATGATCAATTCTGATGGACCTGACTATCTTCAGCAATGAGATGAACCAAACCAGTTCTAATGGAGCAGTAATGAACTGAACCAGCTACACTCAGGGAAAGAACTCTGGGAGATGACTAAGAACCATTACATTGAATTCCCAATCCCTATATTTTTGCCCACCTGCACTTTAGATTTCCTTCACAGGCTAATTGTACAATATTTCGGAGTCCGATTCTCTTTGTACAGCAAAACAATGGTTTGAACACGTATACTTTAATATATTTAACATGTGTTTGTCATCCTGCCTTCTAAGGGAGGGGGTGGGGGGAAAAGGGGTAAAAATTGGAATAAAAGGTTGGCAATTGTCAATGCTGTAAATTACCCATGTATATAACTTATACATTAATAAATAAATAATAAAAATAAAAATAAAAGTAAATAAAAAGCTATTAAAAAAAGAAATTTTTTCTAGTTGGTTGATAATAACTGAGTCCAATAGTAGTCTACTAATATTTCAAGTGAGAAAGACCAGTAGATGTGTTGCTTAGAATCAAAACCAGGTCAAAACATTGCAGAGCTTATATCAACTTTTTGCTGGATCAAACCATTTCAGGAGTACTGAAATATTTCATTTTTTAAAATTTTTTTTTAATTTTTTTTAATTTTTTATTTTTTTATTTAATAGCCTTTTATTTACAGGATATATACATGGGTAACTTTACAGCATTAACAATTGCCAAACCTCTTGTTCCAATTTTTCACCTCTTACCCCCCCACCCTCTCCCCTAGATGGCAGGATGACCAGTAGATGTTAATATATTAAAATATAAATTAGATACACAATAAGTATACCTGACAAACGTTATTTTGCTGTAGAAAAAGAATCAGACTCTGAAATATTGTACAATTAGCTTGTGAGGGAAATCAAAAATGCAGGTGTGCATAAATATAGGGATTGGGAATTCAATGTAATGGTTTTTAGTCATCTCCCAGAGTTCTTTTTCAGGGCATAGCTAGTTCAGTTCATTACTGCTCCATTAGAAATGATTTGGTTGATCTCGTTGCTGAGGATGGCCTGGTCCATCAGAACTGGTCATCATATAGTATTGTTGTTGAAGTATATAATGATCTCCTGGTCCTGCTCATTTCACTCAGCATCAGTTCGTGTAAGTCTCTCCAGGCCTTTCTGAAATCATCCTGTTGGTCATTTCTTACAGAACAGTAATATTCCATAATATTCATATACCACAATTTATTCAGCCATTCTCCAACTGATGGACATCCATTCAGTTTCCAGTTTTAGCCACTACAAAAGGGCTGCCACAAACATTCGTGCACATACAGGTCCCTTTCCCTTCTTTATAATCTCTTTGGGATATAATCCCAGTATAACACTGCTGGATCAAAGGTATACAAGTTTGATAACTTTTTGAGCATAGTTCCAAACTACTTCCAAAATGGTTGGATTCATTCACAACTCCACCAACAATGCATCAATGTCCCAGTTTTCCCGCATCCTCCAACAATCAATATTATTTTTCCTGTCATCTTAGCCAATCTGACAGTGGTATCTTAGAGTTGTCTTAATTTGCATTTCTCTGATTAATAATGACTTGGAGTATCTTTTCATATGACTAGAAATAGTTTCAATTTCTTTCATCTGAGAATTGTCTGTTCATATCCTTTGACCATTTTTCAATTGGAGAATGGCTTGATTTTTATAAATTAGAGTTAATTCTCATATATTTTGGAAATGAGGCCTTTATCAGAACCTTTGACTGTAAAAATATTTTCCCAGTTTATTGCTTCCCTTCTAATCTTGTCTGCATTAGTTTTTTGTACCAAAACTTTCCAGTTTGGTATAATCGAAATTTTCTATTTTGATCAGTAATGATCTCTAGTTCTTGCTTTCATAAAGACCTTCCCTTCCACAGGTCTGAGAGGTAAACATCCTATGTTCCTCTAATTTATTAATAATTTCATTCTTTTATGCCTAGGTCTGAACCCATTTTGACCTTTATCTTTGGTGTATGGCGTTGAGTATGGATCATCCAGTTTCTGCCATATTAGTTTCCAATTTTTCCAGCAATTTTAATCAAACAGTGTTCTTATCCCAAAGCTGGGATTGGGTTTGTTAAAGACTAGGTTGCATATTTGTTGACTGTTTTATCCCTGAACCTAATCTATTCCACTGATCAACTAATCTATTCCTTAGCCAATACCAAATAGTTTTGTAACTGCTGCTCTATAATATAATTTTAGATCTGGTACAGCTGCCACCATCATTTGATTTTTCTTCATTAATTCCCTTGAAATTCTTGACCTTTTGTTTTCCATATGAACTTTGTTGTTATTTTTCTAGGTCATTAAATAGTTTTTTGGAGTCTGATTGGTATGCGCGAAAATAGATTAGTTTAGGTATATTTGTCATTCATTATATTTGCTCGCCCATCCAAGAGCATTTAATATTTTCAATTGGTTAGGATCAGACTTATTTGGTGAAAAGTGGTCTGTAATTTGCTCATAAGTTTCTGATTTTCCTGGCAGATAGATTCCTAAATATTTATATTATGGTAGTTTTTGCGGATTTTGAACTTGACTGTGGATTTTGTTAGTGATATATAAGAATGCTGATGACTTATGGGTTTATTTATAACCAGCAACTTTGAAAGGGGATTACTAATAACTTTTAGCAGAATTCTGGGTTCTCTAATACATCCACGGCAAAGGTATTGGTTCCTCATTGCTTTTTTTCCTTAACTTTTCAGCTCTTATTGCTAGCTAGCGTTTCTAATACAATAAATAGTAACGGTATATTGGGCAACCTTGTTTCACTGTCTTACTAATGGTTGCAGTTTTCTCCATTACATATGATGCTTACGATGGTTTAAATGATGTGCTGATTATTTTAGGAAAGTCATTTATTCCTATATCTCAGTGTTTTAATAGAATGGAGGTTGATTTTATCAAAGTTTTTGCTCTATTGAGATGATCATATGGATTTTGTTAATTTGTATTACATTTGGCCTATATTGGATAGTTTTCCTAATTATTAACCAGCCCTGCATTCCTGGTATAAATCCTACTTGATCATTAGTGTATTTCTTGAGATGATTTTTGTAGTCTTTTGCAATTCATTTAAGATTTTAGCATCAATATTCATTAGGGAGATTGGTCTATAATTTTTTTTCTGTTTTCAGTTTACCTGGATTAGGGTATCAGTCTGTTTGGTTGAAGGATTTGGTAGGGACCTTCATTCTTATTTTATCAAATAATTTATATAGCATTGGAGCCAATTGTTCTTTAAATGTTGTAAAATTCAATGTAAAACCATCTGTCCTGGAGATTTTTCTTGGGGTTGTTTAATTGCTTTTTCATTTCTTTTTCTGAAATGGATATTCGCAATTTACTCTCCCTTTGTTGAAGTCTGTATTTTGAGGTAGTCTCCATTTCACTTAGGTTATCAAATTTATTGGCATAAAGTTGAGCAAAATAACTCTTATTATTTCTTTTTTCATTGGTGGAAAGTTCTCCTTTTCATTTTTAAGATTCTTAATTTCATTTTCTCCCTCCTTTTAATCAGATTTACCAAAGGCTTATCTATTTTTTGGCTTTTTCATAGAACCAACTCCTTAGTTTATTAATTAGTTCAATAGTTTTTTACTTTCAATTTTTTAATTTCTCCTTTTAATTTTAAATTTCCAATTTAGTATTTGATTGGGGTTTTAATTTGTCTTTTTTAGTTTTTTTAGTTAAGCCAATTATTAATCTTTTCTTTCTGTTTTATTCAAGTAAGCTCTAAGGATATAAATTCCTCTTATTGCTTTTGCATCCCACAAATTTTGGTTGACGTCATCATTGTCATTATCTTGATGAAATTATTAATTGTACTATAATTTGTTGCTTCACCCAATCATTCTTTAAGATGAGATTGTTTAGTTTCAATTACTTTTGGTCCTATTTCCAACTTTTGTTGAATGGTTTTATTGCATCATGATTCTGAAAAGAAAGCATTTCTTTTCCTTTTGCTTTAATGAGTTTTTGTCCTAATAATGGTCAATTTTGAATAGGTTCCATGAACTGCTGAAAAGAAAGTATATTTCCCTTTCTATCTCCATTCAATTTTCCAAAGATCCAACATACCTAATTTTTCTAATATTCTATTTTACTTTTTAATTTCTTTTCTTATTTGTTTTGTGGTTTGATTTGTCTAATTCTGAGGTGCAAGGTTGAGGATCTCCTACTATTACAGTTTTGTTTTCTATTTTCTGCAACCTCTTATCCTTTAGAAGTTGAGTACCATACCACTGTGTATATATGTTTAATATTGATATTGTTTTGTTTTTATGTTAGCCTTTAAGCATGTGTTTCCTTCCTTATCTCTTTTAATTAGATCAATTTTTACTTTTGCTTGATTGAGAGGATGGCTACCCTGTTTTGACTTCACCTGAGCTATAGATTTTGTTCCAGTTTACCTTTACTCATATGTACCCCTGCATGTGTTTCTTGTAAACAACATATTATAGGGTTCTGACTTTGATCAGTCTGCTATCTGCCCCTCTTTTGGAGTTATCCCATTTACTTTAGGTTAGAATTATAAATCTGTATTTCTCCATCCTAATAACCCCAGATTGTGCTTTTACTTATTCTTGCCTCCCAACCATCTTTTCCCTTTTAAATTTATGTACCCTTTGTATCTATATTATCCTTTTATAATCCTTCCCCCCTTTGAGTCTTTCCCTTCCTTCCTTATTACTTCTTTTTCTTTTCCTTTTCTCTCCCCATTTTAATGAGGCGAGAGAAATTTTCTTAAAACAAATGTCAATTATTTTTTTTGAGCAACTCTGATGAGAGTAAGATTCACAATGTTTCTCCCCTCTTATTCCCTCAGATATGATAAGTTTCTAGTTCTTTGTGGGATGTGGTTTTCTTTTCCCTCCTTCCCACTTATTCTGCCATCATCACTTTCCATATTCTTTTTTTTATGTTATATCAGTCAATCAAATTATACATGTATTCTTTTGTATATCCACAAAGAAATACAATTTCAAGAGTTATTTTTACCTTTTTCTGCATCTCTTAGTTTATGTTGAGATCAAATTTTGTTTAGTTCTTGGTTTTTTTCCAGAAACAATGGAATTCATTTGTTTATTAAATGTCCATCTTCTTCCCTGGAAGAAAATGCTCAGCTTAGTGAGTGGTTTATTCTTTGTATCTCGTTCTTGTGCCTTCGGAATTCATTCCAGGCCTCTTTCCTTTTAATGTAGAGGCACAGATCTTTGGGTGATTTATTGTGGCACCTCGGTATTTAAATGTTTTTTTTTGGCTGCTTGTAAAATTTTTTCCTGAATTGATTGTTCTGAAATTTTGCCACAATATTCCTTGGAGTTTTTGTTTTAGGTTTCTTTAGGGTGTTATGAATTCTTTTCAATGCCTATTTTACCTTCTGATTCTATTAATCTGGGCAGTTCTTTTGATGATTTCTTGTAAAATAGTATCTAGGCTCTTTTTTTCATCATAGTTTTCAGAAAGTCCAATAATCCTCAGATTATCTCTCCTAGATCTATTTTCCAAGTCTGTCGTTTTTGCAAGTAGATAATTCATGGTTTTTTCCAGTTTGTCATTTTTTTGTTTTTGCTTGACTGATTCTTGCTGTCTCAATGAATCATTAGTTTCTATTTGTTCAGTTCTAATTTTTAAAGAATTATTTTCTTCATTAGCTTTTTTTACTTCTTTCTGTATATGTCCAATTGAGTTTTTAAATGTATTGTTTTGGTCTGTGGAATTTTTTTCCATTTCACTAATTTTTTTTTTTAGTGAATTATTTTCTTTTTCCAATTCACAGATCCTACTTTCTTGCGTGTTCTTTGTCTTTTCCAATTCACGGATCCTACTTTCTTGCGAGTTCTTTGTCTTTTCCAATTCACAAATCCTACTTTCTAGTGAATTCTTTATTTTTTCCAATTCACAATTCTTACTTTCCTGAGATTTTTTTATTTTTTCCAATTCACCAATTTTGTTTCCCTGCACTTCCTGGGAATTTTTTAACTTTTCCAATTCGTATTTCAGGAAGTTGTTGCTCTCTTGTAAGGCTTCTCTTTCCTTTCCCCATTTATCTTCTAACTCTCTTTTGAGACTTTTAATGGTCTCTTCTATGAGAGCATCATGTAAAGGAGGACAGTCTGATGCATTTTTGCTGTTTGAGGTCTCTTCAGGTTTGCTGACCTGCTCTTTTTCTGCATAGAAGCTGTCGATCATTCTTTTCATCTTTTTATTCATGTTTTAAAGCCTTTAGGGTAGGTCTCCTAGGCAAGGGGGTTACCAGCTTCCTCTGCAAAGCAGGGAAAGATGTAAACCGATTTCCGGCTCCGAGGTATGCGAGTGCTCTGAGTGAGAGTTTTCCCTTCCCCCAACAGGAAGTGGATTCAGCAAGGCGGAGCTATCAAACTGCTTAGTAGGGCTGAGTTGGTTAGGGATTGCCCTAGGCTAGAGACTAAGTGGTGAAAGTGTCACTGCCCCAGGCCAGAGCCTCTTGTGGGACTGTGGGTATTAGCAGCTGACTGCAGACCGCAGACCGCCTGGAACTCTGCCCCAGTGTCTCTGCCCAATGCAAATCGGCCCTGGAAAATCTCTATGGCCCCAAGCCGAGCTCCCCACTGAGCAGATTGGAGACTAACCCGGGCTGCGTCCTCCTGCTGTGCAGGATCAAAACTGCCCCAAGGAAAAGCCGTACTGGGGGTTAGGGCTGCGTGCTTGTGCTGAGATCTGTGCCTTCACCCTCCGTTTGAGACTCTCCTCGGAACCTAATTTCTCTCCCCGTCTGCGCCGATCTCCCCCCTGGCCCCAGAACCAACCTTTTTTGGCGAGACTGCAGATTTTCTTTGGTCGGTGAGTTGTTCTACTTCTTATCTTTATGAATTGTAGCAGTCAAGACTATTTTTGAGGCTCGATATAATATTGATAAAGAGGGTAAGAGAAGAGCTTAGAAAGTCGCGTGTGTCTTCTCCCCCATCTTGGCTCCGCCCTACTGAAATATTTCAAACCCTTAGCCTGTCATTTGTTGTTGCAGTCTACAATGTTCCAAGTATTACACTCAATGTCCCAAAAAAGGAACAATGGGATCAATTATGACATTCCATTCAAAAGTATATAGAACCCAAGATTAAGTCTAAAGTCAATAAATAGACTAGGAGGATGAACATAATCTCATCACCTAAAAGCTCTTTGGTGACAAGTTCATAATGTAAACATAAAACAAAACAAAACAAAATTGAAAAACTGTAAAGCAACACTCAATGAAAAACATTGACTTGGCTGCAAGTTGAACAAAAATTTCTGAACTAAATGAAGAAAGAGTTTGGTTTTTTTTTTTTTAAGGAGTTAACTATTATTTTTATAAGTGAAATGAAGCTAAAAAAGAAAAATAAATACAGAAAGCAAATGAGAGCTATGAAGAAAAAAATACATCAAAAGAAAAATAATATGAGAAAAGAGGTATAAAATATTGCCAAACCACAAATTCTATAATAATGAGAATATATTAAAATATGATCACATGAAACAAGAAAGAAATGAACAAAAGTGAGAAAATATAAAATGCTAGGTATCATAGTAACAACTAATATTTAAATATATAAAGGAGACATAATTTTTAAAAAGCACTAGACTACTTGAAATCTAGGTACCCTTCAAAAGCCTAGATATTAAATATCAAGAAATCATAAAAGAAAACTGACTAAATTTTCTTTAAATTAGAGAGCAAAGTGAAAAAAAAATAAAGAAAATAATAATCATTCATCTGCAAAACTTACAAAATGAAAACTACCAGAAACATCATAGCCAAAATTTAGAGTTTTTGGCCAAAAGAAAAAAAAATTAAACTCTCAGAATGAATTTTAAAAATTGCAGAAATGATCTCTTTATAATTTATGAGGAGGTAGTACAGTAAATAAAGTGTCAATATTTTATTCAGGAAGATATGATTTCAAGTCCAACTTTAGAAACTTTCTAGCTATGTGATCCTGAACAAGGTACTTACCTATGTTTGCCTCAGTTTCTTCATCTATAAAATAGTCTTCAGAAATAAATGGCAAAGCACTCATCTTTGCCAGGGGAAAAACAAAAACAAAAACAAAAACAAATGAAGACTTGGACATGATTAAAAATTTTAAAAGACTAGAGAACTTGAGAAATGATCTTCCAGAATGCAGACACAGGCTTACAATCAATAATAACTTCTTCATAAAAACAGAGTAAAATTCTTCTTTAACTTAGGGCTTGGACAAGGAGAGTAATGGAGATTTAATGAAATAGAGGACTTCCAAGCTTTTGTGATTAAAAAAAAAAAAAACAGTGATTCATAGGAACTTTGAAATACAAACACAACAATAAAGAGTAACATAATAAAAAGAATTATTAAAGAGCAAACAATCATAAGGGACTAAAAACGGATAAAACTTTTAAAAATTGTAATATGAGTTGAGATGATACACATGACCCTTCCCAATCCCAATCACTGGAGGGTTGAAGAGGAAGTTTAATTATACGTAATACCACAGGATCAGTGTTAAAATCCTCTGTTTGATGTTCAAAGCTCTTCATAACCTACCAAACCTTTATCTTTCAAGCATCCCCATACTTTACAACTCTTCATGTCAACTGCAATTCAGGAAAAGTCACCTCTTTGCAGTTCTTCACCTGAAAAACTCCATCTTCTATCTTTGGGCATTTTCATTGACTGTGTGTCCTATGAAACTTTCTCCTTTCTCATCCATTTCCTGGAGTCCTTGACTTCTATAAAGTCCTAGATAAAATCTTGCCTTCTGTGGAAAGGCTTACAAAATATCCCCTAATGGTAGTGCATTCCTTCTGCTTTTATTTATCTGTCTTCATATTCTATCTAATCTAATCTAATCTATCTATCTATTTATCTATTATCTATCTTTCATCTAGGTATCTTTGTATGGACATGAATTATCTATTTATGTCTCTAAAAAATTTTAGTTACAAATTTTGTATTTATTGATCTAGGTAGATTGCTATGCAAAATTGTTTATATCATCTCTCTCAATAGACAGTTATCTTCTGGACACTAAGGATTTTTCTTTTCTTTTTTTTTTTTTGTATTACCAGTGCTTGGCACAGGGTCTGACACATAGTAGCTGCTTAATAAATTTTATTGACTGATTTATGTAGTGGTAAAGAGAAATACAGTTGGGCAGAATGGGGAGAGAAGGATGGGGAAAATTAATGTATATAATTAGGATACAAAGATTAAGTCTATCACAAAAAAGTAGAATGGGTGGGATGGGGATATTTGAACTTCATTTCCATTTGAGTTGATCAAAGGAGAGTGAAAATATGCTTCCTTAATTGGGTTCAAAAACAGTTTTTACTTATCATGGAAATAGAGGAGGAAAGAAGGAAATCAGAAAGGGATAAAAAAAAAATAGTTCTCAGCAAAACAATCTCTAATGAGAATGAGTAAATACTGATGCCAAACTTTTTGAAGTGACAAATATTTACCTTGGGGTGGATTAACTATCAATTTTATTCTTATAGTCCAGTTATATCATTAACAAGTCTTTCTTTCATCTCTTTAATGATTAGACTTAATAGTGATAGGGTGGCACATATGATATGCACAATATGAATTTTGGAGCAGAGTCACAAAGCAATTTTAACAATTATTTTACCCATTTGGCTATACACTAATATGGTTAGTTCCATTTGTATTGTGCATAGTTTGGTATCAATATTTATTCATTCTCATTAGAGATTGTTTTGCTGAGAACTAATCTTGGTCTCCAACATGTGCAACATATTAATAGGAGGTCTTTTTGTTTTGGCAATGAAAATGACAAATGTTGAAGAGATTGAAGAAGAATAGTACTTGGAGACCAAGTGAAGAAATTCTGATGTACGAATGTAATGGAATACTATTATGTTATGAAAAAATGGTGAAGTGAGAAGTGTTTTTAAAAAAAAAACCTTTGAAGACTTGGCTGAATTCATGCAAATTGAAGTAAATGGAATTGGGAGAGAAATTTTATATATATATACATATATAAACATATATACATTTATATTATGTGTGCACATATATCATAGATATATCATCAATATCATTGAAATAACAATAAAATCAAATAATATTGTAAAAGACTGAAGTCTGGCCAACATTGTAATCAACCAAGTATCTACTGATGTGGAATTTTTGTTACCTTTTGAAAGAGAGATAATAGACTAATGTGCAGAAGGAAATTCATATTTTTGAAAATGACTAATATGGAAAAGATCAAAGGAATATAAATGCTTTCTATAGGTAATCATTTAAAAATTCAAAATCATAAAATAATGACATTAGCTTAACTTCTGTGAATGAAATGGACTTTCGAAAGAATGTTCAGAATATCCTAATATTCCTTAAAATGACAGTTCTTTATAAGAATGTCACCAGGGCATTTTATTTATTTATTTTATTTATATTTTTGCTCAGGCAATTGGGGTTAAATGACTTGCCCAGGGTCACACAGCCAGGAAGTGTTAAGTGACTGAGGTGAGATTTGAACTCAGGACCTCCTGACTTCAAGGATGGTGCTCTCTCCACCATACCAAGTATCTTCCCTGGTACTTTTTTTTCTTTAGTCAAATATATTAAGCTAAATTAGCTTTAATAGGTTTGTTTTAATTTTTTTTATAGATTACTCCAATATACTTCCTGAGCATATGTGCTCTTATTAACTTAAACATTATTTTCTACATTTTGGGAATGTATGAAGGAGTACACAAGGCCCAAATTAACTTCCTCCCAAACTCAAATTGTATGATTGAATCTAAATGGTGTACTGAGGAGAATATTGCTTGTGTTCTTTACACAGTTCAAATAGCACATAAAAATATTTCTCAGGGGAAAACAACAGCTTCATCTATAATGAAAGAGTATGTCAGTGAGGTCATGAATGATTTTAATTAGAATTAATAGATAAATTTCAAAAATATGAAGATTAATGCACCATGGAAAGTTTTGTTTTCTAAATTAAATGAGGTCAGACCATAACTTCTTAGAACTCAATTAAGCAGAACTTGGGTAGATAGTGGATGATTGCATTTTAATACACATTTTGGCAAGGAGCAATTTTGCTTTCCCTATTCAGATATATTGAAGGATAAGACTTAAATACAGCATTTCATCTCCACCCACTCATTTGATTTTTAACTTGATTAATTTCACCTGACTTATTTTTAATCTTCTTTGGAAACACGGAGAACTGTTCACTCTTTCAAATCAAATAATCCAATCAATTTTGTTTTCACTGGGGCAGAGAACCATTACCCTTAAATTTAGGAATTGTTTCACAAGAAACTCTTGGGAACAGGCTTTCACTGAAGAGGTTATATTCAATTCAATTCCACAAACACGTGATAAGTATCTAATAAGTGAAAGAAACTATGCTAAGTTCTGGAAATACCAAGATATAAAGAAAAGAGCCCCTTTCCTCAAGAAGCATATATTCTATCGATGAGAAAAAGATAAATATGTCTTTAATAGCTCTGAGTACCTGGTGGCTGTTACATCAGTCATGTTCTCATTGTAACTATCTTTGGAAAAATGAGGATTCTATGAGTAAAAATAGGTGGGAAATACATGTATGTGTGTGTGTGTGTGTGTGTGTACATGCATATATATGTGTATATGCATATGTATGTGTGTGAAAATTTGCTACCAAAAACTTCATCTATATGAAATTACTGGATACCTGAAAAACTTGATTTATTGATTTTATTAAGGATGAACATAACTTGTAGAACTTATAGAAATGAATTGACTTTCCCCTCTTGTTTTCAATGTACCAATATTTTTCAATTATTTTCTCAAATAGCCAGGCAAGACTCAATGATATCTGACAATAACTAGATAAATAGAGAGAAGTGGGGGGAGAAAGAGAGAGAGAGAGAGAGAGACAGAGACAGAGACAGAGACAGAGACAAAGATACAGAAACAGAAAGAATTTACTAGTTAGATAATAATGATATTATTGTTTTGATAAATTTATCCATCTGTATTCCTCATGCCTGAGATGTTCACAATACTAACCCAAGTATCTTAGTCATTTGTTTTCTGATTATCTTCATTAGCTTGTGTTTATATTTCAGATTCTGCCACCAGTGGGGTATTTTTTTTTCCTTTGCTAATTAGAATGGAAATTCCCTGAAGGCAAATATTATTAGGTCTTGTTTGTTTCTTTTTTGTGTCTCAGGAACTTTTCATAGTATCTAGCAGGTTCCCAATCTGAAGGTAAGAGAAGATTGTTAAGGGGTATAGAATATAATAAATACCTATAATATTACTATATTCAGCAAAGTTCTTTGCACATAATAGGAGATGAAAACATATACATTGGCTTGAATAACTGTACAACAACAACAAAAGTTTATAATAGAACTGACAAGGAGAGATGATAAGCAAGTTGGTAAAGTAGTTGTTCCTGCAATGTAATATTCTCAAAGATTATATACATATATTTCAAATTTGTGTTATACTCAGACCGAATCTACAAAAGGAGAGGACAGAGACAGTACACAAGATAAAAAGTAATATATAATAACATATAGACCTAAAATATTCAGTTCTCCAAATCACATCCCTCCCATTGTTAGCCAAAGGTAGGTAGTCTAAGCAACCTCACATAATTGAGTTTCAGTGTCTTATTGTAGTAAAATCCACTGAATTTCTCTATTCTTAAAAGAGACAGTCTGAAAACATGCTTCATAATTCATTAAAATATCTGAAGGAAATATTAAATAAAAGGAGAAATTCAAATCAGATGTTACAGAGGACTTCCAGGGGTGGAGTCAAGATGGCAGACTAAAGTCAAGAAGTTGCCGGAGTTCTCCCAGTTTTCCTCAAAAACTACATAAAACCAAGCCTCTGAACAGTCTGATAGAATGAAATCATTCTATAGTTCTAGATAGACTGCAAAAACTTCAAGAAGGATCAATCACACAGGGTAAAAAGAGTGTTTAGTCCAGCTCAGATAGAGTCTGGGAAAGCCAGGGAGAGAGACAGCAAATCAGCAACTAAGACGCTCAATCCTAGGTCAGTAAAAAAAGGCAAAAAAGTGGGGTAGCTTCCAGTCCCAGCTCAAGGCAAACTCTAGAAAACCAGGCTGTTTCCTGAAAAAAAAGCAGACAAAGCTACACCCTACAAACAAAGGGCTCCTGTGCTCAAAGTCAAGGCCCAGAGCTGCAGAGGAAGCTTTGGACAGCAGCCCCTTTACCCTAGGAGCAGAGTTCAACCATAAAAGTTTAAAAAAAAAAAGAAGAAATATTAAGAAAAAAGGAAAGAGAATGAATAAGAAAAAGAAGAAAAAAAGAAAACCTTGACCGTATAAAGCTTCTATGATGAAAGGGCAGACCAAAAACAAACTTAGATGGGGGCAGAATGTCCACAGAGGAAATCTCTAAACAGTGATATATGAATTGATCTCAAGCCCAAAGAGGCTTGTTGGAAATGCTCATAAAACACTTCAAAAGATAAATAAGAGAGAAAAAAAATGAAAAAAGGAAATGAAAGAGTCAATAGCTTGGAAAAGGAAAGAAAAAAAATGTCTGAAGAAAAAAAAACTCCTTAAACAGTAGAATAAACCAAATGGAAAAAGATATATAAAAGTTAACTGAAGAAAATCACCCATTGGAAACTAGAATAAGATAAATGGAAGCTAGTGACTGTGAAACAGCAAGAATGAAATAAACTAAAAGGAATGAAAAAATGGCAGAAAATGTGAAATACCTCACTGGAAAACAAGTGACATGGAAAATAGATCTAGAAAAGACAATTAAAAATCATTGGCCTACCTGAAGGTCATAACCAAAAAAAAAAAAAAAAAGAGCCTGAGTAGTATTTTACAAGAAATCATTAAGGAAAATTGACTCAATATGGTAGAAAGAAAGAGGAAATACTGACTTTTTTTCCTAAGGCAATTGGGGTTATGTGACTTGCTTAACTCACACTGCTAATTATTGTTAAGTGTCTGAGGTCAGATTTGAACTTGGGTTCTCCTGACTTCAGGTATGGTGCTCTATCTACTGTAGCATCTAGCTGCCCCAAGGAGGAAATACTGAATGAAAGAATCCATCTATCATCTCTGGGAAAAGATTCACAAGAAAAACCCTAAGGAACATTGTTGTGAAACTACAAAAACTATAATCACAAGGAAAAAATGCTGCAAGCTGTCAGACAAACAATTCAAATATCAAGGAACAATATTCAGGATTACCCAGGATCTTGTAACTTCTATAATAAAGGGTTGGAGGACCTAGAATGGATACTTTGGAAGGCAAAGGACTGGGATTACAACCAAGAATTAACTATACAGTGAAATTCATATTTAAGGGAAGGAGGTGGAGCTTCAATGAAGTGAGAGAGTTTCAATCATTCCTGATGAAAAAAACAACAGAACTAAACAGAAAATTTAATCTACAAACACAAGATTCAAGAGAGGCATAGAAAGGTAAACAGGGGAAAATATATGTCATTTAAAGTTTAAAGCTGTTTACAATCCTTCATAGGAAAATCTGTCACTGGGGCCAACAGAAAGGTGTATCACATGGACTGAAGGTGTGATTATGAATGGATTCTGATGTGATGACATCAAAATAAAAGGTATTATGGGGTGGAAAAAGGCCTATAGTGGAAAAAGAGGAAAGAAGAGGTGTCATGGGAAAGTTAATTCACATGAAGAGGTGCAAAAGACGTATTAAAATTGAGGGAAAGAAGGAAGGGGGATGAGCATTTTCTGAAGCTTGATGTCATACGTTTTGGTGCTAAGAGGGAATAGCTTAATTATTCACTTGAGTATAGAAATTTCTGTAAACTTTTAAAGAATGAGGAAGAGAACGAGTATCAGAAAATGGAAGGACAGGATAGAAAACAGGGCAGACCCACTAGGCAAAAAGGTAAGAGAAGGAGGGAAGGATTGATAGAAGATAAAATCATGAGGTCGGTAAAAAACACACACACAAATAAGGACAGGATAGAACATAAATACAGGGAAGAAAATAGGATGGAGGGAAATACAGAGCTGGTAATCATAGCTGTGAATGTTAATGGGATGAACTTCCCCATAAAATGGAAGCAGTTAGCAGCGTGGATTAAAAAAAAAAACACAAATGGCTGGAATAGAATTTATTATGCTTCAGTTAAAGTTAAAAAAAAAAAAAGGAGTAGCAATTTTTATCTCAGATAAAGCAAAAGTAAAAATAGATCTTATTAAAAGAGATAAGGAAGGAAAATACATCTTGATAAAAATACCATAAATAATGGAGTAGTAATAATACTATTTTTTTTTTTTTGCAGGAAGTGGTAGATCAATCAGATACCCAGAAAAAATTTTAAGTTTCAGGAAGAAATAGAAAGCAAAAGCATTCTAGTCAGGAACTTCAACCTTCCCCTCTTGAATCAGACAAATCTAACCACAAAATAAACAAGAAAGAAACTAAGGAGATTATTAAGATCCTAGAAAACCTAGATATGATGGATCACTGAAGAAAACTGAATAGACACTAAAAAGAATATACCTTTTCCTTGGCAGTACATTATATCTACCCAAATAATGGGGCATGAAATATATTACATATATTAGGGCATAAAACCTGATTATCAAATACAGAAAGCCAGAAATAGTAAATGATCCTTTTCAAACCTCAATGAAATAAAAAATTATATTCAATAAAGGGCCAGGGAAAAAAGCCTAAAAACTAAGTGGAAATTAAAAAAAAAAAGAATTATAAATAATGAATGGATAAATTATGACCAAAGAAGAACTAGACATCATTACTGATCACAAAATAGAAAATTTTGATTAAATCAAATTGAAAAGTTTTTGTACAAACAAAACTAATGCATAAAAAATTAGAAGGGAAGCAATAAACTGGGAAAACATTTTTATAGTCAAAGGTTCTGATAAAGGTCTCATTTCCAAAATATATAGAGAATTGACTCTAATTTATAAGAAATCAAGCCATTCTTCAATTGATAAATGGTCAAAGGATATGAACAGACAATTCTCAGATGAAGAAATTGAAACTATTTCTAGTCATATGAAAAGATGCTCCAAGTCATTATTAATCAGAGAAATGGAAATTAAGACAACTCTGAGATACCACTACACACCTGTCAGATTAGCTAGAATGACAGAGAAAGATAATGTGGAATGTTGGAGGGGATGTGGGAAAACAGGGACACTAATACATCATTGGTGGAATTGTGTATATATCCAACCATTCTGGAGAGCAATTTGGAGCTATGCTCAAAAAGTTATCAAACTATGCATACCCTTTGATCCAATAGTGTTACTACTGGGCTTATATCCCAAAGAGATCTTAAAGAAGGGAAAGGGACCTGTATGTGAAAATGTTTGTGGCAGCCCTCTTTGTAGTGGCCAGAAACTGGAAACTGAGTAGATGACCATCAATTGGAGAATGACTGAATAAATTGTGGTATATGAATATTATGGAATATTATTATTCGGTAAGAAATGACCAACAGGATGATTTCAGAAAGGTCTGGAGAGACTTACATGAACTGATGCTGAGTGAAACGAGCAGGGCCAGGAAATCATTATATATTTCAACAATAATATTCTATGATGATCAATTCTGATGGACCTGGCCATCTTCAGCAATGAGATGAACCAAATCATTTCCAATGGAACAGTAATGAACTGAACCAGCTATACCCAGTGAAAGAACTCTTGGAGATGACTAAGAACCATTACATAGAATTCCCAATCCCTATATTTTTGTCCGCCTGCATTTTTGATTTCCTTCATAGGCTAATTGTACACTATTTCAGAGTCTGATTCTTTTTGTACAGCAAAATGACAGTTTGGACATGTATACTTATTTTGTATTTAATTTATACTTTAACATATTTAACATGTATTGGTCATCCTGGCATCTAGGGGAGAAGGTGGGGGGAAGGAGGGGAAAAATTGGAACAAAAGGTTTGGCAATTGTCAATGCTGTAAAGTTACCCATGCATATAATTTGTAAATAAAAAAGCTATTAATAAAAAAAAATGAATGGATATAACAAAAAAGCAGAAACAATACATAATTCCATCCAAACAAATGTCAACAATGAAACAACATATACTTAGGCATTCAACTAAAAAAGCTAGAAAAAGAACAAATTAAAACCCGTCAATTAAATACCAAATTAAAATTTAGGGAACTCAAAGAAGAGATTAATGCCATAGAAACTAAGAAAACTATTGAGGTAATAAATAAAACTAAGAGTTGGTTTTATGAAAAAGTCAACAAAGGAGACAAATCTTTTGTTAACCTGATTATTAAAAGGAAAGAAAAAAAAAAAACAAAAAACAAAAACAAGAACAAATCACCAGCATCAAAAATGAAGAGGTTGACATTACCACTAGTGAAAAATAAATTAAAGCAATAATTAGGAGCCATTTGGCCCAATTGTGTGATTGTAAGTTTAACTGTTTAACTGACATGGATATATTACAGAGGGAGAACTAGGGAGAAAAGATGTACATGTGTACAGGGAAGCAAGAAAACTGGAAACCTGACAGTAGGTTTACTGGTAAGTTTAGTTTGTCCAGAGATTTGACATAGCCTCCAATTTATAGAATATGAAAATGCTCAGTATCAAATATCTATGAAAAAGTTAAAATATACACATCTTACAATTAATTCATATAAGAAAATAAACTACATTCACTTAAAATAATAGGGGATAAAAATCAACACAACAGAAATAAATGAAGTCAAAATTCAAAGCAAATAAGCATAACAATAAATAACATTGAATTAAACAATGCTTTTGAACAAACAGGAAACAGATTGTACATTAAAGTACAACCCTATGATTTTCTGTGGATAAAAACAAACAAAATATCTAAAAGTGAAGACACATAGAAAATGAAAATAATAAAAGGAAGAGATATTTACCAGGTATTAGATAATGCCAGAAAATAAAGTCATAATCCTGTTATCATACACAGCACCTCTCTCAAAAAAAGTAATCTTAATACGGTTAAAGATAGCAGAGATAATGAAACAATATAATTTTAAAATCTTTTCTCAGCTAAGAGGCACATATGTGCATTTCTAAATTGGTAAAGAAAACAAATGAAATTACAAGAAACACTTATGAATGCATATTTCCACATATATATTTTATATATCTTCATATATAGAGAAAATATTTAATGTATGCCCATATGTAAATATATGTGGGAAGATAGAGAGATAGGCAGATAAATATAAAAAATACAGGCGATGAAAGAACTGTTCTCTAGACCTGGAAATAGCTAATAAACATTTTAAAAAGCATAGTCTTAAACGGATGATTGAAATTAACTTTGAGAAACTCTCTCTTATGAACATGGATATGAAATAAGAGATAATCCTTCTTTTAGAACTAGAGCAAGACCATTGAAAATAAAATCTATTTTAAATGTTAGTATTTAATAGTAAATCTTGATAAAATTTTATTGGAATTTATTCAAAAATGTAATTAAATTATTTTATATTTTTATTTTTTATTTAACAAAATCAAGTTGCATTTTTTCTGACAACTTTTATCAGGAACAAAAATAATCAGTTTATCCTTTTTGCTATACTTTTTTTTTTCTGACAAGATATTGTAATGATACCATGTCTTTCAATTCACACTTCTCTTTCATATAATAATAATAAAAATATCATTGGTGTAAAGATTGTTATACATTTTCTCTTTTCAAGGACTCAAAGAAACAATCTAAATGACTTGTAATAATGAGTTCAGATAGTTACCAGTATCAGGTGGGAAATGCTTTGTATTTTGTTAGTTTGTTTTATTATCTACTATAATGTTCCAGCTAGCTTTCTCTGGACAAGCCTTGGTTTTAGTAGGCGTGTCACCACAAGGATGATCAGGAATAGAGTCTGGAGTATGGGGTCTGGAATCTGGAGTCTAGAGTCTGTGCTCAAGCTCACACACACTGGAGTTTTGAGTCTGTTTATTTCAAGTCCTCTCAGCCTTTAAATATTTAGTACAATTACATCACTACAGCACACTGAGCATGTGCCAACTGTATAACCACTACATCACCATAATAAGTACTAAGTATATGTGAACTAGAGAACCATTTATCTCATTAATCACACTGAGTCAACACCCTGCTGTATCTTTTCTTCATGTATACTTTTCTCAGGTTCCCCGATATCTGTGGTCCTCTGCATTCTACCTCTTTATTTTTCACTCTTAATTATTACTTTGTTTTTCCACTTACATGTAAAAACAATTTTTAACATTTTTTTTTAAACTTTGAGTTCCAGATTCTCACTCTTTCTTCCTACCCAATTCACCTCATTAAGAATGCATACAGGTTATATGTGTGTAGTTATGCAATGTGAGAAAGGACTATTTGAATCACCAATATTTTTACAAGTTGTCAATTCATTAATGAATATTATTCAATTATGATTAGTAGAGCATGACTTTGCTCTAATATGGATCCATTTTAGCATAGTGAATACTGAATTAGCCTCTACTATAGAGATTTGTGTCCAATGATTTTTTTTCCTCTCTGGCATACAATAATTAGGGGAGAATTGTTGAGAATTAATGATATTTTCCATTTAATTTTCAAATATATGGAAAATTAACAAACTGACAAGCATGATAAGCACAAAATAATGAAAATTAGAGAAACAATAAAAACATGTAAATTTAACTCATATCAGAAATGAGCAAGATATAAATTAACAAGTATTTAAAAATTTTTTTGCATTAAGCCAAAATCAAACAAAAACACTGCCCTAAAGAATCTTTCATTTTATCACACAGACAAAATTTACAACTGTAGAAAATATACTTCACTCTCCTACAGCAGCATTGACTTTAGAATTCCCATGAGAAGTTGGTCTTTCTCTAATGCTTTTAATGACTGAATCCACTGTATTGCTGAATTTCCCTGACTGTTAACAAAGCTCATTTAGCTCTCTAATTCCATTGAATAACTAATTTTACAAAAGTATTGATTGCAAATAATTTCAAATTATAAATGTTTTCCCTAAGACATGAGACCGTATTCTCTCCTTAGCACTGGGCAGAAAATGCAATTTCTACATAACTTTAGTGCCCCTTAATTCAATTCTAAATGAAACATAGCTAATAGGAAAGTGCCTTTGTATCTTCATTTCTAATTGATTTGACAGAGGAATTGCTCAGCATTTTTCTCTTTAACTTTTGGCATCTAGGATATTCTTGGGACTATGGTAATTGAACTTTTTAAAAAAAAATTTGGAGAGAATAGGATCAGTTGATACATGAGGTCAGATTTCAAGAAAACAAAATCTAAAAATGTATTCATTGAAAACTAATAAATTTGTTGTACCTATAATTTGCCTGACAAAAAAAGAAAAAAAATTGACAAATATACTATAGATGATTGCTTCTATAGCAAGATAAAAGAAAATAAAGAAATAGTAGAACTTACTAAGCAAAATTAGTCATTAATAAGAGTGAGAATATAAAATAAAATGATGAATAACCACAAAAAGTAGAAAAATAGAAAATAATTTATGCAAAATTGATTGCAAATATTCAGAAAATGAAGCAACTAATCTCTTTCTTTTCTTCTAAACATATTTCTATATATATAATGCTGCACAAGAAAAATCAGATAAAAAGGGTAAAAATGAGAAGGAATACAAAACTAGCAAGAAAACAACAACAAAAAAGGGTGAAAATACTATTTTGGTATTCACATTCAATCCCCATGATCCACTTACTGTGCTCATGGCTCTTTCCAATACAAGTCTATTGTAATTGAGCTGAATCATCTCACTGTTGAAAAGACACAACACCATTATGTTTAATCTTGTTGTTGCCATGTCCAGTGTTCTCTTGTTCCTACTCACTTCACTTAGCATCAGTTCATGTAAGTGTTTCCAGGCTTTTCTGAAATCAGCCTACTAATCATTTTTTAAGGAAAAACAATATTTCATTCCATTAATATACCATAACATATTCAGTCATTTCCTAACTGATGTGCATCCACTCAGTTTTCAATTCCTTGTCACTACAAAAGAAGGGCTCATGTAAACATCTTTGAAGCATCTAATTTTATATATATATATATTTTTTTTTCTAAAAGTCTTTGGTTCATATGTATTTACAAGTGAATTTAATGACATACTTAAAGATCATGTAACATGTATTGAACTTTTTTATAATTTTGAAAAATGACACTGTATAATCCAATTTCTAAGATAAAAAATGTTCTTAAGACTATATGGCTAAGGATATATGAGACAAAGGTGTTAATAGACCAATATCACTACTGCATAGATATAGATATATAATTCTAGCAAAAAGGACAGTCAACAATTTATATATGCCTGTGTGTATTGAAATATATATGTAAAGTCACAATGATCAAATTTGACTTATATAGAGGCTATAAGGATAGTCATAATACTAGGTAACTATTGAACTGAATTAATGATATTAAACAAAACTATAATACAGAGATTTGATAATATCAATAAGTATGGGAAAGCTTCAAACAAATTGCTGACTAAATTGACAATGAAGGAAGAAAAGAATTTATTGCCCACAAATTATATTGCCAAATAATTAATCATAAAAAATATTTTATCCTGATAAAAATAGGGATGGAAAAGTAAATGGGTTGGATGAAATAATGAAGAATCAGAAAAAAAGGAAATACGAAAGTCAAGCTTGAAACAGCAAAGAACATATTATTTCAGGTTAGCATTGTACATTTGGCAGAAACTGCTTGGAAAATTGGAAAACAGATTAGTAGAAGCATGTTTAAATTATCATCTTATCCTACATACTACAATACCCTCAAAATAAACAAGTGATCTAAGAATAAATAATACCAACATTTAAATGAAATGAAAGAGAACAAGACTACTTTCATATATTTAATTCAGAGATGTGTTTAACAAAATAAAACATAGACAAGATCATGAAAATAACAATAGATAAGTCTGATTATGTGGAATGGGATGGTGATATAAGTAAGATTTGTTTGAATAGAATCAGTAATAAAAGCTAATTACTAATAGTATCTGGGGTTGGGATGGTGAAATTTTCATTAAATTTTTTTCTAGTAAATGTCTATCTTATATGTATAGGGGAGAAAACAAGTGTGGTTAACTACTAACCATTTCCCAATTAACAATTGGCCAAAAGAATTTTTTAAATTTCTCTGAACAATTATTAAGTTATCAATAAACAAGTAAATGATTTTTCAAAATTACCAATTATTACAATAATATAAATCAAAGCAATTATGATGAGGCTTCATCTTTTACTCAACATATCAACAAAGTTGGCAAAAGATTTAAATAGTTAATCTGGTAGGAGTGCAGAAAGATAGGAACACTGAAGTTCTAATAATGGAGTTAATTTATTAACCATTTTGAATGAAATGTATTTTGAATAAAAAATGATAATGGTTATTTTGAACCTGACTAGAAAGCATATATTCAAATAAATCTAAAAACTGCTAAAACTGATCAATCAATTATAAATATTGATATAGATATATATTGTGGGAGTAAAGAACTAGAAACAAAATGAGTTCCCTTTGATGGAGAAAAGGTCAGACAAATTGCAACATGAATTTAATGTAACTGTTTTGGCATAAGAAAAAATAATTTGAGTAATTAAAAAAAAATTGGATAATTTGTAAAAACTTATGTAGATTGAAGTGAACAGATCCAGAAAACCATCTATGATATATATAATAAAATATAAATAAAAATAAAAATACATATGAAATTGAATTCTCTGTATAAGTATAATGAGCAATTTGACCCATGTAAAGAGATCATTAAATGAACTCCCCTCTTTTAGTTATTTATTTAAGGTGATTATAAATTAAAAATACTATTGAACATGTTATATATATCTTTTTTTAATTACTTGTTTCTTTCTTAAAAATTAATTTTATTTAAAGGGGGTTGCAAAAGAATTATGTTGAGGGAGGATTGTAATTGAAATCCAAACACATAAAAAAAAAAAAAGTTATGTTAAAAAGAGAAGAGGAGGTTAGTATGCAACCAAATTAAATCTTTATCTCATTTCAAATCCAAAAGTGTCTGATCCTTTGTTAAGCTCTTGAAAATGCCATTCACCAAAGTTATTACCCTTTATGCAATCTGATAATCATTCAACAGTTATTTAGAGCCTTTCAAAATGCTTGGGTGTGGAAAAGATAAAAAGAAAATAAAAGATGACAAATTTACTTATCTCTCTTTTTTTTTTTTTAGAGGATAACTTCTTTTTTATTTTATTTTATTTTATTTTTTTATTTAATAGCCTTTTATTTACAGGATATATGCATGGGTAACTTTACAGCATTAACAATTGCCAAACCTCTTGTTCCAATTTTTCACCTCTTACCCCCCACTCCCTCCCCTAGATGGCAGGATGACCAGTAGATGTTAAATATATTAAAATATAAATTAGATACACAATAAGTATACATGACCAAAACGTTATTTTGCTGTACAAAAAGAATCAGACTCTGAAATATTGTACAATTAGCTTGTGAAGGAAATCAAAAATGCAGGTGTGCATAAATATAGGGATTGGGAATTCAATGTAATGGTTTTTAGTCATCTCCCAAAGTTCTTTTTCTGGGCATAGCTGGTTCAGTTCATTACTGCTCCATTAGAAATGATTTGGTTGATCTCGTTGCTGAGGATGGCCTGGTCCATCAAAACTGGTCATCATATAGTATTGTTGTTGAAGTATATAATGATCTCCTGGTCCTGCTCATTTCATTCAGCATTAGTTTGTGTAAGTCTCTCCAGGCCTTTCTGAAATTATCCTGTTGGTCATTTCTTACAGAACAGTAATATTCCATAATATTCATATACCACCAAATTTACTTATCTCAAGGAGATTGCAATCAAACTAGAAGACAATGTGTGCATATGTATGTATGCTGGTGGTACATTGGAATTTCTGGGGATTAGAGTAGGATATATTTTGAAAGGGGCAGAAAACATGAATTTTTATGGGGATTAAGGA
Organism: Sarcophilus harrisii; assembly: GCF_902635505.1. Lineage (NCBI taxonomy): Eukaryota > Metazoa > Chordata > Mammalia > Dasyuromorphia > Dasyuridae > Sarcophilus > Sarcophilus harrisii. The sequence continues at coordinate 510,954,683 of NC_045426.1, forward strand.
TTATAAAGATATAGAAAAAATTGGACTTCAGTCATGGGAGACCAGTACAAAGGTACAGGGATAAGAGATAGAGCATTTTGTATTAAAAACAGTTTAAGAAACAATCCTTTCCCATTCCTATCACCCATAACCTGAAAATGGCTGAACCATGGAATATGTACAGAAAATAAAATAAGAATGACAATAAAAACGGCAGAATGAGTTGCATAGAATTTTTATATCTATAATGTTTTCTTTTGAATTGGGTAAATATGGTCTTTCTCCTCTTTTTTAAAGGTAATATTAATGAACTCTCATAAATGACCAATAGGGGGAGATGTCACTTCATTTCCATAGTCTTAAAGCCAGAATTTTTTAAAGTGTCATGACTGGATTCTTTCACCCTTAACTCCCCAGTCACTACAAAAATGTGCTGAGAGTTTGCATTTGGTAATAAACAAGATTGTACTTTGCAACTAGGCAGAGTGAAGAGGGTGTGTTAATGAGAGCCTTAAGTGTCCAAGGCAGAAATACAGTATACCCAGCCACATAAAATGTAATTAGTTGTCTTACTGGGAGAACTCACTTTATAAGAAGAATTGAAACCTGAAGCATAATTAGAGGAGTCATATGAGGGAATATTTTTTTCCTTTTTTCATAAAATAATTTCCCTATTGAATAAAACAATTCTTTCTCTCTCCCTCCACTCTTTGGCATATTAACACTCTCTGTTTTGTCAAGATTATAAAAAGATTATTGTTTGAATTAGCTGCTTTAGAATAAAAGCTTCATTAGTCTTTTTTAAAGTGAAGTGAAAGCTTGCTCAGGAAATTATCATTTAGCATAATGGAATCTAGTTATTCATTTTACAACTCTAGGGAAATGGGAGGAGGGCTTTTGTACCTGGGTAGAATGCAACCAAAACAAAGAGTCAAAATTTGTTTAACAAAGACATTTTCTGTAAGTGATAAATGTTCATACACTGTTGTATAAACAACAATATTTTAGTTACACACATATGTTTCTGTTGACTGATTGCAGTAAACTTGTTTATTTCTTAACTCTTTAATCATCTCATTGATTAGACTGAAGCAGAAGAATTTTCTGTTGATTCAGCAGAAAAGAGATTTCATAGATTTATTTTGAGAAGTCCACTGGTATGCTATTAGCATGGATGTGAGAATTTACTCTTTACATATGTCAAAGCAGCTGCATCTTTCCCCCCCAAATAATGCTATTGGCTCTAACAATGTCTGTAAAATATTTATTTTTCAAACAATTAACATATATACAACTTTGAACATCCCAATGAGCTTTAAAAATCATTAACCTTCTTCAAAGAATTATTATATTATTGATAAAAGAAATTAGTGTATCAAATGATAGAAAATATTATGTCATTTTGTTCCATTCATTTATTCAGGAATATTAACTTTTTTGTGCTGTTCAAGCTGGTATAAATTACTGTTTATTATATAGTAAACCTACATAAAATTTGTAGCAGAAAATAGAAACCAGAAGTGCTTATACACAGACACATATATGAATACAGGTAGAAATATCTCTCCCTATCCATATATGTGTGTGTGTGTGTGTACACACATGCATTTATATATACCTATATATGTGTATACACACATGTATATATACATGTATATATGCATAGAGATATGTACATATAATATGTAGCTATAGATATAATATGATATAATGTATGTTTACACACACATAAAATCTAGGGAAATTGAATCTGGAATAAGATAAGTATTTTGCTCAGAATAAAATTAAGACTCAAGATCTTCTGATTCCAAATTTATCAGTCAATTGGAAACTGTGGTGTGGTTTCAGAAAAGTAGAGAAAAGGCTACTACAAAAACCACAAACCTTAGCTTTTGAAGATTGAGTCATCTTGAACACAATAGAACAAATATTACTCTGATTGTTTTCTATTACCATAAGAAACAATATTTTAGAAGATATGATGGACCAAAGTCTATTATATCAACATTGAACAATTTTAATAATATATCAAAAATTGCAATTAACATTTTACTGGCTTAGAAAATCCTTTGGAAAGATATCACTGAAAAATATTAACTGTCAGAAAATCAATGCACAATTAAAAAAAATTCTGGCTGCTATTGAGTATGGATGCAGGAATATGACTAGTGATTAGATGTGAAAAATGGTTTTGAGGCTGTCACTCTTCTTCCACGAGCCTCAATATGAAATGAATTTATGGTAAAAAAAATTATAACAATAATAGCTTTTCATTTTTCAAAATCCATACAAAGATACTTTGTAACATTAACCCTTGCAAAATATCTTATTCCACATTTTTCTCCCTCTGTCTCCTCCTACCCTCTCTCCTAGACAGCAAGCAAACCATTATAAGTTAAATAAATACAATTACTCTAAACATATTTCTATATTTGTTATACTGCACAAGAAAACTCATGTCAAAGGGAAAAAATAAACAATGAAACAAAAATAACAATAACAACAACAAAGATAAAAATATTATGCTTGGACTTACATTCAATCTCCACAATTTTCTCTCTGGATGTGGATAGCTCTTTCCATAACAGGTCCACTGGAATTGTCTTAAATCACCTCATTGTTGAAAAGAGTCAAATCCATCACAAGTTGATCATCACATATTCTTGTTGTGGCTGTGTACAATGTTCTCTTGGTACTGCTCATTTCACTTAGCATCAGTTCATATAAGTCTTTGCAGACCTTTCTGAAATTAGGCTTCTGATCATTTCTTATAGAAAAACAATATTGCATTGTATTCATATACTTTTAACTTATTCAGCCATTCCTCAACTGATGAGTATCCACTCATTTTAGAGTTCCTTGCCACTACCAAAGGAACTGTTAAAAACATTTTTGCATATATTAGTTCTTTTCCCCTTTTTATGATCTCTTTGGGATACAGACCTAGTGGAGCCACTGCTGGGTCAAAAGGTATGCACAATTTTGTAGCCCTTTGGGCATAGTTCCAAATTGTTCTACCAAGAATGAATTAATGACCCAATTTCACAAATCCCGTCTGAAATTTATCATTATCTTTCCCTGTCATCTTAGCCAATTTCAGATGTATGGAATGGTAATTGGGAATTGCTTTAATCAGCATTTCTCTAATCAATAGTGATGTAGAGCATTTTTGCATGAATAGAAATTACTTTAATTTCTCTATCTGAAAATTGTTCATATATCCTGAGCATTTATCAGTTGCATAATAGCTTTTATTACAAATTTGAGTCAACTTCTTATATATTTTGGAAATGAGGGCTTTATCAGAAACACTGGATGTAATCCCCTCCCCCCACCCCAGTTTTCTGTTCCCCTTCCAATCTTTGCTGAATTGGTTTTATTTGTACAAAAACCTTCTAATTTAATGTAATGAAAATTATCCATATCAAATTCTTTGGTCATAAATTCCTCCTTTCTACACAGATCTGAAAGGTAGGCTATCACTTGTTTTTTATAAATTGTTTAGAGTATCACTCTTTATGTCTAAATTTTAAACCCATTTTGACTTCAACTTGGTATAGGATGTTAGGTACTGGTCAATGCCTAGTTTCAGGAGGTCAAATACTTCAGTGGAATATTGAAGAGTAGAAGTATAATCAATTATGAATTGAACTAGTTTTTTAAAAAATAATTATTTAATAACTTTTTAAATACACATTGCTTTATAAATCAAGTTGGGAGAGAAAAATTCGAACAAAAGGGAAAAACCATGGAAGAGAAAAATAGAAAAAAGAAGCAAACATAGCATATATTGATTTATATTCAATCTCCATTGTTCTTTTTCTGCAAGCAGATAGAATTTCTATCCAAACTACATTAGACTTGCTTTGGATTGCTAAATAGTTTACATAGTATTAGAATTAATTTTTTGAAAATATGTGGTATAATTCCCTTGTAAATCCATCTGTTCTTAGAGATTTTTTTCTAATGGAGTTCAGTAGTGGCTAGTTCAGTTGGTCTCCTTAAATAATTTATTTCCTCTTCTATTACTCTGGGAAGTTTATATATTTTTTTGTAAATATTCATTTAGTTAGGTTAGATTATCAGAATTCCTGCCATAGAGTTGGACAAAATAATTCCTATTTATCATTTTAATTTCCTTTTCGTTGGTGATAAGTTCACACTTTTCATTTTTGATATTGGTGAGTTGGTTATTTTCTTTCCATCGAGTTAAGCAAAGGTTTATCCATTTTATTTTTTTCATAAAACCAACTCTTAGCTTTATTGTTTAGTTAAATAATTTTCTTAGTTACAATATTATTAAACTCTTCTTTGTGTTTCAGAATTTCTAATTTGGTATTTGATTGATCTTTTTCTAGATTTTCTAGTTGCACGCCCAATTCACTGATTTTTTTTTTCTCTATTTTATTCAGGCAGATCTTTAGAGATATAAAATTTCCCTTAAGAACTGCTTTGGCTGCATCCCATAGATTTTGGTATGTTTTTTCATTGTTGTCATTTTCTTGGATGAAATCATGGATTGTTTCTATGATTGGTGTTTAACCATCTCATTCTTTAGAATTAAATTATTTAATTTATACCTGGTTTTTAATCTATCTTTCCCTGGCCCTTCATTGAATATAATTTTGATCTCGTTGGAGTATGAAAATGGAACATGTAGTATTTGTGCCTTTTGGCAATTGATTGTGAGGTTTTTATGCTTTAATATATGGTCAATTTTTGTGTGGGTGCTATGTACTGCCAAGGAAAAGGTATATTCCTTTCTGTCCCTATTCAAGTTTCTTCAGTGGTCTATCATACCTAGTTTTTCTAGGAACCTATTAACCTCCCTAATTTTTTCTTGTTTATTTTGTGTTTAGATTTGTGTGATTCAGAGAGGTCTCCCACTGGATTAGTTGTGCTGTCTATATCTTCTTATAATTCCCTTAAAATCTTCTCTAGGAATTTGCCTACTATACCACTTGTTATATACACATTTTGTGTCTTTACAACTTTATTATTTACAGTTGCCTTTATCAAGATCTAATTTCTCACTTTGATCTTATTGAAAGATTTTATCTTTATAAGATTTTATCTTTCAATAAGATTTATTTTTACTTTTGCTTTATCTGAGATTAGAATTGCTACCCCTGATTTTGTTACTTCAGCTGAAATAAAATAAATTCTGTCCCAGACTTTTACCTTTTCTCTGTATATGTCTCTCTGTGTTGTGAGCAACATATTATAGGATTCTGTTTTTAATCCATTCTGCTATTTGCTTCTATTTTATGGAATCGTTCATCCCATTCTCATTCTCATTAACAATTCTGTATTTCCCTCCATTCTATTTTCTCTTCTGTATATACTATTGCTCTTTTTTTCCCACCCTGTCCTTTTACTCACCCCACCAACTATCTTATCTTCTGGCAACTGTTCCCCTTCTCTTAGTAGTGTTTTTTTAAACCAATCCACCCACTAGTTTATCTTCTATCAACCCTTCAATCCTTTTCTTACCTTTCTCCTTAGTGTTTCTGTCCTCCCTTCTATCCTATCCCTCCCTTTTCTTTCCCTCTTTGTCCTTCTACTTTATAGCATTAGTTACATTTCTATAGACAATTGAATGATTAAATTATTCCCTCTTAAAGCCAAAACTAATGAGATAAAGCTTTAGACAATCTTCATACCTTTCCCTTCTTTCTGTGAATTATAATAGATGTTGTGTACCTCTCATGTGAACTAATTGTCTCATTATACCTCCCCTTTCCTCTTTTTCCAGTACACACCTTCTTCCACCCCCTAATGTTTTTTTTTCTTTGATGTCATCACCTCAGAGTCCATTCACCACCACACCTGTTGTCCATGTGAAGTTCCCTTCTATCTGCCCCAGTAACAGGTACATATATATGTGTAAGTATATATGCCTTTCTATGGTTATCTTGAATCTTGTCCTTACGGATTCAATTTTCTGTTTACTTCTAATTTTTTCAGTAGAAATAATTGAACTCTTGCTTTACTGAAGCTCCATCTCCTGCCCTGAAAGATGATGCAAGTCTCGCTAGGTAGCTACTTCTTTGTTGTAACCTGTAATTTCCAGGGTAACTTCCTGGAGGTCTTCTGGACAGTGCTTCATTGATTATAATTCATTCAAAAGGGAGCATTTACTGTTTCTGCCTTTTGGCCTTTGATTGTGAGATTTTCTTTTTAATATATAGTCAATTTTTGTGTATACTATCCTGCTGGAAAAGGATGGTCAGGAATAGAGTTTAAACTCTTTATTGTCTCCTTCATAGTCTGTGTCCTTCACAGTCTCTTCACTCTGACTGACTGTGTCTCCAGTTCTCTCAGCCCTTAAATACCCTATTACAATTACATTATTACAGCATACTGAGTATGTGCCAAGAGTGATAATATCATTATATCAAACTAGAGTGATTATGTCATTATATCATACTAGATATATGTGAACTAGAGTACCATTATCTCATCATTTCCACTGAGTTAACACCTTGTTGTGAGTATCCTTGTTTCAAGTATACTTTTCCTGAGTTCAGCCCTCTATATCTCCCACTTTTTTTTTTTTTTTGAACACAGGTGATCATGCCCTCCCTCACTTCTCAGGAAGGAGGTGAAAATACTAAAAAGAGGTGATCATGCCCTCCCTGACTTCTCAGGAAGATAGAGGGGCACCAAAGGGAACTGGGGAGTCAAACCAGATATTATTAGCAGGTTTCCTCTGGGATGAAGGGTCTTACTTGAAATAGATATACATAAATGCATCAGCATGGGAGGTATTATACAAGCACATAGTAATATAACATGGGCTAGTAGTGATGTAACAAACAACATGAATCAACACGAGGTATTATATATGTCCATAAGTCCTAAAAGGAGAGTATGTAAATAACAATCACACATACACCTCTTTCAGGAGCCAATATATACTCCAGAAGCAATCTATTCTCCATTACTTCATGTGTCAGGGAATCCTGCAAGTTTTGAAGTTCTGTAATACTCTCATTAACAAATTTGATGTTCATAAGTCAATTGTCATACACATTAGGTTAACAGCCATGCTTTTTCAGTGGCACACATTGTCAGAGATGGAACATTTGATGTTTCTTGGGTCTTTTCCTTTGTTTCAAGAATCTTCTTCATCTCTCTCTGATGGACAAGGTGAATATGGCTCATTGGCACTCATATGATTCCTTCTTCATCTGTAGAGATACAAGCAAACCCTCTCTGCTAAGCAGTTAACCTATCTGGTCCCTTCTACTCACCACTTTCTGGATCTTCCCACATCACCTGGAGATTATCTAAAGATGGTGGAGCTGCTCCCATTGGACATGCCCTTCCAGTGGGTTACAAAACTTGTCTACCGGAGCCAGTTCATCTTTATCAAAAATTTTAAAAAAATAATAGTATAAAGAGCTAAATTCAGAAGTTCTCTTGGTTTACCTATGTCTCCCCCTTTCTTTTATTTTTGGAGGAGTGTCTTGATGTCTCTGATTCTTCTTTCTACTATTGCCTGTCCTTGAGGATTAAAAGGTATGCCAGTGGTGTGTAAAATCTGATACTGTGCACAAAAGTGTGCAAAATGTTTGGAAATATATGCAGGTCCATTATTCGTTTTTATTGCTTGTGGCATACCCATAATTGCAAATGCTTGTATAAGAAATTCAGTGACCACTCAGGCTGTCTCTTTTGCTGCTGGTATTGCAAAAGTAAATCCTGAACAACATGCATAAAAGACAGATGACCAAAAGATTTACAATGGGTCACATCCATTTGCCAAATTTCACTGGGTCTTAAACCACGAGGGTTCTTCCCTGGAGGCAGTGTAAGAGCGTGGAAAGGAAGGCAAGATGGACAGCCTTTTACTACGTTTCTAGCTTCCTCTTTTATTATCCCAAATTGCAAACAGAAAGTTCAATCAGCCTGATGATATTTAGAATGAGATTCTTGGACTACCAGAAATAAAGGGGTATTGGCTAACATGGTAAGAAGGCTATTTGCCTTTGAATTTCCATCAAAAACAGGACCTGGGAAATCTACTATGAGAGTTGACAGGCAAGATAAAAATCTTACCTGGATGCTCTAAGGAACCTTTAAGTTCCTTAAAGAGCTGATATATATTAGAAGCTACAGATTTTATTTGGGTTGTGGCAATTCTTTGTTACACACCTAATGAATAGGCTGAATCAGATATTATATTTACATCTCCTGGATAATAAGTAAAGCTAGAATGGTTGCATACAATTCATTCTGCTGAGTGGACTGAAAAGGAGTTCTGAGTATTCTCTTTATAGTTAAATCATTAGAGTATCCAGCACAAATGTTATGTTTGGATGCATCTGTAAAGACAGTCCTTTAAGAGGAACCTTAGAAACTTTTTCTTCAAAAATCCATTGACAATTATGTACGAGCCGGGTTATCTTTAATAATGTGTGTAAAATTTGGAGCTGTGGCCAATAAAACTTGCTATTCTGGGATGGTTTCACAGCATTCACTAATTTTTGCATCATTATAAAAGGTATATAACTTGTCAGGTCTTATCCCAGATAATTGTACTGCTTGCTTAATGGCCTTTATTAAAATTCTACCTACAAGCACTGTTTAAGGAGTAAGGCTTTCTTCTGGTTGTGCCGGGAGGTTTATCCACTCTATCACTCTGTCTCCTTGATGAAGGACTGCTGTGGGTGCTTCTTGTGCAGCAAAAACTGATATTTCCAAGGGTTTTTGAGTGACTCTTTCAACCACATTGGATAAAACCAGTTCAACTTTTCTCAAAGCTTCTTGAGCTTCTTTTATACGCTGGCATGGTGAGTTTAAAGCACTGTCTCCCCTTAAAATGTCATATAATGGCTGCAGTTTATAGGTAGTTAAGCCTAACACAGTATGCATCCATTAGATATCTTCTATCAGTATCTGAAAGTTATGTAAGGTGTTCAACATTTATGTTTTCAGGGAAAGTTTTTGAACTGTAAGCACCTTAGGATATACTTCATATCCTGAATATTGAAAAGGAATGTGTCTGTGAATTTTTTCTGGAGCTATATGTAATTTGTAGGGTTTCTGTGTTTTTTATAGACATGCTTCTAACATTTGCTCCTCAGGTGCACACCCCAAGATATCATCCATGTAATATAACAACAACTTTTGGAAATGCTTTTCTTACTGGAGTAAGAGCAGCAGCCACATACATTTGACACATAATAGGGTTATTTTTCATTCCCTGTGGCAAAACTATCCATTCATATCTTTTATAAGGGTCAGCTAAGTTAACACTGGGCACTGAAAAGGCAATTCTTTTCATATCCTCCTTATCTAGAGAGATAGAATAGAAATAATCCCTAATGTCTATAACCAAAGAGGCCATTCTCTAGGCAACTGAGTGGGAGATGGAAGTCCAGGCTGAAGAGTTCCCATAGTTTCCATCTGTTCATTTACTTTTCTCAAGTTAGTCAACATACTCCATTTTCCAGATTTCTTTTTTACAACAAATATAGGGGAATTACCAGGATTTGGAGAAGGTTGTAATTGTTCTTCATCAAGTTGCTAATGTATTACAATTAATAAGGCCTGAATTTTTTCACTTGTTAAGGGCCATTGTTCTACCCACACTGTTGTATCAGTTTTGCATTGAATGGAAACAGGTGAGAGTGCAGGAAGGTCTTCAACAGCAGCCTTGCCTAAAAAGCCAAAGTAATCATTTGTCATCCTAATTGTTGTAAGATATCTCTTCCCCACAGATTGATGGGAATTTTTTTAACTATAAAAGGAGTAAAAAATTCTGTTTCACCTTCAAATATCCATTTCCAAGGGGTAGCACTAAGTTCAGTTGCTATTGATCCTCCTACACCAGACATATAGGTATTTGCCTTAATCTTTGACCAATGAATGGGCCAATTATCACCTCTAATGATTATGTAATCTGCCCCCATGTCTACCAACCCTTTCAATGTCACAACATTTATAGAGATAATGGGCATACGATGGTCATCTGTACCAGCTGCAGTCCAAAATATTCCTGGATTCGGTTGCTGGGAGTCAAAAATCTGGGCAAATATCACCAGATTGCCTTTTTAAGAGTATGTATCAGTAAACCTGATGCTATTATTTCTCCTGATTGATAAATCACACATTTTCTTCCTGTATTAATGACTGGGATATTATCTACACATTCCCCAGTTTCCTACATCAGTGTATGGATGAACACTGTTTTGTAAGCACTCTCAGGAGGTGAAATAGTCAAGCCTACTATGTCTGCAGACAAGGGAGATTTATGCCAGACAGGGACAGATTTCAGCTCTCCAGAGGATATCTCAGTAGTCCCAGCTGCATACAACTCTATTCTCCCCAGTTGTAATCCCTTTCTCCCATCAGGTTACTTCTTGGCTGATTGATCATGTCTGGGTACTGAACTTCTAAAAACTCTCTGGACGTAACATCAGCTGCCATCATGCCCCAAGTGTTTTTGCCAGGGCCCTGGAGGTGGGCCCCACTTTCTGCTTCCCTTTATCAATCTACATTTTGATGCCCAATGGAAGCCTTTGTTGCATTTTAGACATGGGGTTTGGGGTCTTATTCTCCCACCCTGTTTTCTCACTCTGTCTTTATGCCAACATTGAGCCTACTTTACCATATTGAAAGCACCGACAATTCTCTCTGGAAGTCCCTTGCCAAAAGGGACCTTGTCTTCCCATGTTCAGATCTTGGGAAGTCTGCATCATAGCCTGGGTATAAAAGGTATCTGTGCCAATGTCTTATAATCTCCTCTAAAGGAGCATTCTTATGTACTCCTAGTATAATTCTTCTACAAACCTCATTAGCATTTTCTCTAGCAAGTTGTCTTATCATAATTTCTATTGCTACATTTTCACCAATAGTTTGAATAACAGCTGTCTGCAGATGTCCCACAAAATCAGCAAAGAATTCATTTGGATCTTGCACTATTTTCATGAAGGCTTCCCTCTATCTTGTCTTCCTGGGAGGTGCCCCATGCTTTGATAGCAGCAGCAACAATTGGCTCATATACTGCTCTGAGTAATTAAACTTTGCTAAAGTGTTTGCATAAGGACCTAAACCTGTTAGGTGATCAAAGGTGACTTGTATTAACTCCAGGTTGCCTATTTCATTGGACTTGTATTCTACGAGTTCACTGTACTCAGAAAGCTACAAAAGTTTTGTCCAGGTTGTAAACTTGTCTTTGCTATAGATTTCCAATCTCAATTCTCTAATGCCATATTAACATAAGATGATGTAGACCAGGGGTCCTCAAATTATGGCCCGTGGGCAAGATGCAGCCTGCTGAGAACATTTATGTGGCCCGCTGGGTTATGGCAAAATCAGACCAGAAGCTATGTTCAACCTACACTTGCATTAGTAATGCATACTTCTGGCATTGGGCTGAGGTGGCAGAGACAGAGTATGAGGCAATACCGAAGTGAGGTGAGTTTCCAGGCCGGAGTGTGTGGTGTGGGGAAGAAAGAGAGATGCAGAAGATGGAGAACTGACGGACCAAGGCCTTGTACAGTAATGGCAGCCACCACAACAGACAGGCACGAAGGATGTACAGTGCATGCTGTTCATGTCACAGCCGCTGCTGGGGGAATTCACTGCAGCAGTGAAAGTCGGAAGTGGGAATGTGAAGAGCGGGAGAGTGTGGGGAACAGAGGTATCACAGCGCAGACACAGACACAGCTTGGAGGAAGTTGGGCATTGCAGTCTATATGTCTCTGTGTGGTATATGGTTTTTGTAGCGCTATATATACATATTGGTATTTTACTAATAACAATTTGGAAATAATGATGTCAAGAAAAAGAAAATTTGACTCGGAGTGTAGGATATTCAAAGAACAGTAGACTTATGATTACTTTTTCATTCAGTACAAAGAAAGAGCTGTATGTCTGATATGCCAGAATATAGTGTCTGTATTCAAAGAATATAATTTGCATTGACACTATGAAACTCAACATAAAGATAAATATGATTGTTTGGTTGGAGAAGCGAGGAAAGATAAAATATTAAAACTGAAAAATACATTGACAACTCAGCAAAATACTTTTATGAAGCAGAAGCAGCTAAATATTTCAATACTGTGAGGAAGTTTTCAAGTTGCCAAGCTAATAGCATGCACTGGCAGACCATTGTGGAGGGAGAATTTGTTAAAGAATGCCTTCTCTCTGTTACCAAAGAGATGTGTTCAGAGAAGACCGATTTATTTAGTACAGTGAGTCTTTTAGTATCTACCATTACATGGAGGATTGAAGAATGGGAGACAATATACGTCAGCATTTGCAAAACTCCATAAAAAATTCATATTTTTCCTTGGCATTTGATGAAAGCAATGATGTTTGTGATTTTGCACAACTTCTAATTTTTATTTGTGGGACAAATGATTATTTTGAAGTCATAGTAAAGCTTGGTGCACTGCAAAGCATCAAAGGAACAAGTACAGGAGAGGATATCTATGAAATGGTTTGCCAAACTATGAATGGTTTGGAGCTGGACTGGGCTAAACTAGCCAGCGTGACAACTGATGGTGCTCCTATCATGGTGGGGTCTAAGAAAGGAGTAATTGCTCGCATTAACCAAGAGATGGAAAAACATAACCATTCTCACTCAATAGCCATACACTGCCTCATCCAACAACAAGCGCTATGTAGTAAATCACTGAAGTGGGACTCTGTTATGAAAATTGTGGTATCTTGTGTTAACTTCATTAGAGCTAATGCACTAACTCACAGACAATTTCAGAAATTTCTGTCTGAACTAAATGTTGAGTATGAAAATGTTCTATATCACACAGAAGTCCATTGGCTAAGTCAAGGGAGAGTTTTGAAATGTTTCTATGACTTACTTTCACAGATTACAACTTTTCTGCTTTCAAAAAACAAAGCAGTACCAGAGTTCAATGATGCAGAATGGAAATGGCATCTTGTCTTTCTGACAGATGTAACAGAGCTACTCAACAATTTCAATATGCAACTTCAAGGAAAGGGGAAGCTCATCTGTGATATGCAATCACATGGCAAAACATTTGAAGTAAAATTAGGCCTCCTCATTAAACAAGTGAAGGAGGAAAACTTCTGCCATCTCTCCACATCTCAAAATTGGTTAGTGGAAAAACCGCTGATTGCATTCCCAAACAAAACATGTGTGGATTCACTGAAAAAATTGCAAAAGGAGTTCCAATTTAGATTTAAAGAGCCTCGTCACCATGAACAGGATATACAGCTTTTCTGTAACCCATTTTCTATTGACCTTGAAAATGTGTATACAATTTACCAAATGGAACTGGCTGAACTGCAGAATTGTGACTCTCTAAAAGACACATTCAAGTCAAGCAGCCTTCATAATTTCTATGCATCTCTCCCCTCTGAGACATACCCTCATCTCAGGAACCATGCACTCAAAATGGCAACCATCTTTGACAGCACTTATGTCTGTGAACAGACTTTTTCTAGAATGAAACATTTGAAATCTCCAACTAGATCAAGACTAACAGATGCACACTTGCATCACTTGTTATGACTAGCAGTGACAAATATGGAATCAGACATTGACCATCTTATTAGCCAAAAGCAGGCCCATAGTGCCCATTGAAATAGAGGTAAGTTTGTTGATTTAACTTTACTTCATTTTAAATATTGTATTTATTCCCGTTTTGTTTCTTCACTTCAAAATAAGATATATGTAATGTGCATAGGAATTTGTTCATAGTTTTTGTTTTTACTATAGTCCAGCCCTCCAACAGTCTGAGGGACAGTGAACTGGCCCCCTATTTAAAAAGTTTGAGGACTCCTGATGTAGACCCATAAAAAGTGCAAGCATTTTGCAGATCTTTGATAATTTTCAGATTAAAAGCAGTGTGTCTTCTTTCTTGACCTGAACACTCAAACTCTTCAAACACAGAGTATGCTTCCATTTTCAAATCAGATGTATCTTGTCCTTCATATTTAGCTTTAACTAATGCCTTTTTTAAAAGTGTCATAGGGGATGGACAAAACTGCTGCATGTGTAGTGCTGATGGTTGCACTTTCCTCCCACTCCTCTTCTTCCCATGAAGGTGAAAATTGAGGGAGGACGGTCATGATGCTGCTTTGTCAGTACCATCCTCCACCTGCTCTTTCTCCTTTTTCCTTATTGAAAAACTTGTGGGATTTCTTAAAGCCAATTGTATTATCTTGTATATATAGAATGTTTCCTCAGGAATTGAATTAGGACCATCATCTTCATAATATTCAAGTAGTTGCTTTTTCACTAGTTTCCACTTATCTGGCTCTATTTTTTTCTTCCTTAGAGAACCAAGGAGACATGCACTCTAATATTTCTAAGAGTCCAATGATCTGCTTCCAATGTACCAACAAACCTTGCTTCTTTATTAATCTAACTGTGCTGCTACACATTTCCCTTGAGGTGGGGAAGACTCTTTTCTTAGTATTTGCCCCATTTCAGCTGAAAAACGAAAATGTCTAGTTTACTCACCCTATTTTCGGGTCACAGGGACTTCTTCACAATTGCATCAGTCGAACTGCTGAGTGTAGGTCCTTACATCCAGAGCCTCAAAATGTAGTGGCCCCATGTTTGGATGCCAAAATGTAAAGTCTGGGCTAGCTTTCTGGAGGTCCATTGGACAGGCCTTGATCTCAGCAGGATAGTCATCATGAGAATGGTCAGGAATAGAATCTAAAGTCTTAATGGTCTCCTTCACAGTCTGTCTCCTTCATAGTCTGTTCATTCTGACTGACTATGTCCCCAGTTCTCTCAGCCCTTAAATACCTATTACAATTACATCATTACAGCATGCTGAGTATATGCCAACTGGAGTGATTATATCATTATATCATATTAGATATATGTGAACTAGAGAACCATTATATTATCAGTTCCACTGAGTTAACACCTTGTTGTAAGTATCATTGTTCCAAGTATATTTTTCAAGAATTCTGGGCCCTCTACAGTAAGCTAAGGTCCTTTGCCTTATGGAATATAGTATTCCAGGTGTATTCCAGATCCTCTGACCCTTTATTGCAGAAGCTGACAGATCTTGAGTTATCCTGCCTATTGCTCCTTGATATTTGAATTGTTTTGTCTGGCAGATTGCAAGGTTTTTTCCTTCACTATAGTTTTGGAGTTTTGCATCAATGTCTTAGGGATTCCTTGTGGAATCTCTTTCCAGAGATTATTGATGAATTCTTTCATTCATTAATTTCCCCTCTGTTTCTAGAATATTGGGGCAATTTTCTTTAATAATCCCTTGTAGAATGCTATTCTTTCTCTTTTTTGGTCATAGCCTTCAGTTAAGCCAATAAATTTTAAATAGTTTCTTCTGAATCTCTTTCCCAGTTGGCTGTTTTTCCAGTGACATATATTAATTTTCTTTCATTTTTTCATTCTTTTTACTTTGTTAACTGATTCTTGCTATCTCAGAAATTTATTAACTTCTATTTACCCTATTCTAGTTTTTAATGTGTGATTTTCTTCAATTCTTTGTTGGAATCCTTGCAAAGTGTTAACTCATTAGAGTTAATAGAGACAATTATTATCTAATTTAGCATGGTTCAGTATGATTGATCTGATTTTACGAGGAGATGTTATGGGCCAGAACTTGAAACAAGGTGCTAAGTGGAATTGAGGAGATAATGTTTAAATCTAGTTTAGCACTGATTTAATCCCACAACAAATAATGGTTTCTCAGTGATAAAATGATTGGTGTGTACTCAGTGAACAGCATATTAGCAAAAAGCTCTCAGGGCCAAAGAGCACTCTGGGAGATACAGAAGCCTACAAGCCTACTCTCAGAGGTGAAGTCAGATTCATTCCATTTTCCACCTTTGTGCTGGTTGGAGGTTCAAGAAAGCAGAGGCAAAGGACAAGCTGCAAGAGTTCTTGGAACCAAGCAGAGAGATGGGTCTCTAAGAAAGCTAACCAGGCCCAGGGAAAGAGATAAGAAATAAACATTTGGATTTTATCAGCTGGCTGTATTTGGATTGATTATTACTCTGAACTGAAACTAAGGCTGCCTCCAGAAAACCTCCCCAAGAAACCTGCACAGAGAGAACCATTATATTTTAAAGAAGAGAACACTACAATTCTTTTTGTATAACTTTTTTTTCCCATTTGGTTTGTCCTCCTGTTTAAGGAGTTGTTTTCTTCAGACAATCTTTTTTCCCTTCTTTTTCCGTACTGTTGACTCTCATGCATACTTCTCATTTTCCTTTGTCACTTTTTCTTCCAACTCTCTTGTTTGCCTTTTAAACATTTTTATAAGCATTTCCAAGAAGCATCTTTGGACTTCAGAACAATTTATATCACTCTTTAAGCTTTCTTCTGTGTACATTCTGCCTTCATCTGAGTTTGTGTTTTGGTCTACCCTGTCACCAAAGTATCTTTCTCTGATCAAGTTTCCTTTCTGTTTCTTGCTCATTTTCTTTCCTTTTCTTTTGGTATTTCTTCTTTTTTACATTTTGAGATTGAGTTCTGCTCCTGTGATAAAAGGGGTGCTGTCTCAAGCCACCTGTGCAGCTCGGAGCCTTGACTTTGATCATAGGGACCCTTTGTGTTCACAGGGAATAGCTTTATCTGCTCTTTCCAGGAAACAGCCCAGTTTCTCAGAATTTGCCTTCCAAGTTGGGCTTGGGGTCTTCTCTACAAGTTTGTTCTGCTACTGAGCCAGGAATGAGGGTCTTGTTCTTGATCTTCTCTGATTAAGACCATTTCACTGGCTTTCTCAGACTGCCTGAGCTGGGCTGTACACCCCTTTCTTCTTTATGAGACTGACCTACCTTCAATTTTTTTCTATTTTTTTTTTGAGCTGGAGAGTGGTATAATTCTATCACACTCTGCTCAGGAGCTTGGTTTCATGTGGTTTTTGAAGGAAATTAGAAGAGCCCTAATAGGTTCCTGGCTTCACTCCAACTTCTTGCCTCACCCTCCTCAACAGCAGCTTTGTGGAAGTAGAAGATCTTTGAGATAACTTCAAACTTTGAGATTTAGTAACAACATAAAATATTTGACATCTTCAGCAATTAATAGAATTTATTCATTTTTAATACTTTCTGAAATATTTCTTTTGATGTATCTTGAGAATTTCCATATTAAAATTATTGGCAAAGTATTCTTTTCACAAGATTGATTATATAAGTTCTTTTGGGAGGAGGTAATATTGCCAATAAAAACTTTTTGGCTTCACTTTCTTTCATGCAAATAATTTTAACTAATAACTTGATTATGTTTGAAGGTTAAGGTAAAGGGCAGGATTAACCTTAATGGAACAATCAAAACATATTTAATGTGATATTTCCACATTCAAGATTCTCTCCAGAAATTAGATGTGAGGTAATATAAAAAGACATTACATTTCATGACAGATAATGCATGTTTCCTTCCCTCCAAAGCTTTAAAGAGATTTTGTGACTCAAGAGAGTTGACAAATATCCTATTATGATGGAAAACACATCTAAAGCACCCATTTCTCATGCTGTCAGATCCGAGTAGTATTGTAAATTTTGATAAAATTTTTAAAGTGTGCACAAAATTTTATAAACATATTCATTAGCACATGAAACCAACACCTTTGTTTCAGTATGACATTTCCCAGAGTTATCACACTAAACTCTTTAGCTGGCAGCAGGTGGTAGATATCTTGTTTTTAGAGGTCTATTAAAGCAGTAAATTAAAATACTATTATAATATTATGTTAGCATTCATTGTCTAAGAAAACCTGCTGACCACTGTAATTTTCTTACACTAACATATGTTCCTAAGATTTAGACTGAGAATAGAACATTCATATTAGATAATTAATCCTTTAAAAGTGGAGAAACAAAGGCTCATAGAAGTTAAGTAACTTGCTTAAGATCACACAGATAGCAGTTAGTAGAATGAGAATTCAGATGAGTGTATTCTAATTAAAATGGTCTTTCTAACTTTATGACACCTATCAGGAGATCATATGATCATCATTTTAGAACTAAAGGAATTGAGACCTTATAGGATCATTGATATTGCTCGGGAAGAGACTTCAAGAGTCATGTAGTTCAACTTCTCTTTTTATAAATGATAAAATTAAGGACTAGGAGAACTAAAAGGCTTCCCCAACATTACATTAAACAAATGATAAGTGTCAGATACAGAACTGGAACCCAATTATTTGAATGGCATACTATTTGTAAAGAACTGAGCCAAGTTACTGAAACACAATGGGTGGACTTAGTAAAAGATTGTTGCCCTTTCTACCTGCTTGTCTTTCATTCTAAAACCAATATTCTAATTCTAGAGCCAGAAACTTTAACAATTAGCTTTGAGTCCTATAGGTCATAAATGTGAAAGTCAAAATTTGAACTCAGGTCTTCTGTTTACAACTCTAGGACTTTTTTTCATTACACCCCATGGTCTGTATTAAAATTTTAAAAGGCAGAAACTTAGTAGAAGTGGAATAGATTAAGATATGGAGGAAATACACATACTTATACCCACACAAAAACTATACCAAAAATAACTTAACATCACTGATATTGTGGTTATGACCTGAGCCAGACATTTTAAAAAAATGAAATCACAGTGTTGGAATACATGGGAGAGCTGCTGAAATCCACAGGAGCCACCTGATGGTGGCTGCTGGAGATCAAACTCAGATTATATCTAGTCTTGTGAAAGAATGATACAAGGAGATTGAGAGGCAATTACTGTTATCTGACTTCTCTGATCAAGAGGCCATTGTGTTTTCTGACCTCTCTCCTCTTCCCTCTGCCTACAATTTATTTCATTCCTAGTCCACAACATCTGTATCAGCAAAGGCTGCCTTGCAACTCCTTTAGATGTTATGACCCACAGTTGTGGAGGATCTTGCAGAATTGATCTGTCCCCCAAAACTTAGGAAGCATTGCTAGAAATAAAGCTACTGGAGTTGATGGAAGTTAAACTGATCTATTTAAAATCCTAAAAGCTTATGCTTTACACTTAATATGTCATCAAATTTAGAAAACTAAATAATGGCCACTGAATTGGAAAAGATCAGTTTATATTCCTTTGACAATAAGGAGGTCAAATCAATCAATAGTTAAAGAAATTAATTCAGGCTCTTCACTGGACATTCAAATACTGACACTGAAGCTTAAATACTTTGGCCATAATGAGAAGGTAGGACTCATCAGAAAAAACTTTTTTGTTGGGAAAGATCAAAGGTAAAAAGGAGGATATGATGGCAGGCAATGAGATAGATCTATAGTATCATGGAAACAATGGATTTGGACAGACTTTGAGAAATAATGGAGGACAGAAGGTATTGTTGTGATACGATTTTTGAGATCATAGAGAATTGAAAATGACTAAATGACTGAACAACAACAACAATCTTCTATCAAAAGCTTACATTGTGATGTTTGAATTTTTTATTGTTTTCTGTTTGCTTTACTTTCACAAAAAGTAGATCAGATCAGATGATATTTTCTGAATTTATTTGTTCAGTCTTTTTTTCTTCTTTCCTATGGTACTGACAACATTAAAGAATTATCTAGTTTCAACCATTTTCTTCTTACTATAGAATCCTTGCTTTACTAAGTTTTTTTCATTATTCAATATTAATTTTTGTGAAACTAAGTATTTGCATCAATTGAATATCTTAACTGTCAGACAAAAGATTCCTTATTAAGTTTATTTTCTGCCTCTACTCTTGTTTCTCTTGAACATAGTTTCTGGATCCCTGGACTAATATCAATGCTAAATCTTTGGTGTGATTGGCATCAATCTAGTATAAGTCAAGAATATCCTTACAAATTATTATAACCCATTTTTCCTATTTTTAAAGAGGGTCTACAACTAAGGAATACATGGCAAGCTTTGGTACTGTAAAACTAAAACTCTATTAAGATAACATTTGCTTTTTCAGATCAGTTCCAGAGTTCTTACCACAGTTTTATTTTTTATTTTTAGTATCAAATTTTATTATTGCTTATGTTTATTATATTAAAATACATTCTGACTTAATTGTAAATGATTACAGTTAATCTCCTAAAACCCCATCTCCCAACTGCTAAGATGATGTTGAATATTTCCATGGACAAGTACTTTCAGAGGAGCAAAAAGATGCTAGCATCATTTGCTTTTACTTCCTTGGTTTTCCTTATCCTCCTGGGTAAAGAATAGTCATTTCTTTTGCCTTCAAAAACTAAATTATTGAATTCTATATTTCCTATCTCCATGACTACAGAGAGTACAGAAATAATATCTGTTCTATCCTCTGTCATATTTTTCTTGTTTTTTTTTTGAACATATACAATAAAGGAGTCACTACCATCCTATTCATGCTATTCTTTTTCTTTTCTATGTTTTCTTACTTCTCCAAAGCCAGCCTGATTACTAATACCAGCCCAAGTATTGCCAGTCTTAACTGTTTCTTTCTTTCCATTTGATCTTATGGTTTTCAAAACTTATAGGAAAAATATCATTTGTTGCTGGATAATCAAAAGGTATTTCTTAGAAGATAACTAAGATGTGTCGTTCCTTTTCTTCTACTACTAGTACTGCTCTCTTCTCTTCTCTACTACTACTACTACTACTACTAGTACCACTACTACCACCACTACTACTACTACTACTACTACTACTAAATTTAAATCAATTATGGAAACCTAATCTGTAGTCATCTGGTGATGTAATTGTACATATTTATGCTTTTTCCAATATTAATCATTGTTTACTAGCAGCCTAGCTCTAAAAATACCTGTGAGATTATTTTCCCAATAAATTATATATTAAAGCAAATCAAGAAAAATAGTCTGAACTAATAAATTAATAATTATAATTCCAACCATTCCTCAACCTTCTTCTAATCACAAAGTAATAATTATGTTACTCTTTTGAATTTTATATTTCATTTTACATTTGAAAATTCATGGATGTAAATTAAAAATCAAAATACAAAACAATTAAAATTAATTGCACAGGTAATGAAAGATAGGGAATAGCTAGACTTGTTTATATGTATATATGGCTAGTTTGTATGAAAAAAAAAAATCTAAATAAACACACCTAGTAGTTTAATTCAAGTAAAAGTTCAGTAAGAGTTGAAAACATGCTATGATGATCAAAATACAAATGTAATTTCAGACCATTTTAATTGAGCATCTAGAATAAGGCAGGAATAGATAGTATCTTGATCTGTGGTAGTTGCCTTCATCAAAGGATACTGAAAATGGGGGTGGAGCCAAGATGGTGGAGAGGACACATGTGTCTTTCTAAGCTCTCCTTTACCCTCAATCAATTTTAACAAATTTCAGCCTCTGAATTTGTGCTTGACTGTCAGAACCCATGAATATTGGGAGTATAAAATATTACCAAGAGGAGATAATCTTGAAATTTGCCAGAAAAGGTCTGTTTTTGCTTGCCCAAGGGGACAGAATGGGGCTACACCAGTCACAGACTCAGGCAATGAGAGCACAGGAAACAGCTCAGGGAGTGGGGTATGGTCTCTGCTGGCAGAAAATCTGAGGGAAGAATTTTAGCACAGTGTGAGCTACTTTGCACTGGCAGCAAGCCAGTAGATCAGCAGAGAACCTATAAACACAGGGGGTAAAGACTATAACCCCAAAATGATAGAGTCTCTCAGGACCTGGCCATACTTACCCAACACCCGGAGTGACTCAGTGTGATCCAAGTGCAGCCACAGTCACTGTTCCCAGTGAAGCCACAGTTGCTGTTACCAGTGCAGATACTGTCTTTCCATTGCCCATGATTTCAGTACAACTGCTAATCCCTATGTAACCAATGGGTGCTGTCCCACTGCCCCTTCACTGCCACTTCCTGTTGTCTATAGAGGCACCTTGGAAATACCCCACTGCCACCCCCATAAGCAGACTGAAGCTTTTTTTTTTTTTCTCAAAATGAGCAAAAAGGCAAAATGAGCTCTAACTATATATAACTTCTATACTGAGACTATACTGAAACCTTGAGGAGACTAAAAACAATTTGCCTCTAGATCCAAAGGTTCATATGATCTGGTCTCTACCACATAAGGCTCTCATAGAAGAAATTAAAAAGGATCTTAAAAGAGAGCTGGAAGAAAAATGGGGAAAAGAAAGGAAAGCTTTGCAAGAGAGTCAGGATAAGACATGCAACTCATCAAAAGAGTAGAAAAAGAAATTTACTCCCTGAAAAACAGAGTTAGTGAACTGGAAAAGATAAACAACTCCCAGAAAAGCAGAATTTGTTAATTGGAAAAAGAAAATAATTATTAAAAAAATGATGAAATGGAAAAAAAAATTCCATAGAAGAAAACAACTCATTTAAAAACTTAATTGGACAATACAAAAATAAATTAAAAAAAAAGTAAATAAAGAAAATCATTCATTAAAAATCAGACTTGAACAAATGGAAGTGAATGACTTGAGGAGACATCAGTCAAGCAAAACCAAAAATTGAAAAAAAAAATAAAAAAAGTTAAATCCTACTTGGGAAAACAACAGACCAGGAAAATAGATCTAGGAGAGATAACCTAAGGATTATTGGACTCCCTGAAAATCATGATGAAAAAAAGAGCCTAGAGACTATTTTTTCAGGAAATCATCGAAGAGAACTGCCCAGATGTTATAGAAACAGAAGATAAAATAGCCATTGAAAGAATTCATCAATCACCTCCTGAAAGAGATCCCAAAAATCAAAACTCCAAGAAATATTGTTGCTAAATTCCAGAACTATCAGACCAAGGAAAAAAATACTATGAGCAGCAAGGAAAAAAAGAAAAACAAACAAACAAACAAAAAACAATTCAAATACCAAGGATCCACAATAAGGATCACTCAAGACCTAGCAGCAGTCACATTAAAGGATTGAAGGGCCTGGAATCTGATATTCCAAAAGGCAAAAGAACTTGATATGCAGTCAAGAATAACTTACCCAGCCAAAAGGAGCAGATTCATTCATTCAGGGAAGAATGTGGACATTCAATGAAATTGGTGAATTCCATGTATTTCTGATGAAAAAAAAAAAAACAAACAAAAAAAAAAAAAAAAAAAACAGAGCTAACCAAAAAGTTTAACCTCCAAATATAGGGCTCAAGAGAAGCATAAAAAAGTAAAAATAACTCTTGAGAACTATTTCTGGTATGGGTATACATAAAGAGTACATGTTTAATTTGGATTTACTGTAATTATTTTAAAAAATGAAATGGAGATGGAAAGGAAATTGTATCAGAAGAAAGGGAAAAGTGGAGGTAAAAAAAAAGGGAAACTATATCTCATGAAGTGGCAAAGGAAACCTATTATATCTGAGGAAAAGAAGGGAGGGCGATGAACATACTATGAATCTTACTCTCATCAGAATTGGCTCAAAGAGAAAATATTAGATATATTTGGTTTACATAGAAACGTCTCCCACCTTATTAAAAACTAGGAGGGGATAAGTGGAAAAAGGAAGAGGTAGGCTAAATAAAAGGGAATAAAGTAATAGTAAGGGGAAGGTTTAAGAAAAGGCAGAGACTTTAATGGGGAGAGAGGGATTGTAAAGAGAGAGGGCTATGTGAGGCAAATGGTGCTCATAAGTCTAATACTGGGGAGGGTGAATAAGGGGGAAAGGAAAGAGAAACGCATAATTTGGGAATAATAAAATGGCAGGAAATTCAGAAGTAGTAGTTTTAACCATAAATGTAAATGAGGTAAACTCCCCCATAAAGCAGAGGTAGATAGCAGACTGGATTAAAAACCAAAATCTTACAATATGTTGTTTACAGGAAACACACTTGAAGCAAGGTGATACATACAAAATAAAGGTATAAGGCTTGAGCGGAATCTACTATGCTTCAGGTGAATTAAAAAAAGAAAAAACAAAAAAAGAAAAAACAAAACAAAACAGGGATAGCAATCCTGATCTCAGATCAAGCAAAAGCAAAAATTGATTTAATTAAAAGAGATAAGGAAGGAAACTATATCTTGCTAGGGGAGCATAGACAATGAAGCAATATCAATACTAAGCATACATGCACCAAGTGGTATATAATATCCTAAAGAAAAAGTTGTGAGTTGCAAGAAGAAATAGACAGAAAAATAATAATAGTGGGAGATCTTAACCTTGCACTCTCAGAACTAGATAAATCAAACCACAAAATAAATAAGAAAGAAGTTAAAGTGGTAAATAGAACACTAGAAAAGTTAGGTATGATAGATCTTTGGAGAAAACTGAATAGAGACCCAAAGGAGTACACTTTATTCCGAGTAATTCATGGAACCTATACAAAAATTGAACATATATTACGATACAAAGACCTCAAATTCAAATGCAGAAAGGCAGAAATAGTAAATGCATCCTTTTCAGATCATTATGCAATAAAAAATACATTCAATAAAAAGCCAGGGGAAAATAGAGCAAAACAATAATTGGAACCTAAATAATTTCATACTAAAGAATAATTGGGGGAAACAGCAAATCATAGACACAATTAATAATTTCACCCAAGAGAATGAAAATAATGAGGCAGCATACCAAAATGTGTGGGAAGGGAAATTTTGTATCTTCAGAGGATTACTTGCATGAATTAGAGAAAGAGAAAATCAATGAATTAGGCTTGCAACTAAAAAAGCTAAAGAAAGAGCAAATTAAAAACTCCCAAACACTAAACTTGAAATCCTAAATCCTAAATAAATAAATAAATAATAAAAGGAGAGATCAATAAAATTGAAAATAAAAAAGTATTGAATTAATAAATTAAATTAATAAATAAAACTAAGAGTTGCTTTTATGAAAAAAAAACAACAACAAAATAGATAAATCCTTGGTCAATTTGATTAGAAAAAGGAAAGAGGAAAATCAAAATGTTACTTTTAAAAATGAAAAAGGAGAAATTTCCACTAATGAAGAGGAAATTAGAGCAATAATTAGAAGTTACTTTTCCTAACTTTATGTCAATAAATTTGATAATTTAAATGAAATGGATGAATACCTTCAAAAATATAGGTTGCCCAGATTAACAGAGGAAGAAGTAAATTGGTTAAATAGTCTCATTTTAGAAAAAGAAATAGAACAACCTATTAATCAACTCCTTAAAAAAATCCCCAGAACCAGATGGATTGCATGTGAATTCTACCAAATATTTAAAGAACAATTAACTCCAATGCTATATAAACTATTTGAAAAAAAGGTAATGAAGGAGTTCTACCAAATTCCTTTTATAACACAGACATCGTACTGATACCTAAACCCAGTAGGAAGAAAACAGAGAAAGAAAATTATAGACCAATCTCCCTAATGAACATCGATGCAAAAGTCTTAAATAAAATATTAGCAAAAAGATTACAGAAAATCACCTCCAGGATAATACACCATGACCAAGTAACATTTATACCAGGAATGCAGGGCTTGTTCAATATTAGGAATCCTATTAGTATTATTGACTATATTTGTTCATTGAATTATATTGAACTATATTATATTGACTATATATAATAAGATTATCTCAATAAATGCAGAAAAAAGCATTTTATAAAATCCAACACCCATTCCTACTAAAAACACTAGAGAGAATAGGAATAAATTGACTTTTCCTTAAAATAGTCAGTAGCATCTATTTAAAACCATCAGTAAGCATCATATGTAATGGTGAGAAACTGGAACCATTCCCAGTAAAATCAGTAATGAAACAAGGTTACCCACTTTCACCATTACTATTCAATATTGTATTAGAAATGCTAGCTTCTGCAATAAGAGATGAAAAAGAAATTAAAGGAATTAGAGCAGGTATTGAGGAAAACAGATTATTACTCTGTGCAGATTATATGATGGTATACTTAAAGAACCCCAGAAATTCTATTAATATGCTATTAGAAATAATCCACAACTTTAGTAAAGTTCAGGATCCAAAATAAATCCACATAAATCATCAGCATTCTTATATATAATTAACAAAATTCAACAGCTAGAGATACAAAGAGAAATTCCATTTAAAATAACTGTTAATAGTAACAAATATTTGGAAATCTATCTGCCAAGGGAAAGTCAGAAACTATATGAGCAAAACTACAAAACACTTTTCACACAAATAAAGTCAGATCTAAACAATTGGAAACATATTAAGTGCTCCTGGATAGGTCAAGTGAATATAAATAAAGATGACAATACTACCTAATCTATTTATTTGGTGCTATACCAATCAGTTTCCCAAGAAACTATTTTAATGACTTAGAAAAAAATAAAACAAAATTCATATGGAAGAAGAAAAGGTCAATACTTCCCAGGATAAAATAGTCAATTACCATAGCAATCTAGTGTTTGAGAAATCCAAAGACCCCAGCTTTTGGGATAAGAATTCATTATTTGACAAAAATTGCTGAGAAAATTGGAACTTAGTATGGCAGAAACTAGGCATTGACCCATATTTAACACTGTACACCAAGATAAGATCAAAATGGATTCATGATCTAGTCATAAAAAAATGAGACTATAAATAAATTAGAAGAAAATAGGATGGTTTACCTCTCAGACCTGTGGAGGAGTAATGGAATTTGTGACCAAAGAACTAGAGGTCATTATTGATCACAAAACAGAAATTCAATTATATTAAATTAAAAAGCTTTTGTACAAATAAAACTAATATAGATAGGATTAGAAGAGAAGCAATAAACAGGGAAGACATTTTTACAGCTAAAGGTTCTGATAAAGGCATCATCTCCAAAATATATAGAGAATTGAGTCTAATTTATAAGAAATCAAACCATTCTCCAATTTATAAATGGTCAAAGGATATGATCAGAAAATTTTCAGATGAAGAAATTGAAACTATTTCTAGCCATATGAAAAGGTGTTCCAAATCATTATTTATCAGATAAATGCAAATTAAGACAATTCTGAGACACCACTACACACCTGTCAGATTGGCTAAGATGACAGGAAAAAAATAATGATTAATGTTGTAGGGGATGTAGGAAAACTGAGACACTGATGCATTGTTGGTGGAGCTGTGAATGGATCCAACCATTCTGGAGAACAATTTGGATATATACTCATAAAGTTATCAAACTATGCATGCTCTTTGATCTAGCAGTGTTACTACTGGGCATATATCTCAAAGAGATATTAAAAAGGGGAAATGGTCCCGTATGTGTAAAGATGTTTGTGGCAACTCTTTTTGTAGTGGCTAGAAACTGGGAATTGAATGGATGCCCACCAATTGGAGAATGTCTGAATAAATTGTGGTATATGAATGTTATGGAATATTATTGTTCTAAAAGAAATGATGAGCAGGATGAATACAGAGAGGCTTGTAGAGACAAATATGAACTGATGGTAAATGAAATGAGCAGAACCAGGAGATCATTATACACTTCAGCAACAATGCTATATGATGATCAGTTCTGATGGACGTGGCTCTATTCAACAATGAGAGGATCCAAATCAGTTCCAATTGATCTATAATGAACAGAACCAGTTCCACCCAGAGAAAGAACACTGGAAAATGGGGTGTGGACCACAACATTAACATTTCCACTCTTTTTGTTGTTGTTTGTATTTTTGTTTTTTCTTCTTTCTAAATCCGATTTTTCTTTTTCAGCAAGATAACTGTAAATATGTATATATATATTGTATTTAGCATGTACTTTAACATTAACATGCATGGGACTACCTGCCATCTAGGGGAGGGGATGGAGGGAAGGAGGGGAAAAGTTAAAACAGAAGATTTTGAAAGATTCTATGTTGAAAAATTACTCGTTTCTGTTTTGTAAAGAAAAAGCTATAACCAAAAAAAAAAAAAAAAAAAAAAAAAAAAAAGGATACTGAATGTACTGTGTTTGGTCTGATCACTTGACCTTAGGGAGCATTTTAACAAATGGGAGCAAAATGAATAAGATACTAAGAAGACCAAAAACAATGTCATATTTGAAGAAACTTTGAATGTGTAGGCTGGAGAAAGAAAGGGGTAAAGAAGAGTAAGAATTATTCCAGCTTACATTTATGCATTCATATACAATTTACAAAACATAAGGTATTCAGGGAGTGTTGCGATATGGGAGCCACATACGAGTGGCTGCTGGAGGTCTAATTCAGACCAGTGGAATGGATCTCTTCATGTGAAAGGATGATGATGTTACAAGGAGACTGAGAGGCAACTGTGCTGTTTGACCTCTTTCCTCTTCTGTCATGCTTCCAATTTATTTCATTCCCAATCCACAAGGAACATCTGCAAAAGGCTGCTTTGCAACTCCTTCAAATTTATGATTCACAGCTGTGGAGGCTCTCAGAGAATTGACTGCTCCTTCACCTATGCCTGATCCTTAACAAGAGAGAGCTAGAACCTTTGGAGTGAGGTTGCCTACAATCTGGACAAATAATATTGAGAGGTACTTTGCTAATGTCTCCTATGTCATGCAATCAATTAATTTTTAAAAATTAATTAATTAATTGTAAATCATGTTGAGATAGAAAAATCAAATCATCAGAAGAGAAAATTGAAACAGAAGAAAAAAGGAGTGAGAATGTTAACATAATATGTTTATTTATCTTGGGCATCCAAGTTTTTTCTCTTGATATGGATGATATTTTCTATTCAAAGTTTATTGGAACTGACTTAAGTCACTGAATCACTGAGAAGAACCAAGTCTGTCATAATTGATCAACCCACAATCTTGCTGGTACTATGTACAATGTATGGCAAGAGACTCTCAAAAATCTTCTCTAGTACCATAATTTCAAATGTTTATTCTGTTCTGTTCAGGTTTCCTAATAATCCAACTTTTAGTTGTAGTCAGTAAACTGAGAGATTCTTATACATTCTTTTGCATAATAAACTTGGTGAGCCCATTTCTGCTATTCATTCTTTTAGACAAGCAGAGTTGCAGTGGTGTTTTGGATATACAGATTAAAAACAGCAAACCTGCTATCTGGGGTTTGGGTGGATTGCAATTGATAATTTTGATATTTAATTAAAGCTTTTGAAGGTTAAGGTTTGCATCAATTTAAATGTTTTTATGTGGCCAAGATCATTTAGATAAAATTCCTCTTAGCCTTCTATTTTGTTCTTATATAAGGATTTTATTTTGGTATTTTGAAAGTTAAAAATTATTCCTAAGATAATATTATACTTTGGTAACTTCATGGAGATCATATAAAATATTATTTGGAATAATTCAAAGTTCCATTTTTTTTATTTTGTAGTGAATATTTTGTGTTTTCCTTTATGCTCTATGACACTTTCTAAAGTCAATATAAACAGTGAACACACATTGACAGGGAGGCAGTAAGGGAGGCCATACTTCTTTGCCTGACTGATTAACACAACTGTTCTATTTATAACATTAATGTACAAGTTAATATTTACTTTATAAATGGAATTATTAATATAAAAAGCATGCCTTTCTTTTTGATTGAAAGTATGACAACTGACCAATCACTGCAAACAGATAACTTCTAGACATCTTGTCTGATTACTTTAATTGCTTCCTAATGGATCACACATAAAACATAATTGTGCCCATCACACTCATATAAATACACCTGCTCCATCCCTGTAAAGTGGAATGTTTCTCAGTTTAACACTTCCCTATTCATATATCTTTTCTTTATTTTTTTATTTTTTGTGATACTTTTGTTTTTAATAATGTTTATTTTAATAAATAGCTAATCAGTTTTTCACATGACTGTCTGAGATTTTTCTTTTACTCTCCTCCCATATAGACATTTAATTACTTTAATGAGAATGGCAATATTCTATAATTATATAAAATACATTGTTTTGTTTTGATAAGAAATGAAAATTATATTTCAGTAAAACTCAACTTTTATTAGCCATCAAATTAGAAAGAAGGTTAGAGAGGGAGATGAAAAAAAAAATAAAAGGAGAGGGATGGAAGAGAAAGTTAGAGAAGCAGAGACAGTGACAAACAAGGGAAAAGATATATGAAGAAGAAGAAGAAGAAGAAGGAAAAGACTAAGAAGAGAAAGAAGGAGGAGGAAGAGAAGGAGGAGGAGAAAGAAAAGGAAGAGGAAGAGGAGGAGGAATAATTGGAGGAGGAAAACTGTCTTAGAAAAATTGCTACTTCCTTTGCCACATGGAGGAACACTTAGTAGAGAAAGTCTTATTTCTTTTCTTTTCATAAAAAAAAAATCTCAACATCCAGGAAATTTAAATTTTTTGCATTTTTAAATCTTGCATCTCTTCAGCCTTTAAAAATTACATTGCCTTTTCTTTTTTAATAATATCTTCTTACTTACAAAATATATGCAAAGGTAATTTTCAACATTCATCCTTGTAAAACCTTATGTTCTAATTTTTTCTCCCTCTTCCCCCTACTACCTTCCTTATATATAATAGGTAATGCAATATATGTTAAACATGTAATTCTTCTATACATATTTCCACAATTGTGATGCTGTGCAAGAAAAAGTAGATCAAAAAGGTAAAAAATGAGAAAGAAAACAAAAAGGAAGAAAACAACAATAAGAAAGATGAAAATTTCATGTTGTGATCTACATTCAGCCCCTATAGTCCTCTTTCTGGATGCAGATGCCTCTCTCCATCACAGGTCTATTCAATTCCTCTGAATCAACTCATTGTTGAAAAGAATCACATCCAATAGAGTTGACTGGCACATAATCTTGTTACTGTCTACAATGTTCTCTTGGCTTTACTTACTTCACCTATCATAAGTTCAGATAAGTTTCTCCAGCTCTTTCTGAAATCATCTTCTTGTTGCTGCTTATTGTTTCTTATAGAACAATAATATTTCATAACATTCATATAAAACTGATGAGCATCCACTCAGTTTCCAGTTCCTTGCCACTTCAAAAGGGGCTAGTTTTTTTTTTTTCAGAGAAAGTTCTGCTTTATGTAAAACAACAATAATAATAAAGTCAAAACCTTTAAAGACATGGGAATACCTGCTTGGAGGCAGAAAAGCTTGATTTTAAATCCTGACTTAAACACTTTGTTGTTGGACAACCTTAAGTTTTCCCACTTCCATTTCCACATTTATAACATTAGAGTTAGCGTAAATGGAGCTAACATCCCCTTTGCTGTAAAGATGCTGCATTTCTTGTTATACTACTTTGGAAGAGAGACTTTTGCCATTAGGAGTTTCCTATACTAATGAAATAATAATACTAAAAATAAACCAATATTTATAGAGTGTTTAATATATGCTGTTTGCTAAATGTTTGTTACAGATATTTTCTCATTCAATCCTCACAGCAACCTTATAGGTTTTCAGAGGTTTTTCAGTCGTGTGTGACTCTTCGTGACCCTATTTGGGGTTTTCTTGACAAAAATATTGGTTGTTTTGTCATTTCCTTCTCCAGTTTATTTACAGATGGGGAAACTGAGGCAAATAGGATTAAATGACTTGCCCAAGGATACATAGCAAGTAAGTATTGGGGATAAGATTTGGAGTCAGGAAGATGAGTCAGGGCATAACCAGCATTCCATCTAGCTTCCTCTGAGATAGGTGCTATTACAATTGTTCCCATTTTATAGTTAAAGAAACTGAAGCAAACAGTGTAAGTGAATTTCTAGGGCTAACTTAGTTGTTATACATTTGAAGCAGAATTTGAATTCTTTTTTTTTTTTTTACTCCTGCCTCAGCTCTTTTTTGTATGCTATCTAATCTTGTTAAATTTTTACTTTTCATTATCATTACCATATTATATACAAACCTTTAAGAAATCTTCAGTAATGGCAGAGTCAAAGATCACTGAAAAAACTTGGGGACCTCATCTTTGAATAATCTAGGAGATTCTCATAGAAGGCAAAGGTGGGGTCTTAGGCTCATGCCCATCACTGGAAATGTAGGGTTATGCATCTGAGTATTTCTGAATACAGTTATGGAATAAAGAAGATTGTTGTCCAGGTTTTACAGGTTTGAATAGTGATTGAGGAAGCCTCATTAATACCATTGAGTAATGACCCTTCAGGAAATTTTCATCTGGTTGTCCAGTGGCATAAATGCCACTGGAACTACTATGTTGTCAAGGGGTTATACAACTATAATCCTAGAACTCCTTAAAGTTTAGTGTAATTGGATAAACTTCAAATAAGCAGTGTCAAACTTCTGCAAACTAAACCAATTAAAAGTCATCCCAGAACTTGTGTATAGTGGGAGTCAAACCTTCTAAATGTAGTAAAACTACATCTAATCCTCTTAATTCAAGCAATGTCTACTTAGAGTCACTAACTTAATTGTAATTTACAAGGTTGCCCAACTATTCAGCCTGGTTCAGACAGCTATGTCGATCCTCATTTTGGTTTTTTAAATTTTGAAGTGATATGGCAAGGCATTCACTCCAAATTCACTGAGTTTTTCATTTAACAGAATTTCCACAGTGATATTATGTCTATCTTCATTTCACACTATTTGCATTTGGATTATATAACATTTGGGTAAAGCATTAAGTACTGATTCATTACCATTTCCTGCAGGTGTTATGCACACCTCCCCCCCAATCCCCCTCCCCACACACATTTCAATCTTTTGGTGCAGCTCTTTTCAAAACTGTCTTATTATTAGAAGGTAAATGAGTCAGGAAAGAAATTTGAGGCTAGAGTCCTATCTTTTGAAGATTCTAAATGTACTAAGCACTAAAAGCAATTAGAGCTTTTCAATGCCAATCACAGGAATAGGAGCAAAGGGAACTAGATTCTATTTGTGCCTTAAATGTGCTATTGTTAATGAAATCATTCATTTTCCCCATATTATCTCAGTTTCCCTGATTAGAAAAAATAAAGCTAATATTTTCTCGACAATGTAACAGTGCAGTTTTTAATGAAGATACAAATAAATTAAGATAATTTTCATTATATATATTAACACAAAAAATTATTACCCATATACTTCAGTTAAAATATCTCATTGTCAACTTTATAATAAATCTATAGATTCTTAATCTCTGTCTAGGTGCTAGTCAGCATCAGGTTTTTAAGAGATTCTGATAGCAGGTCTTGGTTATCTTCCCTCTGAAGTAGGTTCCTGTGAGGAAAATAGCTGTATGGACTGCCATACTTGGAGACAGGAAGATCATTTGTTACCTAAAGATGCTTATTGTATGATCATGTGTAAAACATTGCATTTATTTAAACTTCAGTTTGCTCATTAAAAAATAGGAATAATAATTATTATTTCAGGGTTTTATTGTAAATATTATATGAGATAATATGTGTAATCTTCTCTGTAAACCTTAAAGCACTATCCACATTTTAGTAATATCTTACAACATTAGGGGCAAAGATATAGAAAAAAACAAGGCTCCTGTAGATCATAAAGCATCTTCACAAACGTATCCTTCATGTTCCTCATCTCTGGAGTTTTAAAGTAAAGGAATATTTTATAAGTAAGAGAGTTGAGACTATGTCTAGTATCATCAGCCTTGATTAAAGTGTACATTTCCATGCCCCCAGAAATAACTTAAAGACAATATTTCTTTCATTTTTATCAACAAGGACTTTAGTACTTGACAGTACACATAGATTTACTATAGACATGTTGGTTGTATATAAAAAGACCTAGGTAAATGGCCTTACTAGCTTCTTACCGGAGCATCTGGGGAGAGTTGATTTTCTGGACTTTTAACCAGCCTCATAGATGAGAGTTAATATGTTGAGTAGGTGAGATATCACGTAAGCTGAAGGAGGTTCACAATGATTCCATGGGAGATAGTTTGGCTAGATACATTCTTAATATTTTGAGTACATGCATTTTGGCATTCTGTCTAAATAAAAGGATATCTTTATATTAACCATAACAAATGCAGCAGGGATAGGGCAAATAGAAATATATTCCTTTATAAAGTGGAGATTTAAAAGTATTTATCTATTTAAATAATTTACATGAACCCTTGGAAACACAAGGATTGTTACCCCCAAAAGAGTCAGAGCTGCATTGTGTGTGTGTGTGTGTGTGTGTGTGTGTGCATGTGCATGTGCGTGTGTGTGTCTGTGTCTGTTTTTTTTTTTTTTTTTTTTTTTTTTTTTTAGAAATAGAAATAAAGAAATAAACAGAAATAAAGACAGATTGCTTATCCATTATAGTATAACACACTTCCTGGTATTGAGAACAATGACAGGTATGGCTGTGTTCATGATTAATAGTCAGTTCCTGACTGCTGAAGAAGATTTGGCACTAGGCATGAAACCTACCTCAGTGTCACAATTAGAACCTTTAAGCTCTCACTTGGTTATATGTATGGATGTATGGGAAACTATATACTTCCTGAATGAATAATATAAGATAGCTATTAGAGAATTGTGGCTTGGGCCATATAAAAACAAATTAATGATGTATCAGAAACTTTAATTGAATAGGCATTTAGCAGTCACATAATCTCAGTGGGCCACAATTTTATCCTTCATGAAATGAAGGGGTTATACCAGATCATCCCAATGGGTTGTTTGCCTCTCATATATATTCAAGCAATAAGATATTATATTAAGGCATAATTCAATAACACAATTATTCCTTCCTTCATTTCCTTCCTTCCTTCATTTCCTTCCTTCCTTCATTTCCTTCCTTCTTTTCTTCATTTCCTTCCTTCCTTCCTTCCTTCCTTCCTTCCTTCCTTCCTTCCTTCCTTCCTTTCTTCCTTCCTTCCATAAAATCACCTTCAGAGTTAATATTGACTTGTCTGTTAAATGTTGCTATAATATGGGTCTATGAAAGATTGATTCCATGAAATTAATTTCATTTCAATATAATCACATATTTGTCAGTGTCTTGGTGCTCATATTTAATGGACAAATTCTATCTTTTGGCAAAATAAGGAGAGAAATTGTCATTTTTCCTGGTGTAATTATAATGATTTTTAATTTTCTTACCACATGTGACATAGTCTATCTTATTGCATATACTCAAAATTGGAATTTTTACTGTATACTTTTTTCTTTTAATTATCCCTATAATAATATTCTTAGGCCATTTTTTTCACAACTTAAAACCCTTGGAAATCTCATGGATTTAATAGCATGAATCTTATGAGATCAAGAAATATATGGTGATATTCTATGAATGATAAATATTTGATCTGAAGATCAAAATGGGCAACTATCACAGAAAACCATTGGATATGACATTGGTGAACTTGAAATATGGTGACAACATTGGTTTTTGCAATGTGACATAAGACTCTGTGACCAACATAAAATGATTTAAATTCTCTGGACTTCAATTTCTTCATCTATGAAATGACTGAAATGGAGATAGCAATAATTGAATTATTTTTCTCAAAGAGCTATCATGAAGATTAAATAAGATAAGGTAATGTAAAATTCTGCGAACAATAACATTTTATATAAATGTGTCTTCCCTTGTGATATTGCTTTCTATCTATATTTCTGTCTCTGTCCTTCCCTGTTCCTTTTCCCTCTCATTCTGTCTTTACACATATGTATGCACAAACATCACATACAGCTAGCTTGTCACAAATATAATCTTGTTATTAACATGTTTTCTCATTAAAATATAAGCTCCTTGAGGATAGATACTATTCTTGCTTTTATATTCCCTTATTCAAATGACTAGCACTTGGTTTAAAAAAAATTCTAAGAAATGTTTGCTAATTGTCAGCTGTGTGACCTTTACAAAATTACCAAATTTCTCTGAACTTCAGTATATGCATCTATAAATATTTAATGATACATATTTTAACTCACTTTTTTAAGTAAGGAAACATTATCTAAAGTGACCTTTTAATATATATTATTATAGGTAGGTAGAAAGCACATTGGATAGATTGCCTGACCTGAAGTGAGGAAGACTTTTCTTCCTGAATTTAAATCTGTTCTTAGACATTTATCAGCTTTATGTTCCTGGTCAAATCATTTCATCCTTTTTGCCTTAGTTTCTCAACTACAAAAGGAGCTGGAAAAATAAATGGGAAACCACTCTAGTATTTTTGTGAGGAAAACCCCAAATGGGCTCACAGAGAGTAGAAAACAACAACAAAAAAAAAAAAAAAAAAAAAAAAAAGAAGCAAATTTTAATTTGTTGGTTATATGTAGGGATTTGTTCTTATGCAAGGGAGATAATAAAGTAGATTTTGTATGAGAGCATTCATTCCCCAAATCCCACTCTAATGCTCATTATGACAACAATGAGTGTCATTCATGAGATTATGGGTAATTAGAGACTATTTTCACTACTCTATCCTTATTCCCCTTTATCTCTAGAGTTTGAATCAGCCACACCCTATTATAATAATAATTTCTTTTTTCTTTTTAACCTAAGAGCCATATAAGCTTTAGGACTCTTTCTGCTGTTTTATGAAGTTTGATTATATTAAATGAAAATTTAAGAGTGTAACACAATTATTCAAGATCTCCCAGTTAATAAAAATGCTATTGTTTAGGTGGAAGTTTTCTTCTATAACTTAATTCAAATTTTCTTTCTATTTATTCCCTGGGTTGCTTATAATTGGAATTTAAATTACACTTTATTGAAATTATTTGGGTAAAGAAATGATCAGACTATGTTAGTGCCCATTAAGAATAAACATCTAGGAAGAGAAGGTGAGCACAGACCAGACCATTTTTTGGAATTTCCCTGAATCCATGAAGAAGTGAGTAAAGTCATAGCTTTAAGCCCTGGTGATTTACTCTTATATGCCTTTAGGATCTATGGCCCTATTGATTGATCTCTCCCTTCTCTGCTATAACTTAGTCTTACTTTTTCTTCTGTTTCCTATTGCTCCTGTTTCTCTGATTCTTTCTTTACTGTATCATTAAGTGCCTGGTAGATTTGAGTTGTTACTATTCATCTATTGATATTCCCACATATTTTCCTCTATTTGTCGTCCTCGGAATGATGTATGTCTTTAGGAACAAGAGCACATGATACACATCTGTCTTGATGTTCAAAGACTCTAGACCTCCCAAATTGCACATAATGACTGAGAAAAGATACTTGTGACAAAGTAAAAGATTCCTATCAGTTCTCAAAATTCTTTTATACTGGCCCAGAATTCTTTTCACTAAACCTCCAAATTTGAGAGCTAAAAAGTAGAGTGGGTGACTTAGGTTTTTTTTGTTTGTTTGTGTTTGTTTTTGTGGCGTGTGTGTTGGTTGCACATATACGTGTTTTGTTTGTTTCATTTTGTTTCTATTGCTTCTGTTTTCTGATTCTTTCTGATAAGCTAGCCATTACATAATACTACATTTTCACATTTGGACATTTTTGCACTAAATTCCAAATATAGTAATTAGCTTGTAATTAACCATCCATATTTTCCATTTTCCTGAAAATATTGTAAGTGTATACTCTCATTCTAGCTTTAGATTCAGGGCAAGGAATTTATGCATCATAGGCAAGATTTACAAATACTGCCCATACGGTATAACTTTTAACATAATATTCTTTGTACCTTTGAGTTCCTCATGTACTTTAAACTTTCACCTTAATACATTAAGCATATATACCTTTTATGTAGATTATCAGGGAAAGCTTGAGAAAATTGTAATAGAGTTTGGTACCTGACTCCTCTTCCAAATTATCTCCAATGATCTGATTGGTAAGTGAGCAAACCCAAAAATACTGATAAAAGGGTTGAGTCCATACCAGTGTTACAACTGTAACATATATGTGATTTGACTTATTAAGGAAATATCTCTGTGCATTGGGGAAGAGAATTTCTAGCATTTAAAATATCAACTTTTATTTTTTTTAAAGAGTAATGATATAAAATAGATTTTTTTTCTCTTCCATACACCACCAGCTCTTGTTTTGTTGTTGTTATTGTTGATTAACAACTATGCCTTCTCTCATTTTAAGCTTTGATTTTCATGGAGTTTGTAAACTAGTTAGAAAACCTAATTCTACATTTGAAATGATTTATACAAAAACCCAGCACCTCAAAACTCTACAATCATTATATTTTTCTTTTTGTAGAAATATGTACCTACTTGATATAGACAGTTTGCATGATAAAACAGTTAATGAGTTCTGTATACAGGACGACACGGCACAAAATATTAATTATATTAACTTTCAGAAAGCATTATATATAGATTGTAAGCAGAGAAAACAAAAGGAGAATGGCTATATTCTTATTTTGTGTCTGTCCTTTCCATCAAAGGGAATTATCCTTTAACTGGATTAGGTAAAGAAAAAATGAAGGATATAATAGGTAAGGAGCTAGAAGAGCATAATGCAACATATTATATGAAGCACGAGGATGAAGGTTAAGAGACCTAAGTCTACTTTTGGCTCTTCCACTAGTTAGCCATGTCATTCTGAAGAGATTTCTTGTTTCTTAAGTTTTTTTTTTATCTAAAAATGAATATCATTGATCAGATGACCTCTTACAGCTCTAACCATTTTGTTATTTGCTTATAGAATAAAAACTATTTCAAAAATAGCTCAAATTTTGATCTAGAGAAATTCCAATCTAAATCTGACCCCCTGAAGCAGATCTGTCCCAGTGTCTGCCTGTCTCTTCCTCAGTTGCTCTTTGAGGGCAAGGACTTTTCCCTTTCTTTCCCCTTTTATTTACCATATTCTGTATTTTCAGTGCTTAGCAGAGCATTGACAAATTGTAAATGCTTAATAAATTTTATTCTTTAAAATAATCTGACATAATTAAAGAATCACAGTAAAAGGAAAATTTATCATAAATGGAGAAAAAAGAATGATAAATAGAAAACTATAATTAGTACTAATATCATTAAAAGATGAATGAAAGCAGTCATATTAGATACATTCTTAGATGGGTTTATGTAAATCACTAACAGAGATTGGCACATAGTAGGTGCTTAATGGGTGCTTATTGCCTAATTGACAAGCTACAAACAAAATTATGTAAAATGAGTAGTCACTTATAGATTAGGATATGATCTAATGCAAACTCAGACCAATAAGATTGTGCATATTTTAATGCCAAAATTGGTCTGAAGAGAAATTATCTAGTATGAATCAGAGTAAGAAGTAATAAGTAGTGCCTGTTGGTGACACTCTTTTGATGGTGTACTACAGCAATTATTTCTTGAAAAATACTAATCTTAAAGAGTTGTCCTTTTTTTTTTTTGCCAGAAAATGTATCATCTTTGAAAGTGAACCTTCCAGCTATCATCAAAACTGACAATCAAAACATCGCATAAATGATACTGGTAGAAGTAATATAAAAACCATTGGCAAACATTATAGTTTTCAATAGAAAGATTCAACAGAAAAAAATATAAGAACATATATTATTATAGACTGGATTTCAGCATGGGCTAGGGCAGACTTCTTGTTTATAGTGGTTGCCTGACCCTTTAACTTCAGTTTGCTGTCCACTGTCAATTTAACTGGTTTTCTTTGAATGTTATTTCTATGAGTCTCTAGGATGATACATACTGCTGCCATTGTTTCTATGATACTCCTCTTCCAAGTCCTCCTTGTCATAAATATCTACCAATAGTCCTATCTCTAATCTCTTCTTTTACTTAAAAATATTAAGCCATATTTCTAGTTTCCTCTTTACTGCTGATTTTTACACTTCAGATACTTTCTCCTACTATCTCCTTTTCTCCTCCATTACCCCTTTGTCATGTAAAAAAAAAAATGTAACTCTTCTCTTTCCCAAGGCAAAATACTCTCCTTTCTCTATTATCCCACTTTCTTACTTCCATTCAATCTTTGCTTACTATTTCCTTACCATCTACAAACTCATGTTACCTTCACTGCCAGAAACAACTAAACAAACAAACAAACAAACAAACAAATAAATAAATGGAATTTGATTCGCATATTCTCATTTTTGGCTGATATATCTTTTGTTTTTTGTGGTTAAATTCTTTGAAAAGCCCATAATAGGTGTTGTGCTCTCTTCTTTCATTCTTTTCTTTCAGTCTTTATAATCTGTCTTCCAAACTTATCATTTAATTGAAACTACACTATTCAAAGTTAGTAGTGATCTCTCAATTGTCAAATCAAATTATCTTTTCTTATTTCTCATTCCTCATCCTTCTTGACCTCCTTATGTAATTTAAAACTGTTAGTCATTTTCTTTTTTTAGACATTTTCTTCTCTTTAGATGTTTAAGATATTGCTCTTTCTATTACTTTTCTTTCTATACATCTGATTATTTCTTCTCGGTGTCCTTTAGTAGATTTTTGTTCAAGAAATTCTAACTAATATTATATGTTCTATCAGACTCCATCCTACTTCTTCTCTTGTCCCTATCTATTACTTTACTCCATGATCTTGTCACCTTCCATATGTTCAATTATTATTTGTATGCTCATGATTCTCAAATCTATATCTTGAGCTCTAACCTATCTTCAAACATTCAGGCTCATATCCATAACTATTTATTATATATTTCAAACTTGATATGCTATTCATTTTAAATTCAACATGTTCAAAATATGATTCATTTATCTTTTCTAAAAAACTGTTCTCCATTTCAAACTTTCCTAAGAAAGTAGAGAGCATTATCATCCTCTTTGTTCTTCACGTTTGCAATCTAGTTATCACCATTGATTTTTCACCTCATATTAACAAAGACTTTTAGCTTTTATCTTTGCAATATCTCTCAAATATTTCCCCTTCTTTCCTCAGAAGACTAAAAACACTTCAGGACAAGATCTCATCTCCTCACTTTTATATTATTGCCACAGCTGGTAGTTGGTCTGACTGTCAAAAGTCTCTTGTCACTCCAGTACATCTTCCATTCTATCACCAAAGGCATTTTCTCAAAGTTTAGATCCCCACAATGTCACCTCCTTTTACTCAATAAATTACAATGACTCTTCATCAACAACCAGAATCAAATTCAAAACCTTCTTTGACATCCAAAGCCCTTCACAAACTAGCACCACTTCATCATTTTTTGTACATGTTGTACCATCTCTATTAGGACCTATGTACTCTTCAGTTCAGTGAAAGTGTTCTTCTTACTGTTCCTCTTTACAAACAAGGCTTGCCACCTTTCAACTTTAGTTATTTCGCTGACTTTCTATCATATCTTAAATACGCTCCTTTTTCATTTCTTCCTCTTGATTTTCCTAGTTTTCTTCAATTTAAGCTAAAATTTATTTTCTACAGGAAATATTTTTTTGATTTTTCTTAATTTCAGTGTTTTCTTTTAAAAAATAATTTTCTATAACCTATATGTAAATTGTTTGCAAATGTGGTTTACAAGGTGTCTAGTCATTATAATGCAAACTTTGGAAGGGCAGGATCTGTCTTTTGTCTTTCTTTATGTCTTCAATGTTTATCACAGTGATATAAGGCACTTAGTAATTGTTCTTTGATTAAGTTATTTATATGGAAGGTGAAAAAGAGAAGGTGGTTTAAAATCTTACACCCAGATTGACAACTTTCAGGGACAAGACTATTTAAAACAATAGGGAATTAGGCAGAAGGGAGGATTTCGATGGAGTGTTTGGAGCCATTTAAAAAATATTGTGTTTAATTTATCTATGGAAAATCTATTCAAGATGTTTAATGGGTACTTATAGATATGAGACTACATATCAGGAGAACAGTCAGTCCTTGATTTTTGTCACCTCTGATCTAAAGTATGTAGCATTTCCTCTGGCCTCTATATATTGTCTTAAAATTCATTAAAAATAGTGTTACCAAATTCAGTATACTACTAAATAGTTATGTCATTTTTAAATCTAAAAATTCTCAATGTTTGTCCCTAACCACATTTTAGGCTAAATTCCTATTCTTCTTTTACATATAATCTACATTCTAGCTTTACTTAAACTTCTTATTATCCAGGTAACAGGTTTTACTTTTGATTTCTGAATCTCAGCTCATTAAATTCTTTTTTTCAGAATACTATTTCATTTCTGTTATTACAAACCAATTCATAGAATAAGATGTTGTATAAACTGACAGATGAAGTTACTTGATAACATTTATATGTTTAGCTGTTTTTCCTTGTTATAATGAGCTTAAGTACTACTGGTTGTAATAGAAATATTCTCATCACCCTAGTAAGAAATGATTCCTCTCCTTGATCATGCTTTTTAAGCACGTTATTATTGACATTTATGCAATACTATTTTATTTAAATTCAGAATTTGATTATGAGTAAAAACAAATCCACAATAAAATTATTCCTTAGTAGACAGGGGGAAAATATGTTTTTGAAATTCTTAGTCATGAGTTGAACAAAGACATGAAAGTGACAAAGTTTGAATGTGGAGGTGTATCTGTGCATTATTAAGAAATAATAGAGGAACATTCAATCAAAGCTGAGTAAAGGGGGTTCCACTGTAGAAAGTGGTGTTATAAGAGACAAAAGAAGTGGAGGTCAACACAAATATCAAACATATTCAGGATAAAATTACAAAAAAATAATTAGAAGGGAAGGCAGAACCAAGATGGTTGAGAGTAGACACTTCTCTGTCTGATCTGCTCTCACCTTCTTTTAAACCAACAGTAGATTAAGCTCTGAACTAGTTTTGGAATGACAAACTCACAAATATTTGGAGTATAACACAACAAATATACTTTGGAAGAACATTGAAATAGGTCTGTTTCATTTGGGCAAGGGGACAGTCTACTGAGCTCAGACTATATAGTATAGGGAGCCCTGGGTAAAGAGCTAGAGTGGAGAGCCAGATTGCAGCGGCTGCCAGGAAATTTAATCTGAAGCTCTTAGGCTACTCTGTCCTGGTTGCAAGTGGGTGATTTAGCATATTTGCTGTAAGATACCCCAAAAGCAAATACAAAAGGCCACTGAACCCTGGAAGAACAAGGAACTGGCCATGATTTCCCAGCACCAGGAATCCTTCAGTAGAACTGCCACAAGGACAAATTACAGCAGCTGTCAATTCTTTGCCTTAAGAATAGACCTCAAACTGTAAAAAAAAAAAAAAATTGAGCAAAAAAAGCAAAAAAGAACACTGATCATAGACAGTTTTTATAGAGAGAGAACAGACCTCAAGCTTTGAGGTTCCTAAAGCCAAATCAACTCCAGATGAAGCCCCAAAGAATAATACGAGCTGCTCCCCATTTCACAATGCTTTCTTGGAAGATTTCAAAAAGAATTAGAAGAAAAATGGGGAAAGGAAATGAGACCTTTTGAAAAAGAGTATGGGCATGGAGAAAATAGATTATCTGAAGAAAACTTCTTAAAAATAGGTATGATGAAGTAGGAAAAGCATATAACTCCCTAAAAATAGATTTGATGAAATGGAAAAAGCATATAACTTCTTACAAAATAAATTTGAAAAAGAAACCAATTGGTTGAAAAATAGAATTTGTGATGTAGAAAAAATGCAATGAACAAAACAACTCATTTAAAAATTCAATTGGCCAAATACAAAAGGAGTTAAAAAGGGTAAGAAGAAAATAATACATTGAAAATTAGAATAAAAAAATGGAAGTGAATGAATCAATAAAACTTTAGAAATCACTCAAACAAAACCAAAAAGAAAAAAATAGAAGAAAATTTAAAATACCTCATTGGAAAAACAATTGAATTGGAAAATAGATCTAGAAGAGACACTCTAAGGATTATTGAACTTTCTGAAAACAATGATAAAGAAAGAGCCTAGATATCATCTTTCAGGAAATCATCAAGGAAAACTGTCTGATACCCTAAAACAGAGAGTAAAATAATCATTGAAAGAATTCACTAATTATCTCCCAAAAGAGACACCAAAATGAAAACTCCAAGGAATATCCTAGCAAAATTTCAGAATTATTGGACTCAAGAAAAAAAAATAATGACAGCAGCCAGAAAGAAAAAAATTCAAATATTGAGGTGGCACAATCAGAATTACTCAGGACCTAGCAGTGTCCACCTTAAAGGATTGAAGGACCTGAAATATGATATTCTAAAAATCAAGGGAACTTGGATTGCAACTAAACATCACTACCCAGTTAAACTGAACATTATCTTTCAGGAAAGCAGACATTGAATGATACAA
Source organism: Sarcophilus harrisii (assembly GCF_902635505.1). NCBI lineage: Eukaryota > Metazoa > Chordata > Mammalia > Dasyuromorphia > Dasyuridae > Sarcophilus > Sarcophilus harrisii. The sequence continues at coordinate 510,998,473 of NC_045426.1, forward strand.
TTTCATTTATTTCTACTGAAAAGACCAGAGCTGAACAACAACAACAAAACTGATCTGCAAATATAAAACTGAAAAGAAGCACAAAAATGTAAAATGGAATGAAATCTTGATAACTATATCTCTGTTATGGGTATACTTCAAGAGTAGGGATATGATTTGATTTAATTGTGATAATATGAAAAAGAAGCTAGAGATAGAAAGGGGATTGTATTGGAAAAAGGGGGAAATGAAGATAAAATGAATGAAATTACATGTCATGAAAGGTAAAGAAGACCTAGTATAATTGAAGAAAGAAAGGAGTGGGGATAAACATTGTGTGAATCTTACTCTCATCAAATTTGGCTAAAAGAGAGAATATCAGGCAAGTTTGGTTTCACAGAGAAACTTGTCTCGCCTTATAGGGAAGTGTGAGTGAAAGGAGAAAAGAAGTAGAAAGACTAATAGAAGGGGAAACAGAAGTGTTAGGGGAAAGGAATAAAAAGGAGGGCCTCTAAAAGGAGAGTACTGTTTGAGAGATGTGTTCAGCAAAAAAATACTGTGGAGGAGGGAAGAGGAACAGGAAAGAGAAAAGCATAACTTGGGGTAAATAAGATGGCAGGAAATACAGAATTAGTTATTTTAACTGTGAATGTAAATGGGATGAACTCTCCCACAAAGCCGAAGCAGATAAGAGATTGCATTAAAAGCCAGAATCCTACAATATGTTGCTTACAAAAAACACATTAAAAGCAGAGTAATACACCCAAAGTAAAGGTAAAAGAGTAGAACAGAATCTATTATGCTTCAGTTGAAGTGAAAAAAGTCAAACTCCTAGAGGAGAAATTAAGAGAACTATTAGAAGAAATAGACAGTATAACTATACTAGTGGGGGATCTCAACCTTGCTCTCTCAGAACTAGATAAATCAAACCACAAAATAAATAAGAAAGAAATTAAGGAGGTAAATAGAATTTTAGAAAAGTTAGGTATGATAACTGTTTGAAGAAAATTGAATGGAAAGAGAAAGGAGTTTAGTTTTTCTCAGTGGTTGATGGAACAAAAAATTGACTATGTATTAAAGCATAAAAACCTCAAAATCAAATGCATAAAGGCAGAAACAGTAAATGCAAATTTTTTTCCAAAACATGATGCAATTCATATCACATACAACAAAAGACCAAGGGAAAATAACCCAAAAATTAATTGGAAATTAAATAAATAATGAATGGGTGAAAAATCAAATCATAGACACAATCAATAACTTCATCTAAGATAACAATAATAATGAAAGCACATACCAAATTTTGTGTGATGCAACCAAAGTGGTTATTAGGGGAAATTTTATATCTCTACATGCTTTACTTGCATAAAATAGAGAAAGAAATCAATGAATTGGACTTTCAAGTAAAAAAGCTACAAAAAAAAAATTAAAAATCTTCAATTAAGTACCAAATTTGAAATTTTGTAACTAAAATAGGAGATTATCAATACTGAAATTGGGAAAACTATTGAATTAATAAATAAAACTGAGTTGGTTTTGTGAAAAAAAAAAAAGATAAATCATTAGTTGATTTAAAAGAAGAAAATCAAATTATTAATCTCAAAAATGAAAAGGGAAATGAAAAAGACATTAGAGCATAATTAGGAGTTATGTTGCCCAACTATATATGAATAAATTTAAAAATCTAAGTGAAATTGAGGAATAGTTTCAAAACTATAAAGTGCTCAGGTTAAGAGAAAAAATAAATTATTTAAATATTCCCATTTTAGAAAAAGATATAGAGAAAGCTATTAATCAATTCCCTAAGAACAAAATCTCCAGGGCCAGAAGGATTTACAAGTGAATAGTACCAAACATTTAAAGAACCATTAATTTCAATATCATATAAACTATAAAAAAGGGGGGGGGGAAAGGAAGAGTCCTACGAAATTCCTTTTATTTCATAGATACAGTGCTGATACCTGAGCAAGGTAGGGTGAAATTAGAGAAAGAAAATTATAAACAATTTGCCTAATGAATATTGATGCAAAAATCTTCAATAAAATTTTAGCAAAGAAATTGCAGAAGGATCCCAGGATAATATACCATGACCAAGTAAGATTTATATCAGGAATGCATGGATAGTTCAATATTAGGAGAACTATTAGCATAATTTTCTATATCAATGGCCAAATTAACAAAAACCATGTGATTATCTCAATAAATGAAGAAAAAAGCATTTGATAATATCCAACACCCATTTCTATTAAAAACACTAGAGAGTATAGTAATAAATGGAGTTTTCCTTAAAATAATCAGTAGCATCTGTTTAAAACTATCAGCAAGCATCAGATGTAATGGAAACTAACTAGAACTATTCCCAACAAGATCAGGGGTGAAACAAGGTTGCCCACTATCACCACTGCTATTCAATATTGTATTAGAAATGCTAGTTTAGGCAATAAGAGAAGAAAAAGAGATTAAAGTAATTAGAATAGTTAATGAGAAAACCAAATTATCAATCTTTGCAGATAATATGATGGTATTCTTAGAGAACCCTAGAGAATCAACTAAAAAACTACTAGAAACAGTTCACAACTTTAGCAAAGTTGCAAGATACAAAACCAATCCACATAAATCATCAGCATTTTTATATATTACCAACATGTACAGCAGCAAGAGATACAAAGAGAAATTCCCATTTAAAATAACTGTTGATAGTATACAATATCTGGGAATCTATCTATCAATATCTAAAGTTAGGAGCTATATGAACACAAGTACAACAATTTCCATACAAATAAAGCCTGATCTAATCAATTGGAAAAAAATCAAGTGCTCATGGATAGGCTGAATGAATATATTAAAAATGACAATACTGTCTAAATTAATTTACTTATTTAGTGCCATTACAATCAAACTTCGAAGAAATTATTTTACAGTTCTAGGAAAAATAACAACAGAGTTCTCTGGAAAAAACAAAAGGTCAAGAATTTCAAGGGAATTAATGAAAAAAATGCCATTTAAAATGGCCAGCTGTGCCAGATCTAAAACTATATCATAAAGCAGTGGTCATCAAAACCATTTGGTACTGGCTAAGAAATAGTGTAGTCAATCGGTGGAATAGGTTAAGTTCACAGAACAAAATAGTCAATAACTATAGCAATGTAGTGTTGACAAGCCCAAAGACCTCAGTTTTTGAAATAAGAATTCACTACTGGACAAAAACTGCTGGGAAAATTGGAAACTAGTAGAGCAGAATCCACACCTAACAACTTAAATCAAGAAAATGTCAAAGTGGGTCCATGATTTAGACATAAAGAGTGATATTATTAGCAAATTAGAAGAATATAGGATAGTTTACCTCTGAGATCTGTAGAGAAGGAATGAGCTGGAACTCAATATTATATACCAAATACGTAATTTTGATTGTAATTAAGTAAAAAAACTTTGTTGTACAAAAAAATTAATGCAAACAAAATTAGAAGGATAGCAATAAATTGGCAAAAAAATTTACATTTAAGGGTTCTGATAAAGGCCTCATTTCTAAAATATATAGAGAATTTACTCAAATTTATAAAAAAATTTAAGCCATTCTCCAGTTGATAAATAGTCAAAGGATATGAACAGACAATTTTCAGATAATTAAATTAAAACCATTTCTAGTCATACGGAAAGGTCCTCTAAACCACTATTAATCAGAGAAATGCAAATTAAGATAATTCTCAGATACCACTACATATCGCTCATATTGACTAAAATGACAGAACCGATACTGACAAATATTGGAGGGGTCGTAGGAAAACTGGGACACAACTACATTGTTGGTGGGGTTGTGAATGGATCCAACCATTCTGGACAGCAATTCGTGCTAAGAAAGTTATCAAATTGTGCACATATCTTTTGGTCCAACAGTGTTTCTACTGGGCTTATATCATAAAAAGATCTTAAAAGGAGAGAAGGGGACCCCACATGTGCAAAAATGTTTGTGGCAGCCCTTTTTAATAGTGGCAATAAACTGGAAACTGAATGGATGCCTAAAAGTTGGAGAATGGATGAAAAAGTTATGGTATATAAATGTTATGGATTATTATTGTTTTATAAGAACCAATCAGCAAGGTGATTTTAGAGAGGCCTGGAGAGAGTTACATGAACTAATGCCAAGTGTGATGATCAGAACCAGGATTTTATTGTACATGGCAATAGCAAGATTATACAATGATCAATTCTGACGAATCATTCCCAAGAATGAGACAATTCACACTAGTTCCCATGATCTTATGATGAAGAACACCATCTACACCCAGAGAGAGGATTATGGGAACTGACTGTGGTTCATAACATAAGATTTTCACTTCTTTTGTTGTTGTTTTCTTACATTTTATTTTGTTTCTTATTTTTTTCCCTTTTTGATTTGAGTCTTCTTATGCAGCAAGATAATTGTATAAATACTTATGCTTATATATATGTCTATATATACATTTATATGTGTCCACATATATTTTTGCCATGTTTAACATATATTAAATTGCTTGTCATGTAGGAGAGGAGGTATGGAAAAGGGGAGCAATAAGAATACAAGGTTTTGCAAGGATAATTAATAAAAAAAATACCCTTGCATATGTTTTGAAAATTAAAAGCTTCAATAAAAGAAGAAAAATAATTAGAAGCTAATACTCTTTTTTGAATTTGAATCTCATTAAAAAGCAGACCAAGAGAAGCAGGATTCTAGGGCAGTGATATAATTTTAGGGCATTGGATACAAGGACACAGATTTGGATATAATAGACAATGTAAGTGCCTAGTGATGAAACCTAGGATTTAACATTAGCTAAACATTGAGCAATTCAACTCATGGATCTTTTGATTTGATTATATACTCTTCATAAGAACTATATAAAATCCAAAAACTGAGATAAGAATTAAATTGGGATTCACATAGCTATATCTTAGAGAAAGTGTGTAAATATAAGACTAGGAAGCATTCATCATTTGTGTTTATCATATATTGCTCTATACTTCCTTAAGTTCCATGTTTTATCTGAAAAAAGTTCTTTTAGGAGAGGAACTATATCCTTCACAATATTTAGCACTTAGTATATGCTCATGGATCAAGTTAACATCATCAACAATAAAGACAAGAAGTTCTTAAGTCATTTAGTCAATGTTGCCTTTAATATTTTTTAAACTAGATTTTCCTTAGGCCATACAAGTATCAAAATATCTAAGACAGTCAGAGAATGACAATGAGTTAGGGAAAGGGTTGGACAGGAGGAAAAAGAGGAGGAAAATAACTAATTTGCAAATCTAAAAATGCAAAACTACAATCATAAAGATGTTAAACATACACATATGTTTAAATGAATGAATATGTAAATATTTAAAATGAAATACCATATGTATAGTGCTTTATTTCAGGTAACTTTTAGAAGTTATTTTTGAGTAAATTACATATGTACTTTAGTGTGTGTTATATGTATTGTATATTAGATATGTCTATATGTGTGTTTGCTCATATAGGCATATTTGTGTATGGATGCACATACATGTGTATATGTACATAAGTTTTCCTAGTACTTGACATATTTACACATGCATAAATGCGTACATATATGCAAATAAACATGTACATATGTGTGTGTGCATATATTGATCTATTTTGATAATGGAGAAGGAATTGTAAAAGGTCAAAGAGAAGGAAAATTAGTTTTTCTTCAATATTTGACTTTCAGAATAAATTTTCTTTCTATGGGTTTCCATCCACCTCCTATTCCCAGAATGAGTAATTTATGAGTAAGAAAGGCAAATAACCATTTTATATTCCAGAAAAAATACTTTCCATGTTTCTTTTTCATAATTGTTAGAGTTTAAAGCTAAAACTCTCTAGGGAATATGGACCCAGGTAAACAGATGCTTTCTCCTGCTCTTGCTCCTACCTACCTATTCTCTAACTTAATTCATTTTTTGAGATTCTTCTTATACTATGAAACTTGGGCCTGGTTTTCACACATCATGTTACTCCAAGTTAACTATGACCTTAAAAGGAGAAATGTGAAAATGACTAAATGGGATGAGATCTATGATGAGTAAATTAGCAAAATCTCTATTATTAACTGAACCCCAAAAAGAATAATCCTGGCAAAAGGAAAAGTCACAGACTAAATTGTCACTTTAGGACCTATTCAGCCTTAATTTATATTCTATATCTTTGCATAAGGCAATTTATTAGAGAAGAAAAATTGTGAAAAAATATTAATATAATTTGTGAGTAAATGAATGTATTTTGTTTTTAAATATTTAGAAAAAACAGCTGGTTGACAATTTTCAAATACTAATGATGGTATCAGCTTAACTTTTTAAGAAATAATTATATCTAAAATTGTACTTAGTAAAAAAAATTAAGAAGTTGCAAAAAAAAAATTTCTTTGTTTTGAGGAACAATGCATTTTCTTTGTGATTTCCTAAAAGAACAACTTGTCTACTACATGAGGCACAAGTATTGAAAACACTATATTCTGTTTGATTACATTGATTTGGTTACAGTTCTAACAGATTATATAAACTATCAAAAATGAAAATTTGTCATCAGATCTCATAGGATTATTTTCGGTTTTTGATTCCATACCCTCTTATTTCCTTCATGTTCTAGTATTTTGACATATCACTACTAAATAAATTATTTTTATTATATTTTTGACTAACATTCATATTTTAACAATTGACATAGAAACCCAATGTGGAATATGGAAATCAATCTAAATTTTTTTACCTTTTCACACTAAGCCAATCCATCAACTTTTTGCTGCCACTTTATAGATGTTGTTTGAAGGGGAAAAGAACACTTGTGTAGATTCATTGGCCCTACAAGACTACTGTTGTACAGGTTCATATTTAAGCTAGCCATAGGGCAATGTGTTATGAATTTGATGCAAATCTATTGAAGTATGCAAACTCAAACTTTTTTCAGCAAATGGCCAGCAATTGAAAATCAGAGTGCACTTATATGTGGAATTAGAAAGAATTGGTTGAATCAGTTTTCTAGATTAAAAAACACTATCAAAAGCACAGGGAAATTGATAGTTTTTCATGAGGAAAATAATCCAATGAAGTTCAAATTTTGAAGTAAAAATCATGGATGAAGTGACTTGTGCTTCTTTTTTCTTTATTATTTCAAAATCTAATACATTCTGGTAAAGAAGATGATGTATTACTTAGTTCAAATTCCTCAATTAAAAATGTTTATTTGAAAGGATGAGTCATGAGAATGTGTGAGAAAGGTATAATGAAAAAGAATTGATTTTCTTACTAAATTTTTTTAAAAAGGTATAAATGAGTATTAGATATGACCATTTCATTCCCCCCCCTTTAAAAGAATGGAATAATATTTTCCAGTTAATTTTGAATAAAGAGTAACAAAAGAGTAATGATCAATTGGACTTTGAGATCGTGGAGGACATAGAAATTTTGGCATTTCTTTATATGCTCAGTGCTCACCACGATGCCTGACATATAGTAAGCACTGAATAAATGTTTGTTGAATTAATACCTAGCTACTTCTTTCTTTTAATTTTGATAAAATCTCAACAACTAGAAAATTATTCAATTATATTTTCCTAAAGTAAAGCAGTCTGTCCAATTTATATTATAAGCATTTATGTTTGAAAACTTTAAATAAGATTCAGTTCAAATGTTCTTGTGGCCAAAGATACAGTTTTTCTTTATAACAGTTATCAAGCAAGATATAATATTTTCACATTGTTGTGAATGCCTTCTCATGTTGACAAATTTCTACTATTAATATTTTGAATTTTCTAAAAGATGTATTTAAGAATTGAAATTGCATGTTATATATCATTGCCAATCAACTCAGATAAAATGACTTTCACTTTGTGACCTTTCTTTACTATATAATGGTATCTGCTCCTGATACCAAGTATCTTAAATCCACACTCAGCAAATTGACTTTCCATGCTATTTCCAGAAATAAAATCCAATAATCCCTTATCAATCTTCAACTTGCTTATTCCAATCCATTTGTTTCATCAGATGCGTATGTTGTATTCATTTTAAGATGTTGGCAACCCTCCTATATCAACCATAAGTGCCCCAGATGGAATTGTGATACAACTCTCCAAAATTTAGTAGCTGTGGCTGAAATTCATCTGACTTTTATTGAATCTGGTCATATTTTTCCACTATCAGTATTCCATCCATCATCTGCTCCTGCTGTGCCCACACCACCTGTTTTATCCATCTGTGCTGTTTCTGTAGCCATTGCTTGCATTCTATGCTTTGCTTGGTTTCACATCTACTCACTCATTATCTATAAATGAAGCCTGTTGCTTCTGGGTTGCCAAATGAGTATTGTAAACTCTAATTCATTTTCCTTGTTCATAATCTTGACTCACATAAGAATGAATGAACACCTTTCTTTTCATAAAGTTAGGGTATCGTCATAATACTTAGTGGAAGCTTTGTAAATTAAACATTGAGAAGAAGGCAATTGGTTCAACGTGTATTTGGAACGGGATGCATTAGTACACCTTGAACAAGCAAGAAATATGTTCAGATTCCTGTAATCAACTATTAATAGGCTCCTAATAGTATAGATATTATCATAAATTATTGAATATTTTATAGAGACAAAAACATCTTTGAATAATTTGGTCACCTGCTGCAAAACTAAGTCAGTTCACTTAGGTATTGGTAATAATTCTTTTTATTTACTGGGTATATGATTTAACAATAAGAACTAAAAAATGACAAATCGTTGTTTAGATAAAAATCATTTTTTATCTAAATGTGTACTTCTAAGTTTATTCACTGACTCTATTTCCCACATCCATTTCTAGAAGCAAAAGTACAATTGCTTCAGTTCACTTAGTTCCAGGTAACAAAAAGTATAATCCATTCATAATACCACTTATCAGTCAAAACAAAGGGAAAAAACATAATTGCCATGCTTATATGTTCTTAGATGTTATCTCAACATTTCCTGGGAAGTCTTCCAAGAAGAGGATCATCCTTCTTCAAAATTCAAATGGATTTTAACTTTTACCATCAAAATCACTTAGTAATCCTGATTCTATAGTAGCTATTCCCTGGGTTATTCTATCTGATGAGAAAGACACATAAACATGCTCACATTCACCCACAAATAGGCTACATCTATACAGTCAGAATAATCTGTGCCCACATAATTCTATAGGGAGTCTGCATGATTGCTGTCATACAGAAATAATCATTTAGGAAAAAATCCAATTTAACTTACATTGATGGACAAGTAAGTTGCTTTCATTTTTTGTTGTTGATATAGACAAATTATAGACATGTTTAAATGAGATGTTAAAAACTCTATACCATCTCAGATAAAAAAAATTCCCATATATTTCTCTCTGTGCCCCTCTCTGTCTCTGAATCTATTCTCTTGCAAAAGTCTGTGGTTTTCACATTTTCAACCTTTCTATAATGTTCTCCCTTTCTTCTTCTGACACTATTAACATGCTAAACTAAATTTTCAGCATCTTTGTGCCTGGATTGTTTCAATTGCTTGCTGATAGATCTGCCTAATTCAAGTACCTAGTCTCTATAGTCTATCCTCAATTCAGTCATTAATGCAATTTTCCTGAAGCACAAGTAGTACTATTTCATTTTCTCCTCAATAAACCCCAGTGGGCTTCTTATCACCTCAGAGATCAAATGCAAAATTTTCTATTTGGCATTTGAAATCCTACATAACCATTTCCCTCACTACATTTCTAGTGTTCATGCACCTTACTCTGTTCCACTTGTTTGATTTAGTGACTCTGAACTCCTGAATGTTCTTCAAACAAAATGGTGCACTTCTTGGATATGGGCATGTTTTTTTTCTTTCTATTCTCCCTAACTGGAACGCTCTCCCTCCTTATTGTAGACTACTGACTCCCTTGATTGCCTTCAAGTCTTATTTAAAATCATATCTTTTACAGGAAGTCTTTCTTAACCTCTCTAATTTCTAATTATAAAAAATATTAAACAATTTTCTGTATGTAACTTTATTGCTGTTGTTTGCTTATTTTCTCCCAATTAGGTTGTAAGGTTCTTGACATTAGTTAATATCTTTTGCCTCTTTTTGTAGTTCCAGCATTTAGCACATTACCTGGCATATGGTAGGAGCTTAATACACATTTATTGACCCTCTTTCTTCCTTGATCTCTCTCTACCTCTCCCCCTACCTCTCTTTCTCTTTTCTTTCATGGAACAAAGAGGAAAACTGTTGCCAAAAACAGTTTGTAGCCACACAGACCAAAACAGAGTTCATAAACATTACTTAAGACAACAGTCAAGAATAAATAAAAGCAGGACAGAGCCAAGATGGCAGAGAAGGCACATGCAACTTTCTAAGCTCCTCTCCTACCCTCATGACCAACATTAAATTCAGCCTCAAAAATAGCACTTGACTGGTAAAACGCACAAAGACTAGAAGTACAACTCACCAGCCAAAGATAATCTGGAATTTCGTCAGAAAAGGTTTCTCTGGAGAGGGGTCAGGGAGAAGATCAGAGCAAGCAGGGAGAGAACTAGAAGCTAACATAAAAACTATTGAACGAATAAATAAAACAAAGAGTTGGTTTTATGAAAAAAACAATAAAATTGATAAACCTTTGGTAAATCTGATTAGAAAAAGGAGAGAGGAAAATCAAATTAGTAGTCTTAAAAATGAAAAAGGAGAACTTTCCACCAATGAAGAGGAAATTAAAGAAATAATAAGCAGTTACTTTGCCCAACTTTATGCCAATAAATTTGATAACCTAAGTGAAATCTATGACTACTTCCAAAAATATAAGGTTCCCAGATTAACAGAAGAGGAAGTAAATTGCTTGAATAGTCCCATTTCAGAAAAAGAAATACAAGAAGCTATTAATCAACTCCCTAAGAAAAAATCCCCAGGACCAAATGGATTTACATGTGAATTCTACCAAACATTTAAAGAATTAACTCCAATGCTATATAAACTATTTGAAAAAATAGGAATTGAAGAAGTCATAACAAATTCCTTTTATGACACAGACATGGTACTGATACCTAAACCAGGTAGGTTGAAAACAGAGAAAGAAAATTATAGACCAATCTCCCTGATGAATATTGAGGCTAAAATATTAATTAAGATATTATCAAAAAAACTACAGAAAATCATCCTAAGGATAATACACCATGATCAAGTAGGATTTATATCCGGAATGCAGGGGTGGTTCAATATTAGGAAAACTATCAGTATAATTGACCATATTAATAACCAAATTAACAAAAACCATATGATCATCTCAATAGGTGCAGAAAAAGCATTGGATAAAATCCAACATCCATTCCTATTCAACACTTGAGAGTATAGGAATAAATGGACTTTTCCTTAAAATAATCAGTTGCATCTATTTAAAACCAACAGTAAGCATCAGATGTAATGGGGACAAACTGGAAACATTCCCAATAAGATCAGGAGTGAAACAAGAATGCCCACTATCACCGTTACTATTCAATATTATATTAAAAATGCTAGTTTTGGCAATAAGAGTTGAGAAAGAGATTAAAGGAATTAGAGTAGGTAATGAGGAAACCAAATTATCACTCTTTGCTGATGATATGAGGGTATACTTAGAGAACCCCAGAGATTCTACTAAAAAGATATTAGAAATAATCCAGACTTGTAGCAAAGTTGCAAGATACAAAATAAACCCACATAAGTCATCAGCATTCTTATATATCACTAACAAAATCCACCAGTTAGAGTTACAAAGAGAAATTCCATTTAAAGTAAATATTGATAGTATAAAATATTTAGGAATTTAACTGCCAAGGGAAAATCAGAAACTTTATGAGCAAAACTACAAAACACTTTCCACACAAATTAAGTCTGATGTGAGCAAATATAATAAGATGACAATACTACCTAAACTAATCTATTTGTTTAGCGCTATACCAATCAGACTCCCAAAAGACTATTTTAATGACCTAGAAAAAATAACAATAAAGTTCATATGGAAAAACAAAAGATCAAGAATTTCAAGGGAATTCCTGAAAAAAAAAATCAAATGAAGGTGGCCTAGATGTACCAGATCTAAAATTATATTATACAGCAGCAGTTACCAAAACCATTTGGTATTGGCTAAGAAATTGATTAGTTGATCAGTAGAATAGGTTAGGTTCAAAGGACAAAAGAGTCAATATCCTTAACACTCTCTTGTTTGACAAACCCAAAGACCCCAGCTTTTGGGATAAGAACTCACTGTTTGACAAAAATTGCTGGGAAAATTGGAAACTACCATGGCAGAAACTAGACATTGACCCACACTTAACATCATATACCAAGACATGGTCAAAATGGGTTCATGACCTAGGTATAAAATATGAGATTATAAATAAATTAGAGGAACACAGGATAGTTTACCTCTTAGACCTGTGGAAGAGGAAGGAATTTATGACCAAAGAAAAACTAGAGATCATTATTGATCTCAAAATAGAAATTTTGATTATATCAAATTGAAAAGTTTTTGTATGAACAAAACTAATGCAGACAAGATTAGAAGGGAAGCAATAAACCAAAAGATTTTTACAGTCAAAGGTTCTCATAAAGACCTCATTTCCAAAATATATGTAGAATTGACTCTATAAGAAATCAAGCCATTCTCCAATTGATAAATGGTCAAAGGATATGAATAGACAATTCTCAGACAAAGAAATTTAAACTATTTCTAGCCATATGAAAAGATGCTCCAAGTCATTATTAATCAGAGAAATGCAAATTAAGACAACTCTGAGATACCACTACACATCTGTCAGACTGGCTAGAAAGACAGGGAAAGATAATGTGGGATTTTGGAGGGGATGTGGGAAAATAGGGACATTGATACATTGTTGGTGGAATTATGAACACATTCAGCCATTCTGGAGAGCAATTTGGAACTATGCTCAAAAAGTTATCAAACTGTGCATACCTTTTGATTCAGCAGTGTTACTACTGGGCTTATATCCCAAAGAGATCTTAAAGAAGGGAAAGAGACCTGTATGTGTAAGAATGTTTGTGGCAGCCCTCTTTGTAGTGGCCAGAAACTGGAAACTGAGTGCATGCCCATCAGTTGGAGAATGGCTGAATAAATTGTGGTATATGAATATTATGGAATATTATTGTTTTGTAATAAATGACCAACAGGATGATTTCAGAAAGGCCTGGAGAGACTTACATGAACTGATGCTGAATGAAATGAGCAGGGCCAAGAGATCATTATATACTTCAACAACAATAGTATATGATGATCAATTCTGATGGACCTGACCATCCTCAGCAATGAGATGAAACAAATCAATTCCAATGGAGCAGTAATGAACTAAACCAGCTACACCCAGTGAAAGAACTCTGGGAGATGACTAAAAACCATTACATTGAATTCCCAAACCCTATATTTTTGCCTGCCTGCAATTTTTATTTCCTTCACAGGCTGATTGTTCAATATTTCAGAGTCTGATTCTTTTTGTACAGCAAAAAATGGTTTGGTCATGTATACTTATTTTGTATTTAATTCATACTTTAATACATTTGACATGTATTGGTCATCCTGCCATCTAGGGGAAGGGGTGGGGGGAAGGAGGGGAAAAACTGAAACAAAAGGTTTGGTAATTGTCAATGCTGTAAAATTACTCATGCATATAACTTGTAAATAAAAACCTATTAAAATTTTAAAAAGAATGTATAAAAGCATATCAGAAGGACAAATGATAGCATTCTTATGAGAAGAAATATTTTGTTTTCTGTTTAAGGAGATTATTTATCTCTATATTTAGCTTGGCAACTCCTCATCCTCCCCCCCAAAAAAAAATCAGTAAATATGTTATACTTTCAAAGTTGAAAATCATTTCATGTATAATTTTCAGGTCATTTATCAAGGAAACTAACACTTCCATGTTCAATGTGGAGGCAGCTAAATAGATTGCATTAGATTGTAAGCTCCTTGAGGGTAGGGAATGTCTTTTTCCTCTTTTAGTAACACTAGCACTGAGCAGGGTGAACTAGTATAAATAGTGGTACTTAATATTTATTGATTTATTTATTGATTGATTCAATGGATAAATCACTGGGCCTAAAGTCAGGAAAACCTGAGTTTAAATGGTGTTTCAGATATTGCATAATCTTTGGCAAGCCACTTAACTTACGTTTGCCTTAATTTGTAAAGTGAGGATAATAATAGCACCTACCTCTTCGAGTTTATGTTAAAATAAAAAAATAAAAATAAAAAGATATTTGCAAAGCACTTAGCACTGTTTCTGGAACATAGTAGGTATTTTGTGTGTGTGTGTGTGTGTGTGTGTGTGTGTGTGTGTATGCTAGTTATCATCATCATCATTAATTATTAATTCACCTATATTTGACTGAGAGAATTGTGATTTTTTATATCCAATCACCAAGTCTAAGAAAGATTGTTACTTATACTACATGACTTTTTAGAGGTATCCATGTTAAAGATTACTTTACAAATTAGTATTTTCTTTTCACAATCAAAACATTAATATTACTCTAGTGAATTTGAAATGCCCTATACAGTACTTTTTTTATTCTTATGTAATAGGAATGGTTTCAGGATTTGGATAAGTAAGGAAAAGGATCCAGAGATTCTCAGGCAAAGGAAAGATGTATTTAATTAATTAAAATATTTCTATTCTATTCAGCACAAGACATAGGTGCTGGGAATATATAAACAATATATATAAACAGAAACATAAATAATATGACATCAGTCATTGCCTTCCAGGGAGCTTTTCTCCTAATAGGTTATACAGAATATAAATAGATAGGTAAAAAAGAGATAACTTGAGGAATAACAGGTACAAATTGGTGGAGAGCACAGAGAAGGTCTCTCATCAATAGCAAATGGCAGCAGTGCTCAACAAGTAGACTTAAAGGTGAGCCACTATGATGTGAACAAAGACTAGTGTGAAAACAGATCAGATTGGAGTAAAGAACCCTAGTGGGAAATACAACTGGGCATGTGATAGATAATGGAATGTCATGATACAAGGAGTAACTTGATGAAAATGGAATTCTAGGAAGATTTATCTGGCATTCCTGTGAGTGTGAGAGAGCCTGGAGCCAATGACACTAGTTATGGATTTGGTATAGTAATTAAAGAGTGAGATGATGAGGGACTTGTTGGAAGTGGTATCAGTGAGAATGGTGAGAAAGAAATAAATCTGAGATACATATTGTTAAAGCAGGGACAATAGGCTTAGTGACAGATTCTGTACAAGTTCATTTATCTTTCAATTCTATAGAAATATCCAGACACTGGCATAGTAAGACTTCATGTACTCTATTTTAAATTGTAATTCCCTGAAAATTAAATATTAAGAAAGCTAAAGATTTGATTCTTTTATGGATCTTTTAATTATGTTGTTCAGAATAGACTCTTCCTTAACTATATTTTTGTTGCTTTTTTTTTAAAAAATGATCCCAATGAAATTCATAAACTAAACATTTTCCTATTCAGCTTCTCATTCAGGGGTTTGTTGAGAAACCTTCAGAAACTTCTATAAATCTTAGACAGCAAAGCACCTTCCTAAAATTCCTCATTATATCATAAAGCATCTAGATTATGTTTAAAATCATACATGGAAATAATTATTTCACAGTGTAAAGGGCATTTAATTTACATTAAGGAAACATCAATCTAAATCCTAGTTCTTCCAATTACTTCTCAACTGAACTTTTGAAAATGCACTTAAATTCTCTGGCACTAGAATCTATCATCTTTAAAATGTTGGTGATGAACCACATGCCATCTAAGATAAATTCCAACTCTAAATCTATATGTGAATGTGAGAAATATATTTCAAAAAGCTTACATTATGTGTTGTGTCTTTAATGTTGATTGTTATTTCTTACATCAATACATAGTAAAGGGGGAATTCAATTTTTAGTCAGAAGAACTGTTATTCAAAACCAAGGTCAGCTCTGGGACTTAGTAGTTGCTTACCCTCAATAAAATGTTTCATCAAAACTTGGCCTTAATTTCTTCAAAGTCTTTCCTATCTCTAAATTCTAATTGGTGGTAAATCCCCAAATATATTACTTATTTCATTATGTCACAAACTGTAAAATGTCTATGGTTTGATCAACGTAGGTTTTTCTTCCACCAGTGATGCAAACAATTTTTTCACTAATTTCTGAAGTAAAAGCAATTAACTGTCTTGTAGATGACATTTTTATATTAGCTCACTATGATTTAGCTGGGTTAGTTTTCAGAAATTAACTTAGAATCTATCTCAACCTGTAATATATGATTTTTGAATTGACTACCTATTTTCATGGGTAGAATGTTGAAACTAAAATTAATAAGGGTAGGAACTGAATACTGCCCCAAACAGGGCTATCCTGGGGAAGTCCTTTAAGGTCTGACAGTCTCATTTTGTTTCATTTCTGAAATAACATAGTTGGATGTCATGACCGTGAATGATTTTTTTTCAGCTATAAAACTTTGATCCTATGAATGAGATGTATATGGATTATATATATATATATATATATATATATATATATATATGCATTTCTAGTTTAAAAATATTATATCATAATACAGAAATCCTGGAAATATTATTTTGGCTCAGTAATGCAAATATATAAAAAATATAAAGCACAAACAGAAAGATATTTTCAGAAGACATTACCTTTAACTTTGAAGAAAAATATATACTTTATTGAACTATTCTCCAAATATACATGTATATACACTTATCCACATACATACAAATAAAATAATATACACTTATATACATGTACATAAATTCACATACAAATAAAAATAAAATTTAAAAATATAAAAATAAGATACTGGTGTGTCTTTTGTATAATATGTGATTATATACAGATATATATACAAAATTATTAAAATGTCTTAATAAACTTTTTCATGCAACTCTCCACTAATAGTACTAATGGGACTTAATAATTTTACTTAAGTATAAAACAATTCCATTATGTATATATATATATATATATATATATATATATATATATACACACACAATATGGACAAGCCTAACAAGAATTTATCTTCATATAAATAGATTTTTCATTGAATTTCTTGTGTATAATTTTACATTGAAACTGTTTTCAAATGCAAATAGATATGATAGATCTTTCATGAAACTGTTCCTTCTTATCACATAGTAATTGTTGAATCTGAGCTGAAAACAAAAGGCAAAATGATAGGAAATTCTTGGTGTATCATAAAAAATTACCTTAGTGACATGGCTTGGAACAAATTTTTCAGATCCATTTTGTAAAGTATTCATTTGATGCTCCACATCAAGGAAAGCTTCCTTTTGGGTGCTGGCCAATTGAGTTCTAGATCCAGAGCATTGGCAAAATTCACTGCCTTCTATGAACACATATGAAACAGACTTGCCATTCTGTTTCCAAAAAGGCATGATGATATTTAATGGAAGTGATCTGCTTCTCAATTTGGAGCATGCACATCGATTCCGCTACTAGTTTATATCTGCTCATCACCTGGCATAAAAAGCAGACGTACAATAGTTGATTGGCTGATAAGCTACAGTTGATGGACAAACATTCAAAAGTCATTAACTGGCCAAAGTTATTCTCTTCACCTCTTTTTGACATGTCTGTATGGAAGTTTAGAGGTGAAAAATGATGTAAGCCTTGAATAGGGAGAGAAAAGAGAGAGGCATCATTTAACCTTTATATTTTCTTCAGAGATCTCAAAAGCATGCACTGCACCCTGTTATTTCTTCTATTTTTGATGTATGTATTTGTAGAATTTAGACAAAATATCATCTGTGATGGCTATAACATTCTGAGGTTCGAAGAAAGAGCAAACCACCAAAAGAAAGGACTTTAGGGAAATAACTTAACCCTGTTTGTCAAGGTTTCCTCATCTTTAAAATGAGCCAGAAAAGGAAACCTCAAACCACTCCAGTATATTTTTCAGGAAAACCCCAAATGGGTGCCCATTGGGCATGATTGAATGATAACAATAAGCCTTTGAAGACCATGTAAAGGAACAAAATCAATCAAATCCCCTACTTCTGCATGAATGGCCTTTTGCTTTAGATTTCATGTGTTCTGTGGCAGAGCCAAGATGAGGAGAAGGCACACACAATTTTCTAAGTTCCTCTCATACCCTCATGACCAATTATTAAATTCAGCCTCAAAAATAGTGCTTAATTGATAAAATTCACAAAGATTAGAAGTATAACAATTTACCAGCAGAAGATAATCTGGAAGATCATCAAAAAAGGTTTGTCCTGAACAGCAGGAACAGACCAACGCAGGCAGGGATAGAACTAGAGGCTAGCATATTCAGCAGATCTGATGGGGGTGGCCTCTGTGGTTAGAACATTTACAGAGATGACTCTGCTATAGGCTGACTGCTCTGACTTGGTTGAAAAGCAGTAGACCAGCAGAGAAATTAAAGCCAAAGGTAGAGGGTACTCTAAAAAATGACAGAACCTAACAAGATCTGGCTATATCCACCCAAAACTGGAAGTGACTCAGCACAGACCACAGCACAGCTATGCAGCCACATTCTGCAGCACAAAGCTATAGCGGGGCAGTCACAAATCTACACGGCAGGGGGGGCTCAGCCCAGGCAGCCTCTAATCTGCACAGTGGGGGGTTCAGCCTGGTCCATGCTGGTCAACTGTTAATACCCATTGCCCCACAGTGGGTTTTGGCTTGGGGTAGTGACATTTTCACTGCTCAGTTTCTAGTCCCAGGGAAGTTGCTAATCCACATAGTGGGGTTCTTCACTGGGTACTTCCGCAGACCCTTCCCTTAGCCCCCGCAGGCCTGAATCACTTCTGGTGGTTTTTCCCAGAGCACTCCCAAACCTTATCACTCTTTGCAGCCCATTTGCAGGACAGCTACTGAACATGTCTCTATCTCTGCTCTGCATAGAAAGCTGATAATCTCCTTGCCCTGAAGGCAGACCATACAGGCTTTTAAAAAAAATGACTAAAAAAATCAAATGGACCATTGATAGCTTCTATACAGAAAGAGAGCAGGTTTTTCAACCCAAGGAGACTAATAGCAAACAGTCTCCAGACAATACCACAAAGGGGGATGTAACCTGACCCCCAACACGCAAATCATTCCTAGAAGAGACTATTAAAAATCTTAAAAGAGAGCTAGAAGAAAAATGGAGAAAGGAAAGATAAGTTATGCAAGGGAGTAACAACTTCCTGAAATGTGAATTGGAAAAGAATTCCCAGGAAAGTAGGATTTGTGAATTAGAAAAGATAAAAAATGCCTAAGAAAGTAGAATTTGTGAATTGGAAAAAGAAAATAACTCACTAAAAAGATTAGTGAAATGGAAAAAAAATTCCATAGAGCAAAACAACTCAATTGGACATATACAAAAAAAAGTAAAAAAAAAAAAAAAAAAAAGCTAATGAAGAAAATAACTCATTAAAAATCAGAACTGAACAAATAGAAATGAATGATTCATTGAGACATCAAAAATCAGTCAAGCAAAACCAAAAAAATGAAAAATTAGGAAAAAAAAAAAGTTAAATATCTACTTGGAAAAACAATAGACCTGGAAAATAGAGCTAGGAGAGATAATTTGAGGATGATGGGACTTCCCAATAATTATGATTAAAAAAAAAGAGCCTACATACAATTTTACAGGAAATCATAAAAGAGAACTGCCTGGATATAATACAGTGAGACAGTAAAAGGCATTGTAAAAATTCATTGAACACCTGAAAAGGTCCATAAAATAAAAACTCCAAGGAATATTGTGGCTAAATTTCAGAACTTTCAAATTAAAGAAAAGATACTACAAGCAGCCAGGAAAAAAAAAAAATTCAAACGCTGAGGTGCCACAATAAGGATCACTCAAGATCTGGCTGCCTCCACATAAAGGATCAAAGGAACTGGAATCTGATATTCTGAAAGGCAAAAGAACTTGGGTTGCAGCCAAGAATAAACTATCCAGCTAAGCAGAGCATTTTCTTCCATGGAAGAAGATGGACATTTAATGAAACAGATGAATTCCATTTGTTTCTAAGGAAAAAAACAGGTCTAAACAAAAAATTTGATCTGCAACCATAGGACTCAAGAGAAGCAGAAAAAGTAAAAGGAACTCATGAGAATTGTATTTCTGTTGTGGATATATAAAAAGACGACATGTATAATTTGATTTTACTGATATAACATAAAATGGAAATAGAAATGGAAAGAGGATAGTGT
Organism: Sarcophilus harrisii; assembly: GCF_902635505.1. Taxonomy (NCBI): domain Eukaryota; kingdom Metazoa; phylum Chordata; class Mammalia; order Dasyuromorphia; family Dasyuridae; genus Sarcophilus; species Sarcophilus harrisii. The sequence goes on from NC_045426.1 coordinate 511,018,673, forward strand.
CACAAAAAGGGAAAATGGAAGATAAAAAGAAGGAAACTACATCCCACAAAGAGGCAAAGGAAACATATCACATCTGAGGGAATTTAGAGAAGGGGAGGAACATTGTGTGAATCTTACTCTCATCAGAGTGTATGAAATACACTCAAGGAGAAAATAATTGACATATTCATTTTACAGAGAATCTTCTTTCACCTCATTAAAAAGTGGGATAGGAAAAGTGAAAAGGAAAAGATTAATAAGGGAAGGGTACAAGAAAGGGAAAGGGATTTAAAGGAGGGAGGGAGGGATTCGAAAGAGGGAAAGCTGTGTGTTGCAAGTGGGGCCCATAAGTTTAATACTGTGAAAGGGCGTAAGGGGGGGGGCAAAAAAAGAGAAAAGCATAATCTGGGGTTAATAATATGGCAGGGAATACAGAATTAGTAATTTAAACATAAATGTGAATGGGATGAACCCTCCCATAAAGCAGAGGCGGATAGCACACTGGCTCACACATCAGAATCCTAAAATATATTGTTTGCAAGAAACACATTTAAAGCAAAGAGATATATAGAGTAAAGGTAAAAAGGCTGAAGCAGAATCTATTATGCTTCAGGTGAAGTCAAAAAAGCAGGTGCAGCCATCCTTATCTCAGATCAAGGAAAAGCAAAAATCGATCTAATTAAAAGAGATAAGGGAGGAAACTATATCTTGTTAAAGGGTAGCATAAACAATGAAGCAATATCAATACTAAACATATATGCACCAAGTAGTATAGCATCTAACTTCCTAAAGGAGACGTTAAAAGAGTTGCAAGAAGAAATAGAAAGCAAAAATGTAATAGTGGAAGATCTCATCTTGCACTCTCAAAATTAGACAAATCAAACCACAAAATTAGACAAAAAAAAAAAATAAGAAAGAAATTAAAGAGGTAAATAGAATATTAGAAAAATTAGGTATGATAGAACTTTGGAGAGAACTGAATGGAGACAGAAAGGAATGTACTTTCTTCTCAGCAGTTCATGGAACCCATACAAAAACTGACCGTATTTTAGGACATAAAGATCTCAAAATTAAATGCAGGAAAGTAGAAATAGTAAATGCTTCTTTTCAGATCACAATGCAATAAAAACTACATTCAACAAAAAGTTAGAGGTAAATAGACCAAGAAGTAATTGTAAACTAAATAATCTCATCTTGGGTGAAACAGCAAATTATAAACACAATTAATAATTTCACTCAAGATAATGACAATGTTGAGACATCATACCAAAATTTGTAGGATGCAACCAAAGTGGAAATAAGGGGAAATTTCATATCATTAGAGGCTTACTTGAATATAATAGAGAAAGAGAAGATCAATGAATTGGGCTTGCAATTTAAAAAGCTAGAAAAATACCAAATTAAAACACCCCAATCAAACACTAATCCTGAAATTCTAAAATTAAAAGGAGAAATTAATAATATTGAAAGTAAAAAAAAAAAAAACAAAAAAAAGTATTGAATTAGTAAATAAAACTAAGAGTTGGTTTTATGAAAAAACCAATAAAATGCTAAACCTTTGGCAAATCTGATTAGAAAAACGGAAAGAGGAAAATCAAATTGTATATACCTAAATTTATACCTAAACCAGGTAGATTGAAAACAGAGAAAGAAAATTATAGACCAATCTCCCTAATTAATAGTGATGCTAAAATCTTAAATAAGATATTAGCAAAAAGATTACAGAAAATCATCTTCAGGATACTACACCACGATCAAGTAGGATTTAATATCAGGAATGCAGGGCTGGTTCAATATTAGGAAAATTATCAGTATAATTGGCCATATTAATTAACAAATTAACCAAAACCATATGATCATCTCAATAGATACAGAAAAAGGATTTGATAAAATCCAATTTCCATTCCTATTCAGAACACTTGAGAATGTAGGAATAAATGGACTTTTCCCTAAAATAATCAGTAGTATCTATTTAAAACCATCAGTAAGCATCAGATGTAATGGGGACAAACTGGAAACATTCCCAATAAGACCAGGAATGAAACAAGAATGCCTCCTATTGCCATTAGTATTCAATATTATATTAGAGCTTTGGCAATAAGAGTTGAGAAAGACATGAAAGGAAATAGAATAGGTAATGAGGAAACCAAATTATGACTCTTTGCTGAAGATATGAGGGTATACTGAGAGAATACCAGAGATTCTACTAACAAGCTATTAGAAATAATCCAGACCTGTAGCAAAGTTGCAAGATACAAAATAAACCCACATAAGTCAGCAGCATTCTTATATATCACTAACAAAATCCACCAGTTAGAGTTACAAAGAGAAATTCCATTTAAAGTAACTACTGAAGGTATAAAATATTTAGGAATCTATCGGCCAAGGGAAAATCAGAAACTATATGAGCAAAACTACGAAACACTTTCCACACAAATAAAGTCAGATCTAACCAATTGGAAAAATATTAAATGCTCTGGGATAGGGAGAGCATATATCATAAAGATGACAATACTATCTAAACTAATCTATTTATTTAGTGCTATGCCAATCAGACTCCCCCAAAAAATAATGACCTAGAAAAAATGACAACAAAGTTCATATGAAAAAACAAAAAGTCAAGAATTTCAAGGGAATTAATGAAAACAAAAATCAAATGAAGGTGGCCTGGCTATACCAGATCTAAAATTATTTTATAAAGCAGCAGTTACAAAAACCATTTGGTATTGGCTAAGAAATAGACTAGTGGATCAGTGGAATAGGTTAGGTTCAAAAGACAAAACAGTCAATAAGATTAATAATCTAGTTTTTGACAAACCCAAAGAACCCAGCTTTTGTAATAAGAACTCACTCTTTGACAAAAACTTCTGGGAAAATTGAAATTAGTATGGCAGAAACTAGGCAATAACCCATACTTAACACCGTACACCAAGATAAGGTCAAAATGGATTCATGACCTAGGCATAAAGAATGAGATTATAAATAAATTAGAAGAACATAATTTACCTGTCAGACCTGAGGAAGAGGAAGAAATTTATGACCAAAGAAGAACTAGAGATCATTATTGATCTCAAAATAGAAAATTTTGATTATATGAAATTGAAGTTTTTGTACAAAACTAATGCAGACAAGATTAGAAGGGAAGCAATAAACTGGAAAAAAACATTTTTACAGTCAAAGTTTCTGATAAAGGCCTCATTTCCAAAATAGAGAATTGACTCTAATTTATAAGAAATCAAGTCATTCGCCAATTGATAAATGGTCAAAGGATATGAACAGACAATTCTCAGACAAAGAAATTTAAACTATTTCTGGCCATATGAAAAGATGCTCCAAGTCATTCTTAATCAGAGAAATGCAAATTAAGATAATTCTCAGATACCTGTCAGATTGGCTAGAAAGACAGAGAAAGATAATATGGCATATTGGAGGGGATGTGGGAAAACTGGGACATTGATACATTATTGGTGGGATTGTGAATACATCCAACCATTTCTGGAGAGCAATTTGGAACTATGCTCAAAACGTTATCAAACTGTGTATACCCTTCGATCCAGCAATGTTATTACTTGGCTTATATAGAGAGATTTTAAAGAAGGGAAAGGGACCTGTATGTGCAAGAATGTCTGTGACAGCCCTCTTTGTAGTGGCCAAAAACTGGAAACTGAGAATGGCTGAATAAATTGTGATATATGAATATTATGGAATATTATTGTTCTATAAGAAATGACCAGCCGGATGATTTCAGAAAAACCTGGACAGACTTACATGAACTGATGCTAAGTGAAATGAGCAGGACCAGGAGATCGTTATATACTTCAATAACAATACTATATGATGATCAATTCTAATAGATGTGGCCCTCTTCAACAATGAGATGAACCAAATCAGTTCCAATAGAGCAGTAATGAATTGAATCAGCAAACCCAGTGAAAGAACTCTGGGAAATGAGTATGAACCACTACAAAGAATTCCCAATCCCTCTATTTTTGCTCACCTGCATTTTTGATTTCCTTCACAGGCTAATTGTATAGTATTTCAAAATCCAGTTCCTTTTGTTCAGCAAAATAACTGTTTGGACGTGTGTGTGTGTGTGTGTGTGTGTGTGTGTGTGTGTCCATGGTATTGAACTTATAGTTTAGCATATGTAATATGTATTGGTCAACCTGCCATCTGGGGGAAGGAGTAGGGGAGAAGGAGGGGAAAAGTTGGAAAAAAAAAAAGTTTTTGCAATTGTGAATGCTGAAAAATTACCCATGCATATATCTTGTAAATAAAATCTATAATAATAATAAAAAGTCTTTTAAAAAAGAAACTGAAATGAATTCAATTAAATAAACATTTAATGCCCCCCCAAAAGATTTTGTGTATTCTTTCTATCATACTATGCATGTATTTTGAACTAGAATTTCACATTCCTCTAGCTTCATTTTCATAAATACACAACAGAATGTAGCCACGTAGAGTACTAGTACTCAAAAAGACACAAACATTTAGAAATAAAGCTTTAAGTTAGTAATCCAAGAAAAGCAGAAGAGAATTAACAGAGTGTGCTGAAAAAAAAATTCTCCTATTAAGTTTTCATGATGTCTTTTGACCCAGCTGAATTCCTTCTGGGTTTTACCATTCTTTATATTTTTTCATCACTGTCCAATGCTGGGTTCTTCTCTGATGCTGATAATAATAGCTAACATCTAATGTTCTAAGATTAAAAGCACTTTTTCATTCTATCCTTCAAACAGCCTTTTGTGGTACTATTATTTTTATCATACAAATGAAACTAAGGTTGTAAATGACTTGTCCAATGTTAAACTAATGTTTGCAGCAGAATTTGAACAAAGATCTTCATAAGTCCACGTCCTTTGGATAGTGTTATGCATGGAACATCAAAGCTGCCTGGATGTGGAAAACAGCATATAATTAGTCCAGAAGACATGAATTGCAGATAGGAAAGAAAATAGAGGAAAATAAAAATTCTTTGTACCTATATCTTAGAACCATATATAATGTGGTTATTATAAATCTAACTAAGCTATGCTTTAGTATGCTATTTGCAGAAATGAATGGATCCAGAATTGTCTAAACTAATACAGGATCAAAACTCTAAAAAATCTACTCCAAAGCTGTAAATTCTTAACTAACAATTCAAGCTAGATTGACATTAACCAAAAAAGGACCAGTTCTACATAAGTTGCATGGAATTTTCTTTAGGAGGGAATATTTGCAGATGTAGAAAATCCATTTTTCCATTTTATCAGTTAGAAGAAAACAATACACATTTAGCAACTGAATTGTTTTATTTAAAAATTATGTTGAGATAATTACTGGGGATTAGGTTTGAATTATATTTTCATTAAAACAGAGGTGAGGGAGCCAAAGCAGTATTCTCTCCAGATTCAATGAACCTCACAGACTTGGCAGAGTTCCACTGAGTTTACTAAGCTGTACAGCAAACAAAAAATGTTTTCAATAATTTATAAATTCCTTACTCTCCAAAAACATTGGAAGTCTTTTTTGTTTATTTTACCAACACAATAAAAATTAGTCTCATCTCTCAGTTTCTTGAATTTGTTTTTAAAACAGGTTTTACTTTTTAAAATGAGCAAAATTTGTTACTTTGAAGGAAAAAAAATTACTTAGTAGAACAATGTCATAAATAGCAACATAAATATGCCACTCATGTCATTAACATTTCACACACAACACACACATTTTTGTTTTTTTTAAATAACATGACTTTATATAGTTAATCCCATTTGCAGCAAATGCTTTAATTATAAATAAAATAACATATAAGGGAGATGGTAAGTTGAACTTTTTCAAATATCAAGAAACAATGGATTAAGAACTCTTACCAAAAAAAAAAAGTCAGTTTAATAGCAATGCCTTTGATTAAAAAGTAAAAAAAAAAAATACTTCTTGTCTTTGTTAAATAAATTTTATAGATCATTGCATTTTAACAATGAGAATTTATTGAATTTTTAATTCTTTATATCATTTTTTCAATGCGAAATGATCCTTTTTCAATTATTTGTAAGCTCTGAAACAAGCTCTTCAGATAACTCATTTTAGTAGCTAGGTTTTCTAGATTGTATATGTGTGTATGTAAATATGGATGTATATATCTATATATATATATGGCTACACACATGTAAATATACATATATACATATGCATGTATGTGCATTATGCACATATGTATGCACATACACAATATACATGAGCACTAGATGAGTCAGCTACATGATTATGTTTATAAAGCCCTGGTAATTATTTTTTTTTAATTTCCCTTAATATCCATCACTCTCCTCAGATCATTCTGATTTTCAGATATCCTAAACGTATTCTAAGATTAACTTTACATCTCTTTCTATTGGTCCTATATACACTGTCTATGTTTACCTTCTTTTTGTTGTTCAGTCATTTCAGTAATATATGATTATTTGCAATTCCTTTTTGTGCGTTTTCTTTGCAAAGATGCAGAAATGGCTGGCCATTTTATTTTCTGTCTTTTTAGAGATAAGAAACTAAAGCAGACAGAGTTGGAGAGTGTGAAGATGTGTATGGAGAATGTGAAGAACGTGCCTCAAATCCTGAAGTACCTAAAGGCAAAGCAACTCCAGAAGAAGCCCCAAATAGAGACATTAGCTGGTCCCCATTTCACAAGGCTTTCTTTGAAGATTGCATAAAGGATCTTAAAAGAGAGTTAGAAGAAAAATGGGGAAATGAAATGAGATCATTGCATGAAGGAATGGGGAAAATGGAAAAAGAATGCAATAAACAAAAAAAAAAAATTGGCCAATTGCAAAAAGAGCTTAAAAAAAGTAACTGAAGAAAATAATACACTAAAAATTAGAATTGAGCAAATGGAAGTGAATGATTCAATAAGACTTCAGGAATCAGTCAAACAAAAACAAAAAATGAAAAAAAGAAGATATGAAATATCTCCTAGGAAAAACAACTAATTTGGAAAATATATCTAGGAAAGACAATCTTAGGATTATTCTGTGAAAAAGAACATAGGCATTATCTTACAGGACATCATAAAAGAAAACTGCTTAATATTTTAGAATCAGAATGTAAAATATCTATCAAAAGAGTCCACCTCCTGAAAGAGACCCCAAAATTAAATCCCCAAGGAATATCATGGCTAAATTTCAAAACTGTTGTACCAAGGAAAAGATATTGCAAGCAGCCAGAAAGAAACAATTTAAGTACCAAGGAACCACAATTAGGATAACCCAGGACCTAGCACCTTCTACCTTAAATGATTGAAAGGCCTGGAATCTGATATTCCAAAAATCAAAGGAACAGGGATTACAGCCAAGAATAACCTATCCAGCTAAAATGAGCATTATCTTTCAAGGAAGATGATAGACATTCAATGACACAGGTGAATTTTACCTATTTCTAATGAAAAGACCAGAACTGAACAAAAAATCTGATCTCCAAACACAGAACTCGTGAGAAGTATAAAAAGATAGAAAGTAAAGAACTTCTGAGAACTATATTTTTGTTATGGATATAATTAGAGAATTAGGATAAAATTTGATTTTATTATAATAATATGGAAAAGAAACTAGTGGTGGAAAGGGCATCATACTGGAAGAGCAAAAAGATAGAAAATAAAGGAAATTACATCTCACAAAGAGGCAAAGAAAACCTATTATAATTGAGAGAAAGAAGGGAGAGGGATGAGAATTGTGTGAATCTTATATGCATCAGAATTGGCTCTAAGAAAGAATATCAAACATATTTTATATCATAAAGAAAATTGCCTCACTTTATAGGGGAGGAGGGGGAAAGGGGGAAAGAAAGGGAAAGACTAATACAAGGGAAAGCAGAAGAATTAGGAGAAAGGTGTAAAAAAGGGGGAGGGCTCTAAAGGCGGAGGACTGTTTGAGGGAGGTGATCATTGAAAGCAAAATACTAGGGAGAAGGGAAGGGGGATAGGGAAGAGAAAGGCATAAACTAGTGTAAATAAAATAGCAGGAAATACAGAATTAGTTATTTTGACTGTGAATGTGAATGGGATGAATTCCCCCATAAAACAGAAGCAGATAGCAGACAGGATTAAAAGCCAGAATCCTACAATATGCTGTTTATAGAAAACACATTTAAAACATAGTGATACATAGAGAGTGAAGGTAAGGGGCTGGAACAGAAGACACTATGCTTCAAGAAGGTGAAGAAAAAAAAGCAGGGGTAGCAATCCTGATCTTAGATCAAGTAAAAGCAAAGATAGGTCTAATTAAAAGAGAGAAGGAAAGAAACTACAACTTACTAAAGGGTACCATAGATAACACAACAATATCAATACTAAACATATATACACCAAGTGTTATAGCATGGAAATTCCTAGAGAAGTTAAGAGAGATGCAAGAAGAAACAGACAGCAAAATTATACTAGTGGGGGATCTCAACCTTGCTTTCTCAAAACGAGATAACTATAACCACAAAATAAATAAGAAAGAAGTTAAAGAGGTAAATAATATTTTAGAAAAGTTAGGTATGATAGATCTTTGAAGAAAATTAAATGGAGACAGAAGGGAGTTTACATTTTTCTCAATGATTCATGGAATTTATACAAAAATTGACCATGAGGTAGTGCATAAAAACCTCAAAATTAAATACAGAAAGGCAGAAATAGTAAATGCATTTTTTTCAGACCATGATGCAATAAAAATTACATTCAATAACTAAATAATATAATCTTAAAGAATGACTGTGTGAAACAGCAAATCATAGACACAATCAATAATTTCATTCAAGAGAATGGCAATAATGAGACAACATACCAAAATTTGTGGGAATTAGCCAAAGCAGTAATAAGGGGAAAAATTTATATCTCTAGAAGCCTACATGCATAAAATAAAGAGAAAATCAATGAATTGGGCTTGCTACTAACAAAGATAGAAAAAGAACAAATTAACCCCCCCCCAATCAAATATCAAACTTGAAATTCTAAAAATAAAAGGAGAGTAATAAAATTGATAGTAAAAAAAAACCTATTGAATTAATAAATAAAACTAAAACTTGCTTTTATGAAAAACCAACAAAATAGATTAAACATTTAGTTAATTTTATTAGAAAAATGAAACAGAAAAATCAACTTATTTATCTCAAAAATGAAAAGGGACAACTTTCCCCAAATGAAATGGAAATTAAAGCAATAATTAGTAGTCACTTTACCTGACTTTATGCCAATAAATTTGATAACCTAAGTCAAATGCTTTGGCTAATTCCCACTAAGTGAAATGGAAGAATAACGACAAAAATATAGATTCATTTTCCAATTCATTCCAAATTGCATTTCTCTAATCAATAGTGAAATAATGACCTAGACATAAAGTATGATATTAGACCCAAATTAGGAGAACATAGGATAGTTTGACTCTCAAATCTATGGAGAAGAAAATAATTTTGATCAAAGAAGAAGTTAAGAACATTATTGAGCACAGAATAGGTAATTTTGATTATATCAAGTTAAAAAGTTTTGTACAAACAAAACTAAAGCAGACAAATTAAGAAAGGAAGCAATAGACTTGGAAAACATTTTTACATTCGAAGGTTCTGATAAAGGACTCATTTCTAAAATATGTAAAGAATTAACTCAATAAGAATTCAAACCATTCTCCAATTGACAAATGAACAGACAATTTTTAGATGAAGAAATTGAAACTATTTGTAGCCATATGAAAAGGTGCTCCAAATCACTATTAATGAGAGAAATGCAAATAAAGACAACTTTGAGATACCACTATACACCTCTCAGATTGGCTAAGATGTCAGGAAAAGATAAGGACAAATGTTGGAGGGGATATGGGAAAACTGGGACACTGATACATTGTTGGTGGAACTATGAATGCATCCAACCATTTTGCAGAGCAATTTGGAACTATGCACAGAAAGTTATCAAACTGTGCATACCTTTTGATCCAGCAGTGTTACTACTGGTATTATTTCCCAAAGAGATATAAAAGAAGGTTAAGGGACCCACTTATGCCAAAATGTTTGTGGTATCCCTTTTCATAGTGGCTAGAAACTAGAAATTGAATCTATGTCCATGAATTGGAGATTGGTTGAGTAAATTATAGCATATGAATGTTATGGAATATTATTGTTCTGTGAGAAATGACCAGCAGGATGATTTCAGAGAGGCTTGGAGAGACTTATATGAATTGATGCTAAGTGAAATGAGCAGAACCAAGAGATCATTATACATTGCAACATGAAGACTATATGATGATCAGTTATAATGGACATGGCTCTCTTCAACAATGAGATGATTCAAACCAGTTCCAATAGTTCAGTAATGAAGAGAGGGATTTACACCCAGAGAGGGAACTGTGGGAACTGAGTGTGAACCACAACATAGCATTCTCCCACTTTCTGTTGGTGTTTGATTGCATTTTTTTGGAAATCTTTTTCAGTTTTTTTTTCCTTCTTGATCTAATATTTCTTGTGTAGCAAGGTAACTATAAATATGTATACATATATTGTATTTAATATATTTTAACACATTTAACATGTATTAGACTACCTGCCATCTAGAGGGTGGGGTAGGGGAAAGGAAGAGATAATTTGAAACAGAGTGCTTTGCAAGGGTCAATGTTGAAAAATTACCCATGCATATGTTTTGTAAATAAAAAAGCTTTAATAAAATTAAAAAATAAGTAATGAAGATTGTTCTTTTACAAAGAGTATCAAGAGTTAAAATTGTTTTCTAAAAGCAATTAAAATTCTTCAATCAATTAGATATACAAATAGATGAAAAGATCCTTATTTTCTCATGTAAATATAGCAATGTCTTCCTGATCCAAAAACAATGTAGTCCTGGTTCTTAGTCATCTTCACCATGAATTGTTTTCTTCTGACCATTTTTCATTCTCTTCTCAATATGAATCTGTGGAATCTCCTTAACAGCTGGAGTCAGGATAAGCAAAAGTCCTTGATTTTTATTCTTTATCAAGGGGAGAGGAGAGCTCACTGATACAGGAATCTCCTCTTTCTTCTCCCACTCTGACCCACCTCGCTTGTCCTACTCCACCCTATAAATCCTCCTCAATCTCTCTATACACCAACAGATCAAACCTGCACAGAGTAGTGGGCAGGCCCATTCTTTCTCTAAGCATATGTTAATAGAGTATTGTCCAATTGGTAATTAGCCTTAAGTGTTTGGACCTCAGTGCATCAACTCAGTTTCAGCTCATTACATCTCCCACTTTCTTTTGTTTTAGAACACAGGTGGTCACACCATCCCTGACCTCTCAGGGAGGTGAGAGCCCCCAAGGGGAAGTAATCACGCCCTTCCTGACTTCACATATGTATATGTATGTATATGTGTATGTGTATATATATATATATATATATATGGATATGTAGGTTATATGTTTCTGTGTGTGTGTGTGTGTGTGTGTGTGTGTGTGTATAATATTGTGAGAATGAGAAGAGAGTGATTTACTTGTCCATGAGTGAAACACATTACTTTGCACTTCAAAAGGCATGGTTGATTGATTGATTGGTGACCATCACTCTCAAATAAAGCCAAAATGATATCACTCTGTTGGCATCAGTATGTTTGATTGTGTCTGACATGATCAACACAAGCTTGTTGGTCCAGCACAAATAGTCCACCTTGAGTAGGATGTCTTCTCAAGGTTACAGAGATGTTTATGCTAGGAAAGTATCTCACATTCCAAAGGGCTCAGTATATTTTGTATCCTGCCTAACAAATCAAACAGTTTTTGACAACTAGAGTACATCATAGTTCTACTCAAAACTAAAAAGTCATCAAGACTAGCAGACTAAATGGGAAGGAGTTGTCATGTCACCTTCTGGTGAGATGTTTTGAAAAACATACATTATTTTCTTTGCTTTTGCATTGAGGTAGATTTCCATGAATAGATTGTACCTCATTGAGGCTCAGCAGATGGGTCAAAGGGTAAGTGGGAGAGGGGGATGTGTAGTTAGAGTCTATATAATCTGCTTTGCTGGACATACAGGCACACTTCTCTGTGGACATTACCTTTGGTAGTCAGAGACTGTCCTTTCTCAAAAAAGCCAATAAACTTTCCTTTTTACTACACTTATTCTGAGATTCTGAAATTATCAGTAAAGGTCTTTGTGTCCCACACAGCCTGAACATTTGAAGAGATATCTCTAAATTTGTATATCTAATGTTTCTTTTGAGTTATTCCAGTTGCGTTTTGCTAATAAAGCAGAGCACCTCTTTGATGCAACCATGCCATGCTGAGTAGGTCTTTATTAGGGAAGGAAAGGGAAGATAAAGGAAGGGGTGGGAAGGTGAGGGAAGGGGAGGGAAAGGGAGGGAAAAAAAAGGAAGGGAAGAGAAGAGGAGGGAAGGGAAGGGAAGGGGAAGGAAGAGAAGGGGAGAGAAGGGAAGGGAAGGGAAAGAAAAAGAGATTTTAATTCTGTTATCTCAATAAATGTCTTCTGTTTAATGAATTCTACCAAGGGATAAACTATGGTTCTATAAGTTTTTACATGAGATGTTAGGAGATAAAGTTCATTCCATTAATGTTTTATTTTTTTCAATAGTTTGTCATTCTTGCTAAATGTGTTGCCTTCACTTTCTTTATTAAGCAAGTCATAAATCTAGAGCTAGAAGGCATGTTGGTGAGCATCTATTATTATCTCTTCCTTAAATATATATGATATTGAGAAAAAAGATGTACTCTTTACAAAGTTCTACAAGTAGGAAGTGGTAAAACCAGAATCTGCAAAAAGGTTCATTCACAGCAAAATCAGTTTTCTCTTTTACTCTAGTCTGTGATGAAGGAAAATAGGTTCTTCTCCTCACTCTGGATATCCTTTCTATTTTAACATGGATTCTTTTCTCTTTCAGTTTCTTGCAGATTGCCCAAGATTCCAAAATATCTCTTATCCAGTTTCCCCTATCTAGTCTCTTTGACTCTGATATGTATAAAAATGCCTAGGACTAATCATTATTTAAAATGAAGAGAGAAGCAAAATCCCTCACTTTATTTCAACATTTCAAGCTATTATTATATATCTTTCCTTCTATAAAAATTCAAACTCCTTAAAAAATCAAAACTTGGGAGGCTGAGCCAAGATGGTAGAGAGAACACCCACTTCATTCTGAGCTCCTCTACTACCCTCACTACTGATTACAAAGTTCAGCCTATGAAATGGTGCCTGATGGTAGAATCCACAAATATTGGGAGTACAACAAATTACCAGCAGAAGATAATTTTGAAGATTGTCAGAAAAGGTCTGTCTTGATCAGGTATGGGAGGAGGCCAGAGCAGGCAGGGAGGCAAAACATGGAGGCCAGTGCACAATGAGCAGACTGGGGGCAGGGTACAGTATCCACAGAGCAGGGTGGAGAATTTGCAGGGAGGACTCTACCATAGTATTGGCTACTCTACTTTGGTTGCAAAATAGATGAGCAAAGAAGTTATACAAATGCAAAAGTAGAGTGTACCCCAAAATTCCAGTCTCACTGTACCTGGCCACACCCACACAGCACCAGGAGTGATTCAGCATGATCACAGCACAGCCACTCTTAGCAGCCTGTTTGCAGCATAGCCACTCTTCACAGCTTGGTCACAGCACAGCCAATGTTTGCAGCACAGGTCCTGGCCATCCCTGATCTGTAGAGGAAGTTTGGAACCTCCTTGCCCTAAAGGCAGATCCCAAAAATTTTTAAAAAAAAGAGTAAAAAAGCAAAGCGAGCTCTAACTATAGATAGCTTTTATAGTGAAAGAGAATAGATTTATAACCCTGAGGAGACTAATAGCAGACAGTCTCCAGACTATGGCCCAAAGGGGCACATAACCTAATCCCCACCACACGAGGCTTTCCTAGAAGAAATTAAAATAGATCTTAATAGAGAGGTACAAGAAGAATGGGGGACAGGAAACAAAGCTCTGCAGGAGAGTATGGAAAAGACATATAAGTCATTAAAATAAAGATTTGAAAAAGAAAACAACTGCCTGAAATGTGAAATGGAAAAGGTAAAGAGCTCCCATGGAAACAGAATTTGTGAATTGGAAAAAATAAAGAACTCCCAGGAAAGCAGAATTTGTGAACTGGAAAAAGGAAATAATTCCTTTAAAAATTTTGTGAAATGGAAAAAAAATTCCATAGAACAAAACAACTCATTTAAAAACCCAATTGGACAAATACAAAAAAAAAAAAAAAAAAGTAAATGAAGAAAATAACTCATTAAAAATCAGAACTGAACAAATGAAAATGAATGATTCAATGAGACATCAAAAATCAGTCAAACAAAATTTTAAAATGAGAAAATAGAAAAAAATTAAATATCTATTTGGAAAAACAACAAACCTACAAAATAGATCTAGGAGAGATAATCATGATGAAAAAAACAAGCCTAGATATCATTTTTTTGGGGAAATCAGCAAAAGAACTGCCCAGATGTCATAGAATCAGAAGGTAAAATAGCCATTGAAAGGATTCATCTAACACCACCTGGAAGAGACCCCAAAATTGAAATTCCAAGGAATATTGTGGCTAAATTTCAGAGCTATCAAACCAAAGAAAAATATTACAAGCAGCCAGAAAAAAATTCAAATATGGACTAGTCACAATAAGGATCACTCAGGATTTAGCAGCTTCCACTTTAAAGGACTGAAAGGCCTGGAATCTGATATTCTGAAAAGCAAAGGAACTACTAATGCAACCATAAACTACCTAGCTAAGCTCAGAATTTTATTTCCTGGAAGAAGATGGACATTGAATGAAACAGGTGAATTCCAATTATTTCTGATAAAAAAAAGCAGAGCTAAACAACAAAAAAAATGACTTCCAAATATAGGACTCAAGAGAAGCATAAAAGTTAAAAAGAACTCTTGAGAATTATATTGCTGTTATAGGCACACATAGAGAGTGCATGTAAAATTTGATTTTACTGTTATAATATTAAAAAAAAGGAATTAGGAGTGAAAAGGGTAAAGTATCAGAAAAAGGGAAATGTAGAAGTAAGAAGAGGGAAATTACACTTCACAAAGTGAAGGGGATGAAGGGAGGAGGAACATTGTGTGAATCTTATTCTCATCATATTTGGCTCAAAAATATTAAGAAATATTAGGCTTACAGAGAAACTTCTCTTACCTAATTGAAAAGTGGGAGGGGAAAACTAAAAAGGCTAAATAGAAGAGAATACAGAAATAGTAAGGAAAAGATATAAAAAAGGGACTCTAAGAGGGAGGAAGGGATTCTAAAGAGGGAGAACTGTGTGAGGCAAATGGTGCTCATAAGTTTAATACTGGGAGAGGGTAAGGAGGAAAGGAAAGAGAAAAGTATGACCTGGGGATAATAAGATGTCAGGAAACAGAATTAATAATTCTAACTGTAAATGTGACTGGGATGAACTCTCCCATAAAGAGAAGGCAGATAGCAGACTGGATCAAAAGGCAGAATCCTACATTATTTTGTTAAGCAAACACATTTAAAGCCCAGTGATACATACAGTTTAAAAGAAAAAGGCTGGAGCAGAATTTATTATGCTTCAGATGAAGAAAAAATAAAGAAGTAGCCATCCTTATCTCAGATCAAGCAAAAGCAAAAATTGATCTAATTAAAAGAGATAAGAAGGGAAATTATATCTTACTAAAGGATAGCACAGATAATGAAGCAATCTCAATACTAAAAATACAAACACAAAGTGCTATAGCATCTAAATTCCTAAAGAAGAAGTTAAGAGAGCTGCAAGAAGAAATAGACAGCAAAACTATAATAGTGGGAGATCTCAAATTTGCATTCTCAGAACTAGATAAATCAAACCACAAAACAAATAAGAAAGAAGTTAAAAAGATAAAAAAAAATATTAGAAAATTTAGATGTGATAGATCTTTGGAGAAAACTGAATGGAGACAAGAAGGAATACACTCTCTTCTCCACAGTTCATGAAACCTATGCCAAAATTGACCATATATTAGGACATAAGCACCTCAAAATCAAATGCAGAAAGGCAGAAAGAGTAAATGCATCCTTTTCAGATCACAATGCAATATAAACTACATTCAATAAAAAGCCAGGGAAAAATAGACCAAAAAAATTAGAAACTAAATACTTAAGTACATTTAACTAAATACACTATCACTATTACTATTCAAATTGTATGAGAAATGCTAGCTTTGGCAATGAGAGATGAAAAAGAGAATAAAGGATTAAAGTAGGTAATGAGGAAAGCAAATTATCATTCTTGGCAGATGATATGATGGGATACTTAGAGAACTGCAGAGATCCTACTAAAAAGCTATTAGAAATCCAAAACTTTAGTAAAGTTTCAGGATACAAAACAAATCGACATAAATCATCAGCATTGTTATAGATCAATAACAAAATCCAATAGCAAGACATACAAAGAGAAATTTCATTTAAAATAACTGTCAATACTATAAAATATTTGGGAATCTATTTGCCAAGGGAAAGTCAAGGACTATATGAGCAAAACTATAAAACACTTTCCACACCAATAAAGTCAAATCTAAACAATTGGAAAAATATTAAGTGCTCTTGGATAGGTTGAGCAATGACAGTACTATTTAAACTAATCTATTTATTTAGTGCTATACCAATCAGACTCTCAAGAAATTATTTTAATGACCTAGAAAAAATAACAAGAAAATTCATATGGAAGAATAAAAGGTCAAGACTTTCAAGGGAACTAATGAAAAAAAAAAAATCAATTGAAGGTGGTCTAGCTGTACCAGATCTAAAATTATAATATAAAGCAGGAGTCATCAAAGGCATTTGACACTGGCTAAAAAAATAGACTAGTTGATCCGTGGAAGAGGTTAGGTTCACAGGACAATATAGTCAATAACTATAACCATCTAGTGTTTGACAAACCCAAAGACCCCAGCTTTTGGTATAAGTATTCATTGTTTGACAAAAACTGCTGAGAAAATTAGTACGGCAGAAACTAGGCATTGACCCATACTTCACACCTTACACCAAGATAAGAAAAAAATGGGTTCATGATCTAAGCATAAAAAATGAGACTATAAATAAATTATAAGAACATAGGAGAGTTTACCTCTCAGCCTTGTGAAGGAGGAAGGAATTTGTGACCAAAGAACTACAGATCATTATTGATCACAAAATAGAAAATTTTGATTATATCAAGTTAAAATATTTTTGTACAAGCAGAACTAATGCAGACAAGATTAGTAGGGAAGCAATATACTGAGAAAACATTTTTACAGTCAAAGATTCTGATAAAGTCCTCATTTCCAAAATATAGAGAATTGATTCTAATTTATAAGAAATCAATCCATTCTCCATTTGATAAATGGTCAAAGGATAGGAACAATTTTCAGATGAAGAAATTCAAAGTATTTCTATTCATATCAAAAGATGCTCTAAATCATTATTGATCAGAGAAATTAAAATTAAGACAATTTTGAGATACCACTGCATTCCTCTCAGATTGACTAGGATGACAGGAAAATATAATGGTGAATGTTGGAGGGGATGTGGGAAAACTGGGACACTGATACATAATTAGTGGTATTGTGAATGCATCCAACCATTCTGGAGAGCAATTTGGAACTATGCTCAAAAAGTTATCAAACTGTGCATATACTTTAATCCAGCAGTGTTTCTGTTGGGCTCATATCTCAAAGAGATCTTAAAGAAGGGAAAGGGACCCGTATGAGCAAAAATGTTTGTGGCAGCCCTTTTTGTAGTGGCTAGAGGTTTGGAGGCACACAGCTGTGTAAGCTCCACATTTTCTCTCAGAATCCATCTCATTACAAGCATCTGAATTAATGCCTGACTGAAAAAAAAAACCCACAAACAGTTACCAACAGTTACCATCCTTGAGATTTGACAAGAAAGGTCTGTTTTTGCTCGAGGGCGGGACGGTTTTAGATCGGGCACAGGCTGAGGGCAGGCAGCGGCAGCAAGAGCTTGGCAGGCAGCTCACAGCCGAGCATACCGGAGGGGGTTGGGGTGTGATCTCAGCCGTCTCTGCGGGGAGTGCTTCACTACAGGATTAGATACTGTGCCCTGACAGCAAGTCAGTAGCCCAGCAGAGAAGCTAAAAACACCGGGGGTGAAGAATACAACCCCAAACAGCTGGAGTTCCTTGGGACTGGCCACCCTTCCCCCACAGCGTCTCAGCACGCTCTTAGAGTCTCAGAGCGCAGGCTCAGCACAGTCCTGCTAGTGCCTCGCTGCTGCCTCCTCAGTCTGTAGAGGAAGCTCCGTAATGCTACCCAGCCCCTCCCCCAAAAAAGCAGATTCCATTTGGTTTTTTTTTCCTTTTTTTTCTTTGCTAGTTTGTCTCTGATTCTTCTCTGACAAAATGAACAAAAAGTTAAAAAGGACTTTAACAATTGACAGCTTTTATACAGACAGAGAACAGACTCTAAACCCTGAGGAGACTAAAAACAGATTATCTCCAGGTGAATCCCACAGGAGGAGATCATCTGTTCCTCAGCACAGATGAACTCTCATAGAAGAAATTAAAAAGGCTCTCACAAGAGAGCTAGAAGAAAATGGGAAAAGGAGAGGGAGGCTTCAAGAGAGTCTGAGAAGTCATCTCACTCATTTAAAGACAGAGTAGATAAAGAAATCAAATCCTTGAAAAATAGGATTAGTGAACTGAAACAGAAAAATAGCTCACCAAAGAATAAAATTGGCAAAATGGAAAAACATTCCATAGAACAAATTGGACAATTAGAAAAGATATAAAAAAGTGAGTGAAGAAAACACTTCATTGAAAATCAGAATAGAACAAGTGGAATTGAATGACTCAAGGAGACAAGAAGAATCAGTCAAGCAAAACCAAAAAAACCAAACAATGGAGAAAAATGTGAAATACCTTCTGGGGAAAACAACAGACCTGGAGACAATCTGAGAATTATTGGACTCCCAGAAAAATACGATGAAATATGATGAAAAAAAGAGCCTGGACACTATTTTCCAGGAAATTTTCAAAGAGAACTGCCCAGAAGTCATAGAAACAGAAGGCAAAATAGACATTGAAAGGATTCATCGATCACCCACTGAAAGGGATCTTAAAATCAAAACACCAAGAAATATAGTGGCCAAATGCCAGAACCCTCAAACAAAGGAAAAAATACTCCAAGCGGCTAGAAAAACCCAATTCAAATATAGAGGAGCCACAATAAGGATCACTTAAGATCTAGCAGCATCCACATTAAAAGATCGAAGGGCCTGAATATGATATTTCGAAAGGCTAAGGAACTCGGTATGCAAACCAAAATAACTTTACCAGCCAGAATGAGCATCTTTTCCAGGAAAGAAGATGGTCATTCAACGAAATAAGAATTCACTTATTTTTGGTGAAAACAGAACTTAACAAGAAGTTTGATCTGCAAATATAGAACTCAAGAAAAACCTAAAAAGGTAAAAAAGAAATCTTGGGAACTATATTTCTGCTGTAAAGATGTATAAAAAATACACGTATACCTTGTTCTAGAAATTGGAGGTGGAAAGGACATTGTATCAGAAAAAGGGGAAAGTGGGGCTACTATATCTCACAAAGAGGCAAAGGAAACCTTTTATATCTGAAAGAAAGAATGGAGGGGGATGAATATAGTGGGTATTTTACTGCCATAAGAATTGACTTTAAGAGAAAAATTTTAGACATATTCATGATGTGAAACTTCTCCCATCTCATTGAAAAGTGAGAAGTGAAAAGTGAAAAGGAAGGAATAAGCTACAGAAGGGAATACAGAAACTGTGAGGGAAAGGAGTAAGAAGGGGAGAAACCTAAGGTGGGGAGGAGGGATACTAAAAGGGAGGGCTGTGAGAAGCAAGTGGAGCTACAAGTTTAATACTGGGAAGGGGGATAGAGGAAAAGGGAGAAAGCATAAATAGGGGTTAACAAGATGGCAAGTAATACAGAATTGGTCATTTTAACCATAAATGTGAATGGGGTAAACTCCCCCATAAAGAGGAAGCGATTAGCAGAATGGATTAAAAGCCAGAATCCTAAAATATGTTGTTTACAGGAAACACACCTGAAGCAGGGAGATACATGCAGAATAAAGGTAAAAGGATGGAGCAAAATCTACTATGCTTCAGGTGAAGTCAAAAAAGCAGGGGTAGCTATCCTGATCTCAGATCAGCAAAAACAAAAATTGATCTAATTAAAAGAGATAAGAAAGGGCACTATATCTTACTAAAGGGTAGCATAAATAATGAAGCAATATCAATATTAAACATATATGCACCAAGTGGTGTAGCATCTAAATTCTTAAAAGAGAAATTAAGAGAGCTGCAAGAAGAAATAGATAGCAAAACTATAATAGTGGAGATCTCAACCTTGCACTCTCAGAATTAGATAAATCAAATCACAAAATAAATAAGAAAGAAGTCAAAGAGGTAAATAGAATACTAGAAAAGTTAGATATGATAGACCTCTGGAGAAAATGAAATGCAGATAGAAAGGAGTACACTTTCTTTTCAGCAGTTCATGGAACCTATACAAAAATAGACCATGTATTAGGACATAAAAACCTCAAACTCAAATACAGTAAGGCAGAAATAGTAAATGCATCCTTTTCAGACCACAATGCAATAAAATTACACTCAACAAAAAGTCAGGGGAAAGTAGACCAAAAATAATTGAAACTAAATAATCTTATATTAAAGAATGATTGGGTGAAACAGCAAATCATAGACATAATTAATAACTTCACCCAAGAAAATGACAATAATGAGACATAATATCAAAATGTGTGGGATGCAGCCAAAGCAGTAATAAGGGAAAATTTCATATCTCTAGAGGCTTACTTGCATAAAGTAGAGAAAGAGAAGGTCAATGAATTGGGCTTACAATTAAAAATGCTAGCAAAGGAACAAATTAAAACCCCCCAGTCAAACACTAAACTTGAAATTCTAAAAATAAAAGGAGAGATCAATAAAATTGAAAGTAAAAAACACTATTGAATTAATTAATAAAACTAAGAGTTGGTTCTATGAAAAAACCAACAAAATAGACAAACCCTTAGTAAATCTGATTTAAAAAAGGAAAGATGAAAATCAAATTGTTAGTCTTAAAATTGAAAAGAGAGAACTCGCCACTAATGAAGAGGAAATTAGAGCAATAATTAGGGAATTACTTTGCCCAACTTTATGGCAATAAATTCGACAACTTAAATGAAATGGAAGAATACCTTCAAAAATATAGCTTGCCCAGATTAACAGAGGAAGAAGTAAATATCCTAAACAGTCCCAACTATTGATCACAAAATAGAAAATTTTGATTATATCAAATTAAAAGCTGCTGTACAAACAAAACTAATGTAAACAAGATTAGAAGGGAAGCAATAAACTGGGAAAACATCTTCACAGTTAAAGGTTCTGATAAAGGCCTCACCAAAATATAAGAACTGACTCTAATTTATAAGAAACCAAGCCATTCTCCAATTGATAAATGGTCAAAGGATATGAACAGACAATTTTAGATGATGAAATTGAAATTATTACCACTATATGAAAGTGTTCCAAATCATTATTAATCAGAGAAATGCAAATTAAGACAACTCGGAGATATTTAACACCTGTCAGATTTGATGACAGGAAAAAATTGATGAGTGTTGGGGGATGTGGGAAAACTGGGACACTGATACATTGTTGGTGGAGGGAACGAATCCAACCATTCTGGAAAATTAAATTATGCCCAGAAAGTTATCAACGGCATACCCTTTGATCCAGCAGTGTTTTTATGGGTTTATACCCCGGAAATACTAAAGAAAAAGGGAAATATGTGCAAAATGTTTGTGGCAGCCCTGTTTGTAGTGGCCAGAAGTGGAAACTGAGGGATGCCCATCAATTGAAATGGTGGGAAATTGTGGATAGAATGTAAGGAAATTATTATTCTATAAGAAATGACCAGCAGGATGAATACAGAGGGCTTGGAGAAAATTACATGAACTGATTTAAGGAAATGAGCAGAACCAAAAGATCATTATATACGTCAACAACGTACTGATGAAGATGTAATCTGATGGAAGTGGATTTTTTGACAAAGAACAATTCAGTTTCGTTGATCAAGATGGAAGAAGCAGTACATCCAAAGAAAAACCACTGGGAAATGAATGAAATTGTTTGCATTTTTGTTTTTCTTCCTGGGTTATTTTTTACCTTCAATCCAATTCCCTGTGCAACAAGAAACGGTTTGGATCTGCCACATACATTGATCTAGGATATACTAGGACATATTCAACATATATAGGACTGTTGCCATCTAGGGGGAGGGGTGGAGGGTGGGAGGGAAAATCGGAACAGAAGTGAGTGCAAGGGATAATGTTGTAAAAAAAAAAATTACCCTGGCATGGATTCTGTCAATAAAAAGTTACTATAATAATAAAATAAATAAATAAATGGAAAAAAATAAAATAAAAAAATAAATCCTCATGAGGATGAGGTGGGATGCTCATAAGGGACTTTCCCATAAAATATGGGAAAGAGAAAACTCTCAGTAGGAGGGCCCCTCCCTTGAGAGGGGGCAGTTTTTTATATATTTGACAAAGAGCTCCAGAAATCCCATCCTCTGTGTTACTATTTACATAAGTTTTATTCCCTTATTTTAGTAGAATATAAAACTGGAGGTGTTGGATTTAAAAAAAAAAAAACAACACTGAGAATTTCAAAAAAGTGTCCTTGGTCGCTGCTCCGTACTATATCTAATAAGGCCTGGATTTTATGCTACCTAAGGGCCACTGTTCTATCCCACTGGTGTTCCAGTTTTCCATGGATAGAACAGGGAAAGTGTTCAGGCCATCAACAGCAGCCCTGCTAAAAAAAGTACTCATTTTTAACCCAATTTTGTAAATGTTCTTTACAGATGGATGGGGATTTTTTAATTTAAAAGGAGTAAAACCCTGTTTTGCCTTCAAAAGTCCATCTATCGGGGTAGATAACTTCAACTCATTGATCCTTCTATGCCAGACATGTAGGGTCTGCTTTTAATCTTTGGATGACTGGGTTTATAACTTAATGACTGTACATCTGACCTGTGTCTCAACCTTCTAATGGGGTAGGCCATTTATATAAATGTGAGCATAAGTCGGTCAGTTTTACAACGCGTCCAGTAATATTCCTGATTTTGTGGTCTGAGTAGAATCTGGGTACTATCCCAGGTTGCTTATTAGGATTCTGTATGAGTAAACCTGATGCTACTACTTCTCCTGGGTGATAAGTCACACATTGTCTCCCTGTATTAGTGACTGAGATATTATCTACACATTCCCCAGTTTCCCACATCAGTGTGTGCATGGACACTGTTTTTTACGTACAAAAAGAAGGTAAAATGTCAAACCTACTGTGCCTGGAGGCAAAGGATCCATAGGCTGGAGAGGAACAGATTTCACCTCTCCAGGGGGTATCTCAGTTGTCCCAGCTACATACAACTCTATTCTCCCCAATTTTAATCTTTTTCCCATCAGGTTGCTTCCTGGATGATTGATTGTGTAATCCCTTTCTCCCATCATATGACTTCCTGGCTGATTGGTCATATCTGGCCATTGGACTTCTAGGCACTCTCTGGGTGCACCATTGGCTGCCATCATGCCCCAAGTGTTTTTTGCCTGGGGCCCTGGGGTTCGGCCCCTCAACCCATTTCCCTGGACCTGTCTACATTTTGAGACCCAATGGAAGCCTCTGTTGCATTTTGGACATGGGGTGCTGGGTCTTGTTCTCCCACCCTGTTTTCTCACTTTGTCTCTATACCAACATTGAGCTTTCAGATGCCCTACTTTACCACACTGAAAGCATTGACGAGTCTCTCTGGAAGTCCCTTGCCAGAAGGAACCCTGTCTTCTCATGTTGGGATCTTGGGAAGTCTGCATCATAGCCTGGCTATAAAAGGCATTTGTGCCCACTGTGGCACAGCGTCTTATGAACTCCTCTACAGGAGCATCCTTGCACAGTCCTAATATGATTCTTCTGCAAACCTCATTAGCATTTTCCTTAGCAAGTTGCCTTATCAAAACGTCTGTTGATGCATTTTTACCATTAGTTCTTGTGATAACAGTCTGCAAACTTCCCACAAAGTCAACAAAGGGTTCATTTGGCCCTTGTGTTATTTTTGTGAAGGCCTCATCCTTGTCATCTTTATTGTAGAGCAAAGCCCATGCTTTGATAGCATTAGCAGCAATTTGCTCATATGCTGCTATGGAATAATTAATCTGTACTGCGATGTCTGCATAGGGACCTACACCTGTTAGTAGGTCATAGGTGATTGCAGCATGAACTGCACTTTGACTATTTTGTTGGGCTTGTATCCTATATTCAGAAAGCCACAAGCAGTTTTGTCTAGGTTCTAGGCATACCCTTGCTATAGGTTTCCAGTCATTAGGGGTCAAGATTTCAAAAGCCAAATTCTGTAATAACATCTTAACATAAACTGATGTAGCCCCATAAAGAGTGCAAGCTTTTTTCAGGTCTTTGAGGACTTCTATGTCAAAAGGAGCATAACTTCGACTTTCTTGACCTGAAGAATTAAACTGTTGTATTACAGGAAAAATGTGGTGTTGGATTTCTGCTACATCTCTCCCTTCTGCTTTGGTCTTAATTAGTCCCTTTTGCAATCTAGTCATAGGAGTAGTTGGATGCTGGGGGGGAGGTGCTGATGCTGTCACTGCCCCCCCCCTCCCACTACCCCTCTTCCCTCCATCCTGGAGGTGGGAATTGATAGAGGAGAATCAATTACCTGCTCCTGAGGTGAAGCTAAAGCTGCCTCAGATTCACCACACTCTTGAGCCTCACTTAAGTCTCCATGCCCTGTGGGGATATGATCATTAATCTCTTCATTGTCTTCCTCCTTTATCTCAGGCTTCCCCATTTAGCTATTTTCATAGCTTTTTTTTTTTTTTTTCTTCTAGAAATCATAGGGTTTCTTAGGGCCAACTGTATTATATTGGATAAATAGAATGTCTCAATGGAAATTGAATGAGGACCGTTTTCATTGTAATATGCAGAGGACTGCTGCCCAATTAATGTCCAATTATCTCGAGAGATTTGCTCTTCCTCTAAGAATCAAGGGGAGATGCATTTTAATGTACCCAGAAGTCTAGCTATCTCTTCCCAAGTTATAAGTAGCCCTTGGTCTTCTATCAGTTTAAGCATGCTTTCTATAGTGCCACTCCTGGGTGTGGTTAAAGGGGTTGTAGGGGGGGGGGGGAGATGATGGAGAATCTTTAGCTTGCATCTGTCCCATTTCAGCCAAAAAAAGGTTACTAGTTTAGTTTTTAAGAAAATAAGTTCTCTGTTTGTCTATTAACAATACTCACCCAAGTTCCTGGTCACTGGAGACTTCTTCAGTGAAAGTAGGGTCCTTGGTTCCCACTCTTGGGCACCAAATGTCATGACTCCGTATTTTAAAATCAGCCCAAGTCAAGAATTCAGGTTAAGGGAAAATCTTCAATCTTTATTTTCAGTAGAGGTGAAGGGGGATTGGAGGTGAAGGGGGATCTGAGGTGAAGGGGGATCTGAGATGAAGGGAGATTAGAAACGTCAGCAGCTGCGTCAAGAAGCCAGCTAGATCAGAAGCCACGAGACCAGAAGCCACCAGACCAGAACTCAGCCAGCCATCTCTCTCTGCCTCTCTTCCTGCCCGTTGCCTCCACACACCAAAATCGTCATTTCCTATACAACACATCAGGACTTGCACAGAGAGTGGGTGAGGGCCATTCTTTCTCCAAGCATATATATTTTTAGAGTATGGTCCAATTACTATTTAGCCTCACATGCTTGGGACCTCAGTGCATCAACTCAAGCCTCAGCCCATTACATTGGACTATCTCCCATCTAGGGAAGGATGTGAGGGGAATGAGGGGAAATTTTGGGACAGGTTTTGCAAGGGTCAATGTTGAAAAATTACCATTACAAATATGTTTTGTAAATAAATAACTAATAATTTTTAAATGGGTATTTAAGAAAATAGTGAACTTCCAGATATACTTGTTTAAAATGATTGCTGAATTGAAAATTACCATTCAAATACAAGACTTAAGTATATGACACAAATATTAAAAAAGAAACCATAAAGCACTTGATATTTTTAAAGTGTTTAAATTTTTCTACGTGGATATGAGCTTGTTATTCCAAAGAATTTTATCATTTTATGACAGTTAGAAGGATATACATATACATAGGGTATAGGTATGCATCAATTACATTGGGAAAATCTCCCCCAAAATTGAAAAAAATGGGAAAGAGGAATACATTTGGAGAAGAGGAAAGCAAGAGAGAAGTAATGGGGAAATTTTCCTCACATAAAAGACACATGCACAGAAGAACTTTTACATTAGAGGAGGGAATGGGGAGTCTTGGGTAAAGTTTCAATCTTATTCTCTTTGACATCGCTTAGAAGAGGGGTGATATTATATAAGTGATTGTGATTGTGACATACAATATCACACACACACACACACACACACACACACATTTATATAGCCATATTCATATACATAGTTGAATACAAATATCTCAGTCAACAGAGAAATAGGAAGGGAAGTGGGGAGTGCTCTCACTATCCCTGAAGTCAGGAGGAGCTGAGTACAAAACTTGGTCTCACACACTGAATACTTACTAACTGTGTGACACTGCACAGGTCACTTAATCCCAATTGCCTTGCAAAAATAAAGGAAATTTGGAAAACTATGTTTTGTTAATAGTTTGCATAATCATTGAAATAATATTGAAAAATCTACAACAAGTTTTCTCTGATAAAGACTTCATTTCTCAAATACATAGGAAACTGAGTTAAATTTATAAAATTAAGAATAATTTTTCAAGTGATAGTCAAAGGATACATGCAAGCAGTTTTCAGAAGATGAACTAAAAGTTTTCTATAGTTGTATGAAAAAATATTCTAAATCATTACTAACAGAAATGCAAATCAAAATGACTCTGGGGTCCAACCTCATACATTTAAAAATTACAAATTCTGGAAGGGTTGATTAAAAATGATTACACTAAAAATCTTTGGAATTATGGACTAGTCCCATGATTTGGGAGAACAATTTGGAGCTATATCTCCAAAGCTATAAAATTATGTATGCCCTTTGACCTAGCAATACCACTATCAGGTCTGTGCTACAAAGAGATAAAAGGGGGAAAAAAAGGTCGGGGAGGGACCTATAAGTACAAAAACATTTATATATCTCTTTTGTGGTGTAAAGAATTGGATACTAGATAAATGCTCCTCAGTTGGGGAACATCTCAATGGACAGGGGAGAGCTGGGGATTAGCAGAGAATTTGAAAATCCAATCTGATAAAACCTATATCACACCATGCTCACAAAGTTACTAAACAATCTGTTTCTTAATATTGAAATTCTTCTCCTTTTAAAAATAAACTGCCCTTCGCAAGTCTTTGGATTCCTTATTTGTACCATGGAAATATCTTACCATTTCAGTCTTTATACTTTTCCTTCTTTCCAATACATTTTTTTTCTTTAAATCTTTTCATACATGGAACTAGCAATTATTTTTTTTCTCTTACCCATAATTTCCTGTTGCCAAAGCCACCGACTTTTTATCACTATTTCTTAATACACACACATACACACACAGATAAATATTTTGCATGTCATTTTTTTTCAAAAACCCATGCACAATTTTACAATTTTCCCCAATCCTCTTACCTATGTCTCTGTTGATTTTTTGCTAAGTATGTCCTTTGTTTATAAAACAAAACATACACCAAACACAAACATACATACACACCAAATCTCTCAGTTGCAAATGAATTAAAAAAAAAAACAAAGATTTAATCAAACCCACAGTTAGAAAATGTATCTTTCTCTAAATCTCTCAGTGCCCTTAATAAAATATGCTGTTCAGAATTTAGCAATATATTATAAATGTAATGTGACCACAACAGAGCAATATATCCAGTTGTTATTTTCAATCTGCTAGGATTGTATATGTAGTCTTCATGTATTTAGTCTAACACCTCGTTAACTTCCATGATATAATATCAAATCATTGAATCATGTTAAAACTTTTTCTGTGCTAAAATGACCAGATCTTTTTTTTTTTTTTTTCTGATAAGTGGCAGCCTAATCACATTTAGCCAAAATAATAATTGTAAAGTTGATTTTAACCAGTATAAGATTTTATCATTTCAGTATTCTAAAATCTGAGAATCTTTTTACAACTTAAACTTTTATCCAATGTTTTGCTATCCTTTTCCATATTTTCTTGATATGAGAATTCACTATAAATGCCATGTTTGATTATCTATATCAAAGATAACAGTATTAAATGCCATGCCTCTGATATTCTAAGAGACACTGTTAATGCCCACTTTTTAATCACTAATATTCATTTTTCTTTTGTACTAATTAGCACAGATATTAATTCATATAACAAAAATGAATCAAACAGACTTGTAGCCTTCACATTGTCCTTTGGTGTCATGTCTTCTGCTTCAAAAACTGTTCCTATGCTATAACTCATTCTCCTCTTTCCAAGTACATCATAAAGAAAAAAACAAACAACCATCTTTCTATCATTTTAGCTTTTCTTTTTCACTTCTATATCTTTCTGATTTAGGAATAATGACTACTATTAAGAATTATGCAAAAACCTGTGTGTATGTTTTTTTTTTTTTATTTTATATTTAGATCCCTTGATGAGTTTTTTTTTTTAATTTAGACTCCTTGATGAGATATCCATGTCAATGTCTTTAAGAAATAGTTCATTTTCTTCTTCAAAATTTATTTCTTTTAGTCTCTTTGCTATTTCACTATTGAAAATTTTGCATCTCTCTGAGGCTAGCATCTATACTCCCCTCACACCTTAAAATTTACTCTTACAAAAATGTATGGTGCAATTTAAAAATATGATTAACTTTCCTCTCCTCTGTAGAAAATGGAGAGGTAATCATTATTTTCTCTTAGTGATTCCCGTATTTCCAAAGCAGCAACAGTTCCTCTTTGTTGTGGATCAGATCTATACTAAACAGACATTTCACTTGTTAATTCTTTTACAGTATCAATAGAGACATTAAGACTTTATTAGCTACTCTGCTTTGAATAGAAAAAATATCATCAAGTATCTGGATAGTTGAAGTAGCTCATCACTATCATTCCTTGAGGGATTTTTAATTTGTTTCCATGTGTCAGCTGAGGAAAGTGTGGTTCATTTTATATTTTTGTCCTTTTGTCCTTTTTCTTAAGCTCTCATATGCTAAAGGAAGGATTAAAAGTTTCAATGTCCCACAGTTCTATATTTTGATAATGGATAAAACAAACAAACCAGACTTCAGGATTGAGTCAAGTACCCTTTCAGGAGCATATAATCTTAGGGGAAATGAATTTCTCTCAGCAGGTCTATTGGTTTTTTTATGTTATAGAAGTAGATGTAAACAGAAAACACTGTCCAGACATTATTATTTTCTTTACTTTCTTTAAATAACTGTAGCTATTGTTTAGCTGCCTAAGGATTTCTGAGTGATTTAGTATAGATTTTGACTAGCTTATATTACATGATTCTTGATTTGAACTCATTTTTTTTAGTATTTCTGAATTTTATATACATTTTATTTGGATATAAAGTAGTGTGTAGGTAGCATCCTTTTGTGCAGTCAATGGGCATTTGGAATTGGAAGTCAAAGGTTGTCTTGTGTATGTTGACTCATGTCCAAACCTGCTGTTCTGCTAGACATTTTCCTTCAGATTGCTACACTATTATTTGGCATTCTTTTTCAATGGTGAGAACGGCCTCTGCTTCGTATTTCACCCATGCAAGTGGGTTTCTGCTTTCTACATTTGTGAACATGAAGGTTTTGTCTTTGAGAAAGAGTGTTACACTATGGATTTGTCTTAAGGGGAGATAGATATATTGCTGTAAAGATAAAGAACATGTTTTCCCTGAACATGACTTACATAAAACTTGAGTGACGTATATAATGGATAGTATTCTCTTCTATTTTATGTGTATTACATGTAAAATGTATGTACATATGCATGCATATTTGCATATATATGCATGGTTTCAAAGAAATAGTAGATAGTATTTATTTAAAAATATGATAGATCTTTAATTCTTAAAATAGGAAAATAGAATGGTTTTAAGTTATATTTCCCTTTCAAATTAAATTAACTTTCACTTTTTCTATCTTCTCAGGAATGATTTCGAGTACAGTTAGGAATCCCATTATATAGCTTTAGTGAAGAAACGGTTAGTTGCATTTGAATCAATTACAATCCCCAGATACTGAGAGCAGCATGGTGTAGGGTTGACATCAGCTAGTTTTTTTTCTTTTTATTGTATAAACAAAATATATAGTAATAAAGTCGGATAATGTTAGTAAAGCATTTTGCAAAACTTAAAATATTTTATAAATTCCTAAAAAAATAATTTGTTGACAGACATTCATGTGTACACACAAATTTATATATATATATATATATATATATATAGTTGCATAAATATTTATATGCATTATAAAATATACAAAGCTGAGATTCTATATAAGTAAGATCAAGGTTATATGATGTTTGATCCTAAAATCAATAGGGAATGACTGGAATTTATTGAGTAAGGGAGTGACATGTTCAGACCTGTACTTTAGGAAAATCACTTGGCAAAAGTGTGAAGGAAAAAAAAGAAATTTGAGATGGGAACAGAGTCTATAGCAGTAGTCCATGAGAAAAGTGATGAAAGAATGAATAGAGAGAAAGTAGCAGATGTCAGAAATGTTGTGAAAATAGAAATGACAGTATCTGGCAACTGATTGGATATTTGAGATGAGGGCAAATGAAGAGTTGAAGACTACACCAAGGTTGTGAACCTGAGAGAAGAATGGTGTTGTCCTTGGTAGAAATGAGAGATTTGATAAATAAGTGAGCTCGAGAAGAAAGATAGTGTAATGAATTCTTAAGTCTGTCAAAAGCCATTCATTCTTGCTCATCTTGTACAAATCACTCTGTCAAACCCAGACCTAATCATAAGGAGGTGGAGATTTCTGTTCCTGGTAATTATGCTGTCATTGAGACTATCTTTGAAGCAGGGCTTAGCACAGCCATGAGGTAGTCTGAGGGCAGAGAAAGATTATATTGTTAGGTTCAGATTACAACTTTTTTTCAGTAACACCTGTGTAGCTGCTGTGTTCCATGCCCTGGTTGCAAGTGGTCAGAACTGTTATAAGAGAACACAACAAAATTTAAAAAAAAATATATTAAAACTCAGAAGAGTGTCGTTGAGTTTTAATAGCAGAGAAAAGAGACAGAGTTAAGACAATGTTGAGATATGAGGATAGTGTGCATCTTTCTATCCAAATTGGTTGATCATACACTGTTTAGGGTCAGTCCCTAACCCTGCTGGGATCAGGTGATATTCCTTCAGGAACTGTTTCTCACTTTTCTCTGTATCAGTTCATATGAATTCCATGTCTCTTTGAAAAGGTCTATTTTCTCATTTCTTAGAAAACATTGAATGTCATACCATAATTTTATTAGTCACAAAATATTTCCTCTAAAATTAAAAAAAAATTGAGAACAATTTTGCATTAAATTCCTCTGAAAAAGCTCTCATTTCTAAACCATATAAAGGATTAATACAAATTTAAAATAAGAATCATTTTGAAGTTGAATAGGACTCAAGGATATGAACAAACATTTCTCAAGAGAAGTAACTCAATGCACCCACCTATAAACATATAAAACTCCAAAATCGTTAATAATTAGAGAAATGCAAATTGAAGCAATTCTGAGATTCTACTTCACATCTAGTATTTTGACAAATATGAGAAAAAAGGAAAATGATAAATTTTAGAGAGATTATGGGGAAATGGACATATTGATGAACTGTGGTTGATCTTTGAATAGATAAAATCATTTTATAAAATGAATTGAAATAATAGATTAAAAAATTATTAACATTAGCGCATACCTGTTAATCAGATACAACTGTTAGACTTACACCTAAAGAGATCAAAGAAAAAGGAATTCATATGTTCATATATGTATGATTATAGATATTAGTATTTTATAAATAAATATTACTAATATTAGAGAGAGAGGAGAAAAAGAGAGAGGGAGAATTGTGATATCAAAGGCATATATAAAATAAAGAGGAATCAAAAACATAACTGTAAATTAGGTGAGCAATGGCTGATTTCAATTTTCTATAATCTATATAATTTATCTATTTTTCCATTTCTCATCTATTATCAAATAATTTATGTTATGATCTTTTTCTAGTAGAATTTTCACATCTTGAAGTGCAAGCCTCTCTTCATTCTGATTTTGTTATAATTCATGGCCCATAAAGTTATAGAAAATTTGTTATTACAAATAAATTTTGTTATTGTTTTGGTGAATCCCATAACAAAAAAAAAACTGGGAAGTGTAATCCACATTTCAAAATGTTGATAAATTTGGATATTATAAATTCTATTATATTAGCATGGGGCAACAATGACAAATTAGTATTCCTAAGTTACTTAATTGCTTCCCCCACTTCACTGATTTTTTTTGGGAGGTGGAAGAATCCCACTTTGTTCAGTCTTTCTTTGGGCCTTGCCATGCTGGTTAGATGAAATTTCTTTAATTAACTTTAAACATTTCCTCAACAGGACAACTGCTCATTCCTCAATCCATTATGTGGAAATTAATGCTAGCCTCCTACCAAGTTACTCAACTGGGGAATAGGATCTTTGGCACACTTTTAAAACCCTTCTTCAGTCTATGTTTACAAGATGTTAATGTTCTTTAAGGCTGTGTTAGTTGTTTTAAAGGCAAAATCATTTCTGTAATGCTAAAGATCACTTAGAAAAGATGTATATCAAGGTTCTACTGTTTAGTAATTCAAGGAACTCATAAAAGAAGTTAGATTTCTGGTTAACTGCAAATTCTCTGAAAATGATCATTTTAAAATTCTTTCAGAAAAAATATCTAATGTTTTATTAATTGCATCATGGTCTCATTGTTTATTGCCTTCTACCATATGAACCCTGAGGTAGTTTTAGGCACAATGATTTGTATATTTTTCTTTTTAGATCTAAAACCCCTTATATGAGATTTGGCTTTTTGAAAGAAATAGTTGTGGCGAATATAAATATAAAATAATATATGTAATATTTAAATATTTTTATTTTAATAAATTAAAATAAATATAAGAATGTTATTTCTTGATTTTGAATTCAGGTCTGGATGAGGACCAATAAATCAGAAAACCTGATGTCCCAGAGAAATGTCACAGAACTTCAGAAAGTGGATGTTTGTTCATCTGCGTAAAAGAAGTTTGAAGAATGACATTTTAAGCTCTACTTGAGATCAGACCCTCCTAATTTCATCCCCCAAATCCTGTACCTTTTTTAGGAATGATTCTTACCTATTTCTGAGTCTGGCAAGTACATGAAATTCATGACTGGTTTTCATACCTGAAATCAAACAGGTAAGGATTCTTCATTCTATCCCTACTTTTTCTCTTATAGCAAATCTCTGTATTCAGAGCAAGTAAATTTTTAAACTTTAAGCTGACCATGACTATTAAAGTCTATGAGCAAGATGCAAATATAAAATCTTCCTGTTTTCTATCTGAAAATCTGTAGTCATCAGGTAAATAATTGATTTTTAACATTGGATAGGTGAATATTTCATGTTATAGGCCAGAACTCTGGAAACAAGGATTCTTACAAGGTGCTAAGTCAGTGGAATTGATAATACAATGATTATCTAGTTTAGCATGGTGCTTAATAGTTCTCTAGTTCAGGACATATACTTAGCACTTAATATAGTTCTACAAGATTCACACCTATGATAATGTATTTATAAGAGAGCATATAAGCTGGGACAAACTCAGCAAGAATCAGAGGCAGAGAAGAGAAAGGATTGGAGGCAGGAGCTCAAACTCTCAGGGGCCAAGGAGAGATATTCATTCCATCTTCAGTCAGGCTCCATGGCTCTCCTGGGCAACTGAGAGATAGATTCATTCACTTCATCTCACACCGCCATGGTAGCAGGCTCTCCTCCTTTGCTTCTCCACTGAAACCACAACTCCTGAAGCCTCTAAGAAAGCTAAATTGACCCTAGGAAAGGAGACAAGATTGTGAAGGAGAAAATAAAGATTTTGGACTTTAACACCTGGGTATTCTTGTGGTGATTACTTGGCTGAAACGAAAGCTGCTCCAAGCAAGACCTCCAGAAAACCAAACAAAGAACATTACAGTTTGACATAGTCATCTGCCTGTTCTAGAGATATTTTACTAGAAATATGTCTGTATCAAGATTAGAAGGGAAGCAATAAACTGGGAAAATATTTTTACAGTCAAAGGTTCTGATAAAGGCCTCATTTCCAAAATATATAGAGAATTAACTCTAATTTATAAAAAATCAAGCCATTCTCCAGTTGAAAAATGGTCAAAGGATATGAACAGACAATTCTCAGATGAAGAAATTGAAACTATTTCTAGTCATATGAAAAGATGCTCGAAGTCATTATTAATCAGAGAAATGCAAATTAAGACAACTCTAAGATAACACTACACACCTGTCAGATTGGCTAAGATGACAGGAAAAAATAATGATGATTGCTGGAGGGGATGTGGGAAAACTGGGACATTGATGCATTGTTGGTGGAATTGTGAACGAATCCAACCATTTTGGAGAGTAGTTTGGAATTATGCTCAAAAAGTTATCAAACTGTGCATACCCTTTGATCCAGCAGTGTTACTACTGGGATTATATCCCAAAGAGATTATAAAGAAGGGAAAGGGACCTGTATGTGCACGAATGTTTGTGGCAGCCCTTTTTGTAGTGGCTAGAAACTGGAAACTGAATGGATGTCCATCAGTTGGAGAATGGCTGAATAAATTGTGGTATATGAATATTATGGAATATTACTGTTCTGTAAGAAATGACCAACAGGATGATTTCAGAAAGGCCTGGAGAGACTTACACGAACTGATGCTGAGTGAAATGAGCAGGACCAGGAGATCATTATATACTTCAACAACAATACTATATGATGACCAGTTCTGATGGACCTGACCATCCTCAGCAATGAGATCAACCAAATCCTTTCCAATGGAGCAGTAATGAACTGAACCAGCTATGCCCAGAGAAAGAACTCTGGGTGATGACTAAAAACCATTACATTGAACTCCCAATCCCTATATTTATGCCCACCTGCATTTTTTATTTCCTTCACAAGCTAATTGTACAATATTTCAGAGTTTGATTCTTTTTGTACAGCAAAATAACGGTTTGGTCATGTATACTTATTGTGTATCTAATTTATATTTTAATATATTTAACATCTACTGGTCATCCTGTCATCTGGGGGAGGGGGTGGGGGGTAAGAGGTGAAAAATTGGAACAAGAGGTTTGGCAATTGTTAATGCTGTAAAGTTACCCATGCATATAACCTGTAAATAAAAGGCTATTAAATAAAAAAAAGAAATATATCTGTATGAGGTCTCTAAATCTTTAAAACTATAAAAACATATAGCTACTAATTCAATCATTTGTGAGATCCAGCTGATATTCTTATGCAGTGTGACTTAGAGTAGAAAATTTTAGTACAGTTTTTTTCTATTGTAACTTAAAGGTTTTGTTACATGCATGCAAAAAATCAATTCTGTTTAAATTAATGGGGAATAACATCTTTTTATCCTCTGTATCTGTGACAAAAGCATGGTTTTTTTATAATGTATTTGATATGCAGAGACCAAGTCACAGACCACAAGTCAAGATCAAGTAGCCACAAAAGAGGTTTCTATGATTTTTCTTTTCTTATTTCCTCCACTTCTCCAAGCAATGGACATAATTAAAGTCCCATCCTAAGTGGAGAGATCCAGAAATCCCATCTTTACTGCATCCAAACAGAAAGCCATGTTATCATTTCAAACCTCCAAGGTTATATTTCTCTGCTGGTGCCATATCTCCCCAATTAAGCCTGTTTCTACTCCTGATGTAGAGAAAATTTTTCAGAAGGAGCAGCCAGGCCAGCACAAGAACAGTAAAGTCTCTATTAAAAGAGGTCACATTTTGTTTTGACCTGCCCAGCTCTTTAGAGAATGACTAGCCTTCAGGTCAACCAAACTGTGACTAAGGCAATTAAAACTGATTATTATCTCCACTCTGTCTGGCAGATTCTGTCTTCAGAAAAGGTGAAAAAGTTGATATTCTCTTTAGACACACCTTCCAGGGATGAGAGCTCTGCTCTTAGTGCTCTCTCAAGCTATCCCTGCCCCATGCTGTGGGTTCCTATCAATTTGGGATAGGAGAACTTTTGGTCAGACTAGGACAAAGCCTGATCTCAATTTGTTATCTTCTCTACCCAATGCCTAAGTCTTTTTGAATGCTTTGCCACATGCCTCCTTGGACTTCCAAGTGACCCTTTTGTTGTTGGCAATGCTATTAATCTCTGCTTCTTAGGTTTGCTTTAGGCTTTGGTCACCTTCAAATGACCCAGCACTAGACAACTGTGTTAACCAACTTCAGGGATCTAACTCAGAACCTCTCTGCATAACTCACTTCAGTCACCTCCTGGCCCAACCTTCCAAATCAGCTCTATGTCTATTCCCAGCAGGAAATAGTTTCAGTAGATGAGATCATCTCATCTCCATACTCCATACTTCAAGGAATTTTGGGCCCCATTTGTTTGGGAGGAAACTGATTGTTGGGGTGAGTACATCCCAATAAAATGTTATTCAGTATGTGAGTAGGCTCCCAGCAAGATGCAAACAGTCTTTGTGCTAATCTTTGCTGTTATGCCCTGGTGACTAGCTTTGTACCCCTATGATATCACCACATGTTGGGTTCAATTCATCTCTGTAACACCCCAAACCTATGACCATGGAACTTCACTCCCAGTTTCTGGACAATATTTCACAAGTACTCCAGGATTTGGCCTCTACAATTTCCTAGTTGTGGTCTGATAGACTTCCTTTTGTTGAGGGACCTCCAAAACACTTTTCAAAAGTTTTTTTTTTTTTTTTTTTTTTTTTTTTTTTTAACAAATTAAAGGAGTAGGGAATGATGAGATCTTGAATATTGATCTGGATCAAGAGAAACTAAAATAATCTATTCCTGAGGCAAGCAGACAGAAGCTTTTGATAGAAATCAGTTTAGCTCCATAGTCCTCCCTTTTGGGGAAGATGATCCATTCTGAAATCTAAATTATGTCAAACTCCTGAGAACACCCTCTGTAGAGATCTCATGCAGTCTCATCTTTCCATACCCTGTCAGAAATCCCAGAAATGCCCTGAGGGCAGATTTTCCCTATAAAACCTAATTGGGTGTCATTCCATGGCTTCTATCTTCCTTTGAATCTGCCTGCCCTGACACTCAGCCTCAGTCTTTCCCCTTCCCTTCCCCAATGCCATGTGGTATCTCCCCTATCTCCACTTCGTTTCCCAACCCCACTTCTCCTTTTTATGTCCAACTAACTCTTTTAGGAGGCTAACTCCTTTTCAGGATTTAGCCTGCCAGCTAAGGGCATACCCTAAGCTCATGGGGTGTCTCCTTTCTATACTGGGTAATTATGAGTTCCACTGAGAAATTTGTCTTTCACTCTCTTACCACTCTATTTCATATTTACCATTACTGGTGTCTATTGTATCCCTTCATTTTATCTGTAAACTCCTCCTTAAATAAATCTATCTTTTGCCAAAGAAAATGGCCATTGTGAATTCTTCACATGACAAAACCCCAACTTTTGGTGCCTACCATTATTTGGTGACAAATCCCACATCATAGATCATATCAGTATTGATTTAGTTGACCTCTTTACTGTACAAAGGACAGATATCTTCTCCAATACCACAACTAGAAAGAATCAATTTTGTGGCACTCAGCTTTCTTTATAGTTCAACGCTCATAGTCATACATTGCTACGGGAAAGATCATAGATTTGACTATGTCGTATTGTAGACCTTTGTCAGTAAGGATCTATGCTTTTTAGTATGTCATTATGAAATCTCATTGTTTTCCTTATAAGGAGAAAGCATCTTTTAATTTCATGGTTGTAGTTACCATATGCAGTAATATTTGTTTTCAAAATTATAAAATCTGAAACTGTTTCCACTTATTATCCCTCTATTTTTCAGGAAGTGATGTGACCAGATGCTAAGATCTTTTTTATGTTAAGCTTCAAGTCAGCTTTTACACTATTCTGTTTCACCCTCAAGTGGAGTGTTCTTAATTCGTCTTCATTTTCTTTCAGAAGAGTGCTATTATCTGCATATCTAAGATTGTTATTATTTCTCCCAGAAACATTAATTGCTGCTTTTGATTCATCCAGTCTAGCATTTCACATGATATACTCTGTATGCAAGCTAAATAAATAAATAACAGTATATAACATTGTAGTATTCCTTTTCCAAACTTTAACCAATAAGTTGTTTCATTTCCAATTTTACCTGTTGCTTTTTGGCCTGCATACAGATTCCTTAGTACACAAGTAAGATAATCTGGTACTCCCATTTCTTTGACAATGTGCCACATTTTGTTGGGATCCACAAAAAGCTTTTAAGTCAATGTAGCAGAAGTAATTGGATTTTTTTGTTTGTTTGTTTGTTTTTGGATCTTTGCTTTATAGTCCAGTAAACGTTAGCAATTTTTTTCTAATTCTTTCTTCTCTCCCTCCTTTCCTTACTTCCTTTCTTCTTTCTTCTTCCTCTTTCTCTCCCTTCTTCCCTCCCTTTATCATATGGGGCCTGTATTATTTCTACCCTTACTTTTTAATATCATACTCCTATTATCTTCAATTCAACTCTCACCTCTTCCCCATGAACCATTCTGATTCCTTTTACAATGGTTTCTAGAATGCAACCTCTATAGGTAACCAATATGTATATTTTAAATAAAATTTCCTCCCCTAATCTTTATACTTCTATCTCTCAGGGAGATAAGACTCCCTCTTGATGGTACAATAGTTCTGGCCACCCTTTTGAGCAGTGTTTATTATTTTACTAATTCTCTCTGAATCACTACTGAAGGTGATTGTGGGGAAGTTATATGTGGAATTCTTCTCCCTATCTATTTTCACTTCTAGCTTCTCCCATAACTATCTTTACTCAGTAATCTTTCCTGCTTCACTCAATACAGCTCTACAATGCAATTAAAATTCCAACATCTATTTGCTTATCACTCTCAAGCTCATTCCTTTTCTTACTTCAATGAAATTCAGTGCCTGCATCAGTCTTTTTCTTTTTAATTTTGGACTCTATCTTAGAATATTTCAACATATACATTGATACTTTCTCAATAATTTTAACATTACTATTCCTCAATTTTACTCTTTTCCCATAATTTACTCCCTTACCTACCTCAGCTGCACAGAAAATTATTAAACTTTTGATATTAACATCATCCACAAATACACCACCTCTAAGATGGTGAACTTAGAAATTTCCTTCCTCATCACAATTTCTTGTAATTTTCCATCTTCTTCTGCCTTTTGAACTCAAATTCTGTTCATCATCTTCTGTGACTACTCAGTTTTTCAGTCCTCTTATAAGCTACCCTCCACCCCTGCATACTGGTTTTCTTTCTTGAATATCTTACCGCTTATCCTGTTGCCAGATATGCTCTATGACGTATGATTATTCCCTGCACTAGATGAATTTGCTCCTATTCAACTGCTGCTGAATAAAGCATGAGTAAGTAACTAAGCTATGCTAAATAGGACCACAAGAAATGGATGCTATTTATTTTAGAATGTAGGTTCACAGTGTCACAACAGTTTTTGTACACTTCTTTAAATCAATTTAGTATCTCACTTACATCTGTAAATTATCTCCAATAATACAGTTACATAGATAGATATAGTGATAGATTTATTTATGTAGATATGTAGGTGTAGATATTTATGTATCTATCCATATATATAAATGTGTGTGTATTTTTTCTTGTTACCTTGCCTATTAGACTGTAAGGTCATTGGGAACAGAGACTGTCTTATGAATTTCTTTTACTCTAAAAACCTTAGCACAGTACATTTATTTTTGATTGATTGCTTAATGATTACTTTTTTATGCACAGTTGAGAGAAAAGTGGTACTGAATCAAGAAGACCCAAATTCAAATAGGGCCTCGCTAGATCAGTGACTTTGGGCAAGTCACTTAATTTTTATTTGCTTCAATCTCTTCTACTACAAAAAGAGTAGCAATACTCATAGCAATACCTATAATAACAATAATAGCTACCTCCTAATTTTTTGTGAGGTTCAAATAAGATGTTTGTAAAGCCTTCAGCATGGTACTTTGAACATTTTCATTGCATAAATATTAACTATTATTATTGTTTCATAATCTTTAATTTTAACTTTTTCATGTCTCTGAAATATTTGAGATTTTTGACCAATATCTTCTCACTCTGGAAGCTTCCTTTCTTGAGCTCTTGTGAACTTGAACTCTTTGGGCATAACTCTTTTATAATTCTTACTCTGACCTCTCTAATTATTTTATAATAGGAACTTTATCCTGGCATTTAAGGCCTTTGCCCTTTTAGTTCACAAGTATCCTTTCAGTAACAGCTCATGTCACACTCCTGGAAATACTCAGCATTCCAATTAAACTGGTTTGGTATTTCTCCCATGTTCTCTTCAGAGCCTAATCTATTCACATATTCATATTTTTATTTCCCTCTCCCCTATATGGAGCTTTCTGGGAACATCACCTATGTAAAAAAAAAAATTGTCTTGTAACTATCATTCTGTCTTCAGTCCTAATACTGAGCTTTGGACATATTAGGAACTTAATATTTTTTAAATTGATTCCAATTGAAGATTCTAATTCAGTTTACAATTAGTGGGTACCTCAGAGTTTTAGAGAATAGAAATAAATGTAGCAAAGTGAACTCCAGAATATTTTGCACCTAGTGTGCTAATGAAAATTCAGTTGTAGAATAAAACCAATAAATTATAACACCTAGTGACAACGATCAAATTGTGCTCAAGTGATTGGTTCCCACTTGTTTCATTTACAGGCAGCCTACAGAGGAATGATCAGAGATTAAAAAGTTATGAAAACTGAATTACTTTTTGACTTTCAAACTTGTATTTCTAGCTTAGATAGACTTCATTTATAATTGTCTGTCTGTCTTTCTGTTTGTCATTCTATAAAAACAAAAGAGACAAAGAGTCCTTAGGAGAGCAGAAAAGAATCGTACAAATGCCATAACACATATAATAGACTGAAGTCATTACCTTCCCTCCACCCCACTGAAGGAAGGTGTAAATTCAATTTTAAGGAAAGCTAACGCTTTTCATTCTGTTTTAAAGCAATTTCTTACCTGGCAGATGGGTAATTCTTTCTTTACTTGTATCTCTTGAGGTGCAAATTAATTTTTGGTTTAGATAGTAACTTATCCCTTTTGTAAAGGAAATGATAATGATAAGAGCTGATTTATTTCTTTTCAGAAAGGTATTTGGATTGAATATAGAGAAAGATTTGATTCAGGAAATGCTTACTTTGTTTAAATTTCATTTGTACTTTGTATTGCATGCTCGGTGAGGAGACATTATTTTTATTTCTCTGTCAAATTTTAATCCCTTCCACTCCATTTATATATTTACAATACATTTACTTATAGTAAATATATATTTTTGGACTAGTTTGTTCTAAACCTGGATGAAGTAGCTATTTAAATGTGTACATGTGTATTAGTATACAATATTGAATTTTAATCATAGAAAAATCCCAGGTCCAATTGATTAATATTATTCTGTCATGTTTTATTATTTTCATCATATGGATGAAAAGTTATTGTTATTGTTGCTAGATTTTTTTAGGTGCATATTTCATTGGTGTTGAAACTTTCAGAGAAGGATTTTCATTACAAATGGAGATCAGCATCTCCTCTGCAAATGAGAAGTTGACTTGGGTTACTGATATGTTAAGTAACTTGCCTACTGTCACAGATCCACTTTATATTGGATTCAATATGTTTCTTTCTTATTCCAAGGCCAAATCTCTAATTACTTTGCTATGTTACTTTTCCTGCTCAAATATGATCTGTGAAAGTGTTTTAATACTAATACAGTGATGGTCACTAATTCCTGTATATGTAAATTCTTCATTATCTTAACCCAATATTTAATTTCAAAATGTATATATTAATGAGATGGAAACAGTGATTTTTTGCTCACTAGAATTATTTTTTTCTTGGTGGGCAAGAATTTATTTTTATTGAAGTTGCAAACTTATTGAATTTCAGACTGGGAAATATTTTGTTCTAGAATGGAAAACATTTCATCATTAGATCAGAGATTTAGATCTAGAACAGATTCTTAAAATATCTAGTAGAATCTCCTTATTTTAAAAATAAGAAATTAAGGTCAGGGTAGTTTTCATGTTTATCTAATATCATACTGCTAAACGGATAACATGAAGTGACTTCATTCAAGGGAAATTTCCTGAGAACTCTGTAGCTAAATATACGTAGCTGAAATATAGT
Source organism: Sarcophilus harrisii (assembly GCF_902635505.1). Taxonomy (NCBI): domain Eukaryota; kingdom Metazoa; phylum Chordata; class Mammalia; order Dasyuromorphia; family Dasyuridae; genus Sarcophilus; species Sarcophilus harrisii. Next base: position 511,061,062 of record NC_045426.1, read on the forward strand.
AATATGATATTTATTTCCAATGACTAGATTTGAGGGTAATATCTTTTACCTTCTCTCTCAAAATTGTGATCCAAAAAATTCCTAGATTGAATAGTCCTTGAAAAATACTGATGAAGAATTAATATTTAAAGAATGCTTGAGGAGAACTCAATAAGACTCTCCTGCCTTCACTAATTCATTCTTTACTCAGGACAGATTATTCACTTCTGCCAGTTAAGGGAGAGTCCCATAATAATGGATCTTAGGACTAAGGCTAGGGCAGTTTTGTTACTTTTATATCAAATTTAACATACTTTTTTTTTTTTAATTTAATAGCCTTTAATTTACAGGATATATACATGGGTAACTTTACAGCATTAACAATTGCCAAACCTCTTGTTCCAATTTTTCACCTCTTACCCCCCCCACCCCCCCCCTAAATGGCAGGATGACCAGTAGATGTTTAACATACATTTTTAACATAATGTCTATAAATTCACAGTATCATTTATTTCTTCATTTATGTACTTTGTATGTGGAAATACTAATTTTTTAACTTTTTCAAGTTCATAAGATGAGAAAAGTTAAACTTTCAATGTATACATACAAACATGCACACATATTTTCTATTTCCCAAGTGGAGAGACAGGAAAAATGAAGCTAGTAAAAGTAAAAAAGAAATACTATAGAAGAAAGACTAGGGAGGAAGAATGGTTCTATTTCATAAAAATCACAAAAAAGCAATGGAAAGAGCAAGAATTTCAAGGAAATTAATAAAATGGGAAACTAATTATTTAGTCTAAAAAATTAAATTTATAAAACAATGCCACAAAACCATTTGGACAAAAAGAAGTGATGTAAAAAGGATTACAAGAAAAAATAGAAGAATGCCTATTTTAAAAACCCAAAAACCCAATTTTGGAAAGAACAATTAAAAATATGGAAAATTGGGAAACTAGTATGGCAAAATATATTAACTCCATAAACCATTACCTGGAAAGGAAATGGGGCAGTTGACATAAAATGATTATTAAAAAAATTAGAAACATAGGAATCTATTTTAGGAACCCCCCTTTGGGGAAAGGAATTCTGACCAAAAAGAATTAAATATTGGACATAAAATAATAATTTTGATTTAAAGGTAATGTTATATAATTAAAAAGTTTTATAAAACAAAAAAAACAGAAAATTAAAAGGAAATAAACTGGGAAAAATTTTTTACAAGGATAAAATCATTTTAAATATAAAATTGATAATTTGAAAATTATTTTTAATTATAAATTAAAGGATACAAACAACAATTTTCCAGATGAAGAAATTGAACATTTGATCATACGAAAAGGTCTCCAAAACCTATTGATTAAAGAAATGCAAATAAGAACAACTTGAGATACCACTACACATCTCTCAATTGACTAAAAATGACAGGAAAAATATAATGGGTAAGTTGGAGGGGTGGGAAAAACAATGAAACATTGTTGGTGGAATTTGAACAGTTAACCATTCTGGAGAAAAATCTGGAACTATCTTTGTCCATTTTATCCAGTAGTATTTCTATTGGGCCTATATCCCAACAAGATTTTAAAGGAGGGCAAGGGACCCACATGTGCAAAAATGATTGTGGCAGCCATTTTTGTAGTGTCAAGAAACTGGAAACTGAATGGATGTCCATTGTTAAGGGCTATAACCCTGTTTACCAAATGGGGAGAAACACCTGGCCCCTCTTCTCTTACCCTCTTTATCAATATTATATCGACCTAAAAATAGTCTTGCTCTACAATTGTAAAATAAGAAAAACAACTCACCGGCCGAAAAAATCTGCATCTCCGCCAAAAATTGGTTCCGGGGGGGAATCGGCCAACGGGAAAATATTCAGGAGAGTCTCAAAAAGGGTGAAACACAATCTCACACACCACCAACCCGGGAAAACTTCTCCTTCAGTTGGATCCTCCGGAGGAGGACCACCTTACCTAATCTCGCGGGGACTCGGCTTGGGGCCTTAAGCTTTCCACCCGTTGGCTCAGGCAAACACTGGGCAAAGGGTGGCTTCTGCTTTCCGGTCTGCCCCTGCCCCGTCCCACAAAAGGGCTCCCCGGGGGACACCACACCCAGTCTCAGCCAACAATCAAATCCCTCACCCTACTAAATTTAAACTCGGCCATGCAATCCACCCTTGGGGAAGGGAAAACTCTCACCCAGACACTCCCATACCCAGACAGAAATCGGTTTACTTTTCCCTGTCTGAGGAACTTAACCCCCCTAGGAACCTACCAAAAGGCTTTAAAACATAAAAAAAAAAAAAACGTCACACTTCTACAGAAAAAAAATCAGCAACCTAAAAACCTCAAACAACAAAAATCAAACTTCCACAAATCTCCCCGAAAACCATTAAAAACCCAAAAAATTAAAGAAAAAGGGAAAAAAAAACCTTCAAAAAAACAACTTCCAAATAAAAAAATTAAAACCCCAAAATTAAAACAAAAATAAATGGAAAAAAAAAAATCAGGAAAGAAAATTGGAATTGAAAAAAAAAACCCAAAAAGGGAAATTGGAATTGGAAAAAACAAAAAAACCCAAAAAGAAAATCCGAAAGAAAAACAAAAACACCAAGAAATAAAATTGGGAAAAAAAAACACTAAAAAAAATTGGGAAAAGAAAAAAACCAAAACCAAAACAAACATTCAAAAACTATACATAAAAAAAAAGAAAAAAAAAAAAAAATTTTAAAATTAAACAACAAATTAAACAAGTTCAGAGAAACAGCAAAAATCATCAACAAAAAAAAAAAAACAAACTAAAAAAACCACAATTATCTACCAAAAACACAACAAAAAATCAAAAAATCAAAATTGGACTTTCTAAAACAAGAAAAAAAAACCAAACTAAAAAAAAATCATCAAAAAACCCCAATTTAAAAAATAAAAAGGATGAAAAAACATCAACACCTTCTGAAAAAACCAAAAAAACCCCAAAAAGGGCCCAAACTATCAATTAAGGAAAAAATTTTAAACACCAAAAAAAAATACACCACAAAAAATCCCCAAATCGGCTCCCTCAAAAAAAAAACCAAAAAATATTCCAAACACAAAACAAAAAGCCAAAAAAACACCTCTGGCATTTTCTTCCAAGAAAAATACTTAATAAAAAATAACCATCTTTTGAAAAAAAACGAAAAACAAAAATTTATTCCAAAAAAAACCCAAAATAAAAAAAAAATAACTCTTAAATTTATTTCTTTTGATATAAAAAAAACATTATAATTTATTTACATAAACATAAAAAAGGGAATAATAGGAAAAACAAAAAGGTGGGAAGGAGGGATAACAAAAGGAAACCACATCCCACAAAACTAAAAACATCATAAAAAGGGGGGAAACATTGGGAATCACCCATCAACCCCAAAAAAAAAAAGACATTTTTTTAAAATTTCTCACCTCAAAAAACAGGGAAAGGAAAAAAAAAAAAAAAAAGGGGAAAAGGGAAAAACCAAAAGGGGGGAGGGATTAAAAATAATATCTGAACAAAAATTTTAAAAAAAGAAATTAAAGGCAAAAAAAATAACCAATCTGGGGTTAAAATGGCAAAAACAAATAATTCTAACCTAAATGAAATAAACTCCCCCAAAAAAGGCAAACAACATCAAAATCAAAACCCACAAATTGTTTTTACAAAAACACATTTAAAGAAAATTTATAAGAAAAAAATAAAAGGCACAAAATCTTTAAACTTCGGTAACCAAAAGGCCATCCTTTCCAATCAAACAAAAATAAAAGATCTAATTAAAAAAAAATAACAACCCTAAAATCATAAACAACAAAAACAAATTAAAACATAACACCGTGGAGGCACTCAACCCAAAGGAGGTTAAGAGGCAAGAAGAAAAAAAAAAACTGAAAGAGGAGTCCAACCCACCTAGAATTAAAAATAAACCCAAAACAAAAAAAAAAAATTAAAAAGAAAAAAAAGAAAAAATTGGAAAATCTTTAGAAAAGTGGAGAAAAAGAAATAACTTTCTTCTCAGCATTCATGGAACCTATTCAAAAAGACCATATATTAACATAAAAACCTAATTAACAAAAAAAAAAATTTTCTTTTCAAAATGCAATAAAACACATTCAACAAAAATTGGGGAAAAACCAAAAAAGATTAAACTTAAAATTCATCTTAAAAAAATTTGGGTAAGGAAAAAAACAAAATAATTTTCCCTAAATAAACAAGAAACATCAACCAAAATTTGTGGGATCACCAAAGCTTAAGGGGAAAATTTTTATCCAAGGCTTCAAAAAACAAGAAAAAAAATTAAAACTTCAACTAAAAAACTAAAAACCAAATTAAAACCCCTCAAAACTAAATTAAATTTAAAATTAAAGGAAAAAAAAAAAAAAAAAAACATTAAAAATTAAAAAACAAATTGGTTCTATAAAAAACTAAAAAAAAAAAATTTTTAAATCATTAAAAAAAGGGAGGAAAAGAAAAGTAGCTTAAAAAAAAAGGAAACTTTCCACCAAGAAAAAGGGAAAAAGAAAAAATGATTTTTGCTCAACGCCAATAAAATAAAAGGAAATGGTACTACCTCCAAAATACAACTTTAATAAAGAAAAAGGTAAATTGGTCCCATTTAAAAAAAAGAACAGAATTAAACAACTCCCAAAAAAAACCCAGACCAATGGTTTTAATGGAAACCAAAAAAAAAATTTCCCCACTATATAAAAGAAAAAAAAAAATCCACCAAATTCCTTCCAAAAAATTAAAATAAAAACCGGTAAAAAAAGAAAAAAATTAAACCAATCTCCCTAAAAAAGCAAAATTTAAAAAATTTGCAAAAACCCAAAAATCATCTCAAAAAAACACAGTCAGAATTTAAAAAAACTTTTTCAAAAAAAACTTCTTAAAAACAATAACCAAATTAACAAAACCGACACCAATAATGCGAAAAGCATTTATAAACCCCCCACCAAAAAACACTTGAGGTATAGGGAAAAATGGATTTTTCCTTAAAAATAATCAGCAAACCTTTTAAAACCATCAGTAAGATCATATGTAATGGAGACAAACTCAACCATTCCCAATAAGATCTGGAGGAAACAAGGGACATCACCATTACTATTTTATTTTATTAGAAACCTGCTATGCAATAAGGTAGAAAGAGATTAAAGGAATAAGAATAGGCAATGAGGAAGAAATTATGCCTTTGCCGATGAATGATGGTATCCAGAAACCCCCAAGATTCTGCTAAAAGTTATTAGAAAATCCACAACTTTAGCAAAGGTTTTTTATAAAAAAAACCCCATAAGTCATCAGCATTCTTATATATCACTAAAAAATCCAAAGTCAGAGTTAAAAAGAAATTCCATTTAAAGTAACTACTGATAATATAAAATATTTAGGAATCTATCTGCCAAGGGAAAATCAAAATTTATGGCAAAATTAAACCACTTTTCACAAAAAATTAAGTCTGATCAACAATTGGAAAAATATTAATGCTCTTGGATAGGGCAGAAAATAATAAAGATGAAATTTACCTAAACTAATCTATTTATTTAGGCTTAACCAATCAGATCCCAAAAAACTATTTTTAATGACCTAGAAAAAAATAAAACAAAGTTCATATGGAAAAAAAAGGTCAAAATTTAAGGGGAATTAATAAAAAAAATCAAATGATGGTTTGTGTACCAGATCAAAAACTTACTATAGAGCAGCATTAAAACATTTGGATTGGCGGAATAGATTGTTGATCAGTGGAATAGATTAGGTTCAAGGGATAAAAAGTCAACAAAATAGCAACCTAGTCTTTGAAAACCCCAAAGATCCCACTTTTGGGATAAGAACTTACTTTTGTAAAAATTGCTGGGAAAATTGGAAACTAATATGGCAGAAACTAGGCATTGATCCATACTTAACGCCGTAACCAAGATAAAGGTCAAAATGGGTTAATGACCTAGGCATAAAGAATGAAATTATTAATAAATTGGGAACATAGGATAGTTTACCCTCAGACCTGTGGAAGGGCTTTTGAAGCAAACTAGAGATCATTACTGATCACAAAATAGAAAATTTGATTAACCAAACTGAAAATTTTTGTACAAAAAAAACAATAAGACAAGAATTAGAAGGGAAAATAAACTGGGGAAAAATTTTTAAGTCAAAGGTTTGAAGGCCCATTTAAAAAAATAAAATTTCTAATTTATAAAAAATCAAGTTTTTCCAATTGAAAAAGGCGGATAAACGCAATTCTAGATGAAGAAAATTAAAAATATTTTAGATTGAAAAGATAACATTATTAATCAAAAATGAAATTAAGACAACCAGATAATTTTTACACACCTGTGTTCTATGGGAAAAAAAAGATATTGGGAGGGGATGTGGAAAATGGGTTTGTGCATTGTTGGTGAGTTGGAACGAATAACCATTTTGGAAAAGGTTTGAATTGTAAAAAATTTAAATGTCTATTTGACCAGCAGTGTTCACTGGGAAATCCCAAAAGAATTAAAAAAAGGGAAAGGGACCTTTTCAAAAAATTTTGTGGCAGCCCTTTTGTAGTCTAGAAACGGAAACAATATTTCATCAGTTGGGAAGAATGGCTGAAAAATTGGGAATAAAAATTATGAATTCGTTCTTAAAATGACCAACGGATGATTTCAAAAGGCCTAAGACAAAAGAACTGATCTAAAATAAATGGCAGACCAGGGGATCATTATATATTAAAACAAATCTAATGGCCATCCTGATGGAAAGGTTAGAAAATAACCAAATCATTTTAATGGAGCAGTAATAATTGAATTAAATAAAAAAAAAAACCTAATACAAAAAAACCATTACTTGGGTCCCATCCCAATTTATAACATCATTTTGTTTACAAGAATTTAACAGAGTTGATTTTTTTACACAAAATAATGTTTTGGTCATGTAACTATTGTGTATTTAAGTTATATTTTAATATATTTAAACATCTACTGGTATCCTGCCATTTAGGGAAAAGGGGGGTAAGAAAATGGGAACAAGAGGGTTTGGAATTGAAGTTAAAATTACCCTGTTATTCCTGTAAATTCTATTAAAAAATTAAATAAAACAAAAAAAAAAAACCTGTAGTTGGATTCTTGCAAGGTGCTAATTCAGTGGAATTGATGAGACAATGATTATTTAGTTTAACAGGATGATTAATAGTTCTAGTTCAGTATGATTGATTTAATCTTACAACAAATAATGGTTCCCTAGTCATAATTGGCTTACACTCAGTATGATGAATGGATTTAACTGTAATAGAGCATATAAGCTGGGACAAATTCAGCCAGGGAGGGACTCAGAGTCAGATTTATTGACTTCATCTCATAGAACCTTGATGGCTGGATTCCTGCACTTCCCCCTTTGAGACCAAGGCTTGTCTGAATGGGTCTCCAGAAAGCTGGCCCGTGCCCAGGCAAGGAAATTAGATTGTAAAGGAGATAATAAAGGATTTGAACTCTAACACCTGGCTATTCTTGTAGTGATTACTCTACTGAAAGGAAGGTTGGTCCAGAGATCTCCAGAAAACCAAACAAAACATTACAGCCCATCAATTGGAGAATGGCTGAATAAATTATGGTATATGAATGTTATGGAATATTAGTGTTCTGTAAGAAATGACCAGCAAGATGATTTCAGAGAAGCCTAGAGAGGCTTACATGAACTGAGGTTAAGTGAAATGAGCAGAACCAGGAGACCATTATAAATAGCAAAAACAAGACTATACAATGATCAATTCTGACAGACATGGCTCTCTTCAACAATGAGATGATTCAAACTAGTTCCACTTGTTCAGCAATGAAGGGAGCCATCTATACCCAAAGAGATAACCGTGGGAGTGTGGACCACAACATAGCATTCTTAGTCTTTGTATTGCTATGCAGTACAAATACAAACATTTTGTATTTTGTTTTCTTTCCCAGTTTTTTTTCACTTCCTTCTTGATCTTGTGCAGCAAAGTAATTGTATAAATATGCATATATATATTGGATTTAACGTGCATTTTAACATATTTAACATGTAGGGGACTACCTGCCATCTAAGAGGAAAAAAGGAGTGGGGAGAAACAAGGGATAATTTGGAACAGAAGACTTTGCAAGGGTCAATGTTGAACAATTACCCATGCAAAGTTTTGTAAAAAAAAAAAAAAAAAAAAAAAAAAAAAAAGCTTTAATTCTAAAAAAGAAAAGAAAATTTCAAAAAGGGTGGGGAGGTCACAAAGAGTTGGACAGGGCTGAAATGATTGAATAACAAAACATAACTGCAGGGGCAGCGAGGTGGCAAAGTGGATACAGCACCAGCCCTGAAGTATGGAGGACCTAAGTTCAAATCTGGCCTCAGACACTTAACACTTCCAAGCTGTGATCTAGGGCAAGTCACTTAACCTTAATTGCCTCAGCAAAAAAAAAAAAAAAAAAAAAAAAATCAAAAACAATTTATAAAAAAAAATAATTAGATACGTGCATTTATTTTATTTTGCAGTTCTACAAAGTGCTGATGTTTTATTAAATCATAGAATTCTCTAATTAAAAAAAATCTTAGAGATGAGCAAGCCTAAATTCTTTGTTTTAGAGATAAGGACAACAACAAGTCCTTATCTAAGTTCACATGACTAGTTATTTTAACCCTTCCTGGCTCTAAGATCAGATACCTGCAAACTGCTTCTTTTTGTTAATCCATCACTCTCGTTTTATTTTTAGTAAGCTATGAAACTCTTTTATGAGCATAGATTTAGAGCTGAATTTCTTTGCCCTTAATAGTATTTTATTTTTCCCAATTATATGTAAAAATAATTTTCAGCATTCATTTTTTGTAAGATTTTGAGTTCATAATTTCTCTTTCTTCTTCTGTTCCCACCCCTCTCCCAACACAGAAAACAATCTGATATAGGCTATACATATACAATCATATTAAACATATTTTCACATTGGTCATGTTGTGAAAGAAGAATCAGACCAAAAAAGGAAAAAAAAAAACACAAGCAAGAAAATACAAAAAAAAAAAAAAAGATTTAAAAAAGTGAAAATAAATAAAAGCAATAGAAAGACATCTAGTCAACAAAAAAACTTAGCATAAAAATTAAATGAGATTCATATCAACAATATTCATAGCTGAAACTGGCAAAAAAAAATAAATGAGACTAATATCTATTGTGATACATTCCCAACATCACTGACAGAGAACTTACCATACTAAGATCATGATACTTTTTGTGTCTGAAGCATTACTAAAAAAAAAAAAAAAAGGTACAACACTTAAGAGATAGAAATTGAAACAGAAATTAGACCAGGTCTTGCCTTTCAGACTTTGCCTTTCAGGTCCCTGAAAAAAAGCCATTCTGGAGTTAATATAACCTTGAAGGCATTGAGGAACTTTTGTGCTAAAAATATCATAAAGGGAAAATCACAATCTATAGTAATACATAAAATAAACCACTGAAAGAACATCAATCATTGCTGACCCACATCACTATTTTCTCATATTAAGAAATATTCATGAGAATAATCTACATAATATCAAGGTTATTGCTGATGAATACATGGAGGAAAAAAGATTTTTCACCCACAGATACACACACACAATGCTTATAGCTGACCACAACACCACAGTTGACAGGAAGACTCAAGAAATACATGATCTCTACACTTTTAAAACAAAATAACAGTTGACACAATATAGCAGAACACATCATTGAAAACTGTCTCCCAATATAATCTTATGCAAATGAACATATAAGTTTTCTTGACAAATTCTGCAGTAACAATAAAATAAATGTATCCTAAACAAGGATTCTTATAATTGTCATAGAAGATTGCTGTGCAAGGTTAAAATGGAGAAGGGATTCCCTATCAAGTGTGAGGTAGTATAGATGCTTCCGTTTTTACATGATATTATGCAGATTACTTCAAGAATTCATATATTAGAGAGCGTCTGAAAACGATTTCAGTTCCTATTCCTTTAATTCTATTTCTTTTGCCTCTAATCTTTGCCTGCAACTGCTGTTTCCAACAATCTGTATCGTTAAACCAATAATTTTTATGGATCTTCATTTTTCTTAACCTCTGTTCTTTTTGTCACTGTTCACTTCCTGCTTTCTAATCCTGCATCCTCTGTCCTCTCTTCCTTGTTCTCTTTTTGTTAACCTCCAACCTAAGCTATCTTTTTGATGTAATTTAAATAACTGAACAGACATTAATTTAAATTTGCTCATATCTTTAAAAAAAATCTATGCATTTTCCATTAATGAAAATTTTCAGGGTTTTTTCTCAATCATGTCCAACTCTTGTAACTCTGTTTGGGGTTTTCTTGAAAAGAGACTGAAATGGTTTGACATTTCCTTCTCTAGGTCACTTTACAGGAAACTGAGGCAAAGTTAAGTGACTTGTCCTGGGTCATGTAGCTAGTGTCTGAGGCTAGACTTAAACTTGGGCCTTCCTGATTCCAGGACTATAGTTCTATCCAGTAGATATGGGTGATGACCTTTATTTTTATTATAGTACTGCTATCATGCTACTGCTAATATGATATTACATTGTCATCATGGTTCTCTGCATCAGTTCATATAAGTTCTCATAGATTTTTCTAAACCATGCCCTTTATCATTTCTTATAGCACAATAGTATTTCATTACATGCATATATCATAAATTGCTTGATTCAGGGTAGTCCATTGTTTTCCATTCTTTCCTATATAAAGGAGCTGCCATAAATTGTTTTATACAAAGAATAATTTTCCTTTTGCACTGATCACCTTGGAGTGTAATTATGGTAGCAGTATTATTGGGTCAAAAAGTTTGCATGATTTTATGTCTTTTTGCATATAGTTCTAAATTTTCCTCCAAAATGGAAGTCTGGTTCACAGCTCCATAAATACCATAATTTTCCTACATCATATCCACTATTTATTATTTTCCTTTTCTGTCATTTTAACCAATCTCATAGAAGTAAAAGTTCTACAGTTTGTTTAATTTGCAATTCTCTAGTTATTGATTTCAAGCATTTTCTTAAAACAATTGATACCCTTAATTTTTCTTATGAAAACTCCCTCTTTTTTTAACCAAATTGTGTGATAATTGAATTGATTGGATGAATATATTTTAAATAGCTTTTTATTTACAAGATATATGCATGAGTGATTTTTCAGCAATGACAATTGCAAAACCTTTTGTTCTAATTTTTCCCCTCCTTCCCACCCCCCCCCCATTCCCCTAATGGCAGGTAGATCAATACATGTTAAATATGTTAAAGTATATGTTAAATACAATATATGTATAATTGTCCATACAGTTATTATGCTACACAAGAAAAATCAGACTTTGTAACAGTGTACAATTAACCTGTGAAAGAAATAAAAAATACAGGTGGACAAAAGTAGAGGGATTGGGAATTCTATGTAGTGGTTCATAGTCATCTCCCAGAGTTCTTTCCCTGGGTGTAGCTGGTTCAATTCATTACTGCTCTATTAATACTGATTTGGTTCATCTCATTGTTGAAGAGGGCCCCATCCATTAGAATTGGTCATCATATAGTATTGTTGTTGAAGTATATAATGCTCTCTTGGTCCTGCTCATTTCACTCAGCATCAGTTCATGTAAGTCTCTCCAGGCCTTTCTGAAGTCATCCTGCTGATCATTTCTTACAGAACAATAATATTCCATAATATTCATATACCACAATTTATTCAGCCATTCTCCAATTGATAGACATAGAGTCAGTTTACAGTTTCTGGTCACTACAAAGAGGCTGCCACAAACATTTTTGCACATACAGGTCCCTTTCCCTTCTCTAAGGCCTCTTTGGGATATAAGCCCAGTAGTAGCACTGCTAGATCAAAGGGTATGCACAGTTTGATAACTTTTTGAACATAGTTCCAAATTGCTCTCCAGAATGGTTGGATATATTCACAATTCCTAGTTTTCCCACTACCCTCCAACATTCTGCATTATCTTTCCCTGCCATTCTAGCCAATTGAATGATAATTGTGATAAAGGACACTCATATTTCAACCTGGAAATCATTTGAATAGTTTATTTTTATCCCCATCACAGATAATGCAAGTTTTTTGTTAGATATTATTTATCATTTTATGAAAATCTCCCCTTATTTCTGTACTTTTTATTATTTTAAATAGGAATGGGTATTATATTGGTCAAAAGGTGAGTCTCCATCTGCTGAGATAATATGATTTGTTTTTTTTATTGATATGTTTAATTATGCTTACAGTTTCTCAAATATTGAAGCCACACTGCATTTCAGATATAAAAATGATCAGGTTACATAGTGTATGATCTTTTGAGCTACATCTGAAATTCACTTCTAGCATTCTCTTTGAAACTTTTGCATTAATATTCATTGGGAAAATGATCTATAGTTTTCTTTCTTTGTTTTTGTTCTCTTTGTTTGAAGAATCATATTTGTGTTATAGAAAGAGTTTGGTAGGATTCCTTTATACAGCTTTTCAAATGGATTATATAGTATTGAAATTGAATATTCCATAATTTTAATATTCCATAAGAATTCCATTTAAATATTCCATAAGAATTCATTTGTAAAGTCATTTGAGTCCTTTCCCCCCAACAGTATATTCATGTCTTGTTCAATTATTTTTTCTGAAATAGGGATATCTAAATGGTTAAAAGATCTAAACAGACAATTTTAAGACAAAGAAATTAAAACCATTTATAGTCATATGAAAAAATGCTCTAAATCAATATTGATTAGAGAAATGTAAATTAATACAACTTTGAGGTACCACTTTACTCTCTCAGATTGGCTAAGATGATAGGAAAGGCTAATAATAAATGTTGGAACAGATGTGGGAAAACTGGAATACTAAGGGATTGTTGGTGGAGTTGTGGAATTATCTAACAATTCTGAGAGCAATTTGGAACTTTGTCTTAAGGGCTAAAAAACTGTGTATACACTTTGAGCCAGCAATGTCTGTTTACTGCATTTGTTTCTCAAAGAATTCAAAATAGAGAAAAGGACCCATATGTGCAAAATTATTTGTAGTGACTCTTTTTGTAATAGCAAGAACTGGAAGTTGAGTGGATGTCCATTGGTTGGGGAATGTCTGAATAAGCTATGGCATATCAAAACAGTGGAATATTTCTAATAATTCTACAAGAAACGATGAACAAGGCTGGTTTTAGAGAAGCCTGGAGAGACTTACACAAACTGATGCTGAGTGAATTAACCACAACCAAGGGAACATTGTAAATAGTAACAACAAGATTATGTGATGATCAATTGTGATGGAGTTGGTTCTTTTCAACAATATGGTGATTCAAGAATCTTGGGGTGGAAAGAGCCATGTTCGATAAGAAAGAGAAGTATGGAGATTGAATGTGGATCAAGGCATAGTGTTTTCATTTTTTTTGTTGTTTTTGTTGCTTGAGTGCTTGTTTGTGGTTGTTTTGCTTTTTTGTATTTTTTTCCTTTTATTTGATTCCTTTTCTTGCAAAACACGACAAATATGTGAATATGTTTAAAATAAATGTGCATTTTTATCTTAGATTGCTTCTTGTCTTAGAGAAAAATAAGGTAAGAGAGAGAAGGAGAAAAAATTGGAGCACAAAATTTAAAAAGAAATAAATATTGAAAACAATGCTACCTGCATTTGGAAAAATAAAATGCTATTAAAATAAAATAGTTCTATCATCAAATTATCTTATTTCCTCTTCTGTCAACATAGACAATTTATATTTGTTAATATTTACTCATTGTTTGAAAACAGGCTAAATAACTTTAAAATGTTTTAATTTCATCTGCATTGATATTACATTAATTAATTTTATTTTTGATACTGGTAAATATATTCTTCCTTTGAACTATTCCTAATTAGAGTGACGTTCATGGATTGCTTACAATGCTCCACTTTCTTTTCCATTGTAAAAGCTCTTGTCTTGTGTGCTTCTTTTATATGAGAAAATTTCCTCAATTCTTCTTTTCCCTTCCACTTTTTCTCAGTGTACTTCCCTTTTCCCCTTTTCACTTTTTTTGGACAACATTCCAACATAATTGACAAACATTCACATCCTTTTTCTATGTGAACTCTATTTAACTGCATTGCTAATGATAAAGTTATGTATAGAAATTTAATTTATGCAAAAAGAAAATAGGAGAGGAAGGGAATAAGAAATTAGGGGGAGGGGATAAATTGAGAAATTAGAAGCAAAATGAATTGTAGATTTTTTGAGGAAAAAGAGAGACAGACACACAGTTCACAAACACACAGAAAAAGTAAGAGATACAGAGATAAGAGACATACAAAAAACACAGACATAAATAAAGTCAGAGAGAAAAAGAGAGAAAATAATTGGATAAAGGGAAATACATAGAAATCACAACAGTGAATGTGAATGAGATGAGCTACCTATAAAACAGAAGCAGATTACAAAATTAATTAGAAACCAAATTCCACCTACATGTTATTTACAAGAAAAACCCATAAAGCAGAATTAAAGTAAAAGACCAGAGCAGAATCTAACAGGTTTTATCTGAAATGAAAAGTAGGGAAGGGGGGAGTGTGACAGTCCTGATGTCAGATAAAGCAAATATGAAGGTAATTAAAAAGATAATCAGGGAAACTACATTTTGTAAAAGGCATTATAGAAAATGAAGTTATATAAAAATTCTAGCAAACTTAACAGATAAATATCTCATTTCTCAAATACATATTGAATATAGAACAATCAAATTTGTAAAAAAAAATAGGCATTTCCAAATTGATAAATGATAAGATATGCATACCATCTGTTATGCAATATACACACACACACACACACACAAAAAAAAAAAAACACATAGACACACACAAATTACAAGCCCTGTAAGAACTGATATAAAGTGAAATAAAAAGTACTAGCAAATCATTGTACACAAAAAGAGGTGATGAATTAGAGATATTTTTGGTAGATGATATCATGGAGTTTAGCCACAAGACAGGAAAAATATAGAATAGCATAAAGTAGGGATGAATAGTTGAGGCATACTTATTTTGTTGTTGTGGTTGTTGTTGTTGTTATAAGGAAGATACAAATATGTTTATAGGATATAATGTCCAGACTAGCTCCCTGAGGGCCTCAGGAGCAGTCAGATTCAGGATCAATCAAAGTTCTTGGTCTTTAGGTGAAGAAGTGAAGGAGACAGGCAAGCTGCCATACAGTTTGCCAAAGATGCATCCTGGATTCTGGAGTCCAGAGTCTCCAGCCTCTCTGCTCCTCATCCTGCAGTTAAGTGACTCCTGATCCTTCTCCCTCAGCCCTCCAATCTTTGTCTATGATTACCTCACCAAGACACATTCAGCAAGCACCAATATTGAGGAGAGCCATAACATTACCATATCATGTAAATATATGTATATAGAGCCATAATCTCACAATGTCTGGTTCAATCACACTTTTTCAGAGTTTCAGCCCTCTACATCTCCCACTTTCTTTTGTTTTAGAAAACAGGAGGTCACGCTCTCCCAGACTTCTCTTGGAGGTAAGAGCCCAAAAAAGGAGGTGATCACATACTCCCTGATTTCTCAGGAAAGAAAGGAGGTGAAAATACCAAAAAGGAGTTGATCATGCCCTCCTTGAATTCTCAGGAAGAAAGATGAAAAACACCAAATGCAAGTTGGGAGTCAAACCAGATATTATTAGTGGGTTTCTGGGCTGAAGGGTCTTATTAGAAACAGGTATGCACAAACCCATCAACATGAGGGGGGGAGTATTTCACAAGTACATAGCAATATAGCACAAGTTATTAGTGATGATTCTACCCATAGCCGGTGCAGGCTCAATGTGGTATATAACAAATATGAATTATACACGTAAGTAGTGGTGTAACAAACAATATAAATCAACATGGTGTTGTAAAAGATTTCCAGAAGTCCTAGAAGGAGGGTATGTAAACAACAGTCACATATATGCCTCCTTCAGCAGCCAAGAAATAGTCCAAAACCAATCTATTGTCCATTACTTCACATGTCAGGGAATCCAATGATCCCTGCAAGTTTTTGAAGTCCTGCAACAGTCTTATGTTTCAGGGAATCCAATTATTCCTGATGGTTTTCAAGTCCTACAAAAATCTTATCATGTCTCAGGGATTCCAAAGATACCTGAGGTTTTTGAACTCCTGCATCAGTCTCATTAACAATTTTTGATGTCCATAAATCAATTGCCATAATTGCCATGCTCTTTCAGTGGTGAGCACAATTAGTGATGGAACCACCTGATGTTTATTGGGTCTTCTCCTTCATTTCAAGGGTCTGCTCCATCTCTCTCTGATGGACAAGGCAAATATGGCTTGTTGGCACCCATCTGATACCTTCTCCATCTGTGGAGATACAAGCAAACCCTCTCTCGCAAACAATTAATTTATCTGGTCCCTTCCATTCCCCACTTTCTAGATCTTTCCATATCACCTGGAGAATATCTAAAGATAGTGGAGCTGGTCACACTGCATACTGCCCTTCCGGGGAGTTATAAACCTGTCTGCCAGAGCAAGTGCATCTTTATCAAAAATCAAGAAGTTAATTGTATAAAGAGCTAAATTTAGAAGTTCTCTAGTGTTAACTGTGGCTTGCCCTTTCTTTTGTTTTTGGAGAAGCATCTTGATGTCTCTGATTCTCCTCTCTACTATTGCCTGTCCTTGAGGATTTAAAACTAGGCCAGTGATGTGTAAAATCTGATACTGTGAACAAAAGTGTGCAAAAAGTTTAGAAGTATATGCAGGTCCATTATCTGTTTGTATTGCTTGTGGCACACCCAAGATTGCAAATGCTTGTATAAGGCATGTAATGACCACTCAGGCTATCTCTTTTTCTGCTGATATTGCAAAAATGAATTCTGAAAAGGTTTCTACTACAACATGGATAAAAGATGATGACCAAAAGATTTATAATGGGTCACATCTATTTGCCAAATTTCATCCAGTCTCAAATCACAAGAGTTCTTCCCTGGAGGGAGCATAGGAGCGTGGAAAGGAATGAAAGCTGTACAGCTTTTTACTATGCTATTAGGTTCCTCTTGTGTTATCCGAAATTGCAAATGTAAAGCTGGAGCAGCTTGAAGATTTTTAGAATGAGATTCTTGGGCTGCCTGAAATAAAGGAGTATTGGCTAACATGGTTAGAAGGCTATCTGCCTTTGAATTTCTATCAAAAATAGGAAGTGGAAATCCACTATGAGAGTGGACATGCAAGATATAAATTTTACCTATGATATTTTCTCACTTGCTCTTGAAGTTCCTTAAAAAGCTGATATATTAGAAGCTACAAATTTTATTTGGGCTGTGGCAATTCTTTGTGCCACATCTACTGAACCAGCTGAATCAGATATTATATTTACATCTCCTGGATAATAAGAGGTAAAATGATTGCATACAATTCTGCTAAGTAGACTGAAAAGAAGTTTTGACTACTCTTGTTATAGTTAAGTCACAAGAGTATACAGCACAAATATTATATTTGGATACATCTATAAAGACAGTTGGTCCTTTAAGAGGAACTTTAGAAACCTTTTCTTCAAGAATCTATTGTCAATTATGTAATAGTCAGATTATCTTTAATAGAGACCCTGTGTAAAATTTGGAGCTATAGCCAAAAAAATTTACCACTCTGTGATGGTTTCATATCATATATTAATTTGTGCATTGGTTTAAAAGATGTATATCTTGTCAGGTCTTATTCCAGATAATTGTACTGTTTGCTTAATGGCCTTTAATAAAATGTTAGCCACAAGCAGGGTAAGAAGTAAGGCTTTGTTCTGGTTGTGCTGGGAGGTTCACATCTACTTGATGAAGAATTGCTGTGGGTGCCTCTTTTGTAGCAAAAACTGATATATCCAAAGTTTTTGAGTGACTCAACCACATTGGATAAATCCAGTTCAACTTCTTTCAAAGCTTCTTGACCTTCTTTTGTAAACCAGCATGGTGAGTTTAAGGCACTGTCTCCCCTTAAAATGTCATATAATGGTTGTAATTGAAAGGTAATCAAGCCTAACACTGGACACATCTATTGGCTATCTCCTATCAGTTTAGGAAAGGCTTTGGAGATGTTTAGTTTCTCTGTTCTTAAGGAAAGCACCTTAGGATATACTTCTCATCTTAAATATTGAAAAGGAGCATGTCTTTGAATTTTTTCTGGAGCTATATACAATTTGTAGTTCCTTAGG
Organism: Sarcophilus harrisii; assembly: GCF_902635505.1. Classification (NCBI taxonomy): domain Eukaryota; kingdom Metazoa; phylum Chordata; class Mammalia; order Dasyuromorphia; family Dasyuridae; genus Sarcophilus; species Sarcophilus harrisii. The sequence continues at coordinate 511,079,203 of NC_045426.1, forward strand.
ATTTCTATGGTCTTTTGTAAACATGCTTCTAACATTTGCTCCTCAGGTGCAATATATCATCCATGTAATTGTAACAAGATAACTTTTGGAAATGCTTTTTTTTTTACTGGAGTAAGAAACTCCAGTTTCTTAACTGGAGTTAAGGAATGTAACATTACTGTAAGTATATGTATGTAGCAACATACATTTGGCATATAGTAGGTCTAGTTTTCATTCCCTGTAGCAAAAATGTACATTCCTATATTGTATAAGGTTCAGCTAAGTTAATGCTGGGCAATGAAAAGGCAAATCTCTTCATATTCTCCTTATCTAGAGGGATAGAATAGAAACAATTCTTAATGTTTATAACCCAAAGAGGCCATTCTCTAGGCAATTGAGTAGGAGATGGAAATCCAGGCTGAAGAGTTTCCATAGTTTCCCTCTGTTTATTTACTTTTCTCAGATCAGTTAACATACTACATTTTCCAGATTTCTTTTTTACAACAAATACAGAAGAATTCCAAGGACTTAAAAAAGGTTGTAAGTGTCCTTTGTCAAGTTGCTACTGTAGTATATATAATGAGGCCTGATTTTTTTCACTTTGTAAGGACCACTGTTCTACCCACCCCTGTGTATCAGTTTTCCATTGAATGAAACAGATGAAAGTGTTGCCAGGCCTTCAATAGCACCACTGCCTAAAAAGCTGAAGTACTGAATTGTAATCCTAACTGGTATTAGATGTCTCTTTCCCACAGATTGATGGGGATTTTTTTCAACTATAAAAAAGTAAAAACTCCTGTTTCACCTTCAAATGTCTATTTCAAATGGGTAGCACTAACTTCAGATGGTATTTATCCACCTATGCCAGATATATGGATGTCTGCCTTAATCTTTGTCCAGTGACTGGGCCAGCTGGCACTTCTAATGACTGTACGATCTGCACCTGTGTCTACCAACTGTTGTAATGGGATGCCAGCATAGGTTGGTCAGCTGTAACTGCAGAAGTCCAGAATATTCCTGGATCCTGCTGTTGGGAGTCAGAATCTGGGCAACTATCACCAGATTGCCTACTAGGAGTCTGTATTAGTAAAGCTGAAGCTACTACTTCTCCTGGTTGAAAAGTCACACATTTTCTTCCTATATTAGTGACTAGGATATTATCTACACATTCCCCAATTTTTCACATCAGTGATATATTGTTTTGTAAGCAGTCTTAGGAGATGAAATGGTCAAGCCTCCTGTGCCTGGAGGCAAGGGATTCATAGCCTGGAAAGGGAGAGATTTCACTTCTCCAGTGGATATCACAGTAGTCCCAGCTACATACAATTCTATTCTCCCCAATTGTAATCTCTTTCTCCCATCAGGTTGCTTCTTAGTTGTCATGTCTGAATACTGAACTTCTAAAAATACTCTGGGTGTTGCATAGGTTGCCATTATTCCCCAAGTGTTTTTTTGCCTTGGGCCTTGGGGCTGGGTCCCCCGCATCCCATTTCCCTGAATCAATCTACATTATGATGCCCAATGGAAGCATCTTTGGACATGAGGTTTTGGGTCTTGTTCTCTCGCCCTGTCTTCTCACTGTATCTCTATGCCAACATTGAGCTTTCACATGTGATACTTTACCATACTGAAAACACTGACAAGTCTCTCTGGAAGTTCCTTGCCAAAAGGAACCCTGTCTTCCCATGTTCAGATCTTGGGAAGTCTGCATCATAGCCTGGGTATAAAAGTTATTTGTGCCCACTATGGCACAGTGTCTTGTGATCTCCTCTAAAGGAGCATCTTTGTGTAGTCCTAGTATGAATCTTCTACAAACCTCATTAGCATTTTCTTTAGCAAGTTGTCTTATCATAATTTCTGTTGCTGCATTTTCACCAATCCTTCATATGACAGCTGTCTGCAGACCTCCCACAAAATCAGCAAAGGGTTCATTTAGACCTTGCTCTATTTTCAGGAAGTCTTCCCCTCTATCTTGCCTTCCTGGGAGGGTGCACCATGCTTTGAGAGCAGCATCAGTAATCTGCTCATATTCAGCTATGGGGTAATTAATCTGTCCTGAAGTGTCTGCATAAGGACCTACACCTGTTGGTCAAAGGTGATTGGTATATTAACTCCAGTTTGGCTTTTTGTTGAACTTGTATCTTACAGAGTTCACTATACTCAGAAACCTACAACAAGTTTCCTCCAGGTTCTTAAACTGTCCTTGCTATAGATTTCCAATCACTAGGGGTTAAAATTTCATAATAATTCTAATAATATTTTAACATAAGATGATGTAGACCCATAAAAAGTGCAAACCTTTTGTACATCTTTGGTAATTTCTGGATTAAAAGGAATATATCTTCTCCTTTCTTGAACTGAAGAGTTAAGTTGTTCAATCACAGGACAAGTTTCTATTCTTTCTCTTTGGTTTTAAGTAGTGCCTTTTGCAATGGATTCATGGGGTTGGGGTTACTGGGGGAAGTGCTGTTGGTATCACTGTTCTTCCTTAAGAGAATCAAAAAGAGAAGCAAAAAGCCAAAATATTATGATCAGAAGAGAAATTTAGAATTTTTTAATATGTAGATATTACTTCTATTTGTGTTGGCCAAATCAAGGATATGACTATTTGTGTAAGATAAAGTGAGGGAGTAGATCATGGGCAATTAGTTGATTGAGGAAGTGGGAGATTAAGGAGTGTATAAAAGTATCCATATCTATATTAAAACTTTCCAGTATGGGAACAAGAAATGAGAAGAGAATATTAATAACCAGTTGCTGAACTCAGTGAGGAAGGAAAGAGTCCTGGATTTTTGTAGACAGGATTTCCCTTATTTTCAAATTCTAAGTTATTTCATCCTTTTCTCCTATTCATGCTTAACTCCATCCTTAGTACCTAGATTGTTGCATCCTTGTGACTGAGACAAATCCTGTCCCTGTAGTCCTTGATGATGTGCGTAGGCCCAACATGTCTGACTACAAATATTATACAACTGCCTCTTATCTTTCTTCATGAATTATCTGCCCTTGTCTGTAGCAGTGGTTTGGGCCCCAAATTCCTGAATGCTGGATTGAGAATGACCTGCTTGAATGATGTGAGTCCATCAGATCCTGCCAAAAATGAGACTCCCAAATCACCCATTACTTGACACTGTTCTAGCCCTGTCTCCTCCCCTCCTCCCCACCCAGGTTTACCTGTGGTGGGCACTCTTCTTATATTATCCCATGCTACGTGAATAAATGTCCTTACTCTGTTCCTCTTTCTGTTTGATTGCAAAACATGACTATTTTAAAGATTCAGAGTGCTTACTAAATATAATGTTAACATTGTTAGTAAAAAGTATTAATGAATAATAATAGTACAAGGAGTTTGGTATAATATCAAGAATAATACATTGAGTCTGGGTTTAAATTCATAGTTAGCTCTTCAAAGTCATGTGACTATCAATCACTTCATCTCTCACACCAAATTCTCCTTCAAAATAAATAGGTTGATTTAAATGATCTATTTAGAGACCTCCCAAATTCAATATATTATGACTTGCAGAATGACTTCTACAACAATTCTAAACTATTGTAGAACCCCTAACTTTGGATATGAAAGACAAATAAAAAGTATTTTAATAAGTTAAACATTTTAAGAATACATAATTTATTGATTATCTGGTATGTCTCTGAATATATCTAAATTTTTGGTACTATAATATTTCTAGTCATTTATGAAAACTGAATAATAAATGATTATGTGTTTTTATTAATCCAAATAAGAGGAACATTTTTTGAAAATTGTATTTTGGAATCAAAGGTGATAATTTTTTCTATATTAGGCTTAACAATAACAGAATGGATATTTTGGGAATTTCTCTAATCTTCAGTACATGAAAGGAGGACACTACAAACTAAAAAGTAGTTTGCTGTCTAACCTGCCCACAGTATGCCTCAGCCACTGTCTATATTTTAAGTGACCTATTAAAATATCCCCAAGGTTTTCACTCTACACTTCTGTTTGAAGACCTTTTATTAAAGACAGCAACTCCCTGACAAATAATTGATTTTATTTTATGGTGCCTTGAGACAGACTTACTAAGCAGGTTTTAAAGTACCTTTCCCACTGAAGAAAATTAAAGCTTTTGGAATACAAAAGGCCATATCTCCCTTTAGTCTAGGTGGGAGGAAATTCTCATCATTACAGTAAGAAAATAATGTGAGAATCAAGGAAAATAAACTGGATTTTGAAACTATAGGAAAGAGTAGAGCTGAGGTTAATTGTATTTTCAGCATATCATCAGGTACCCTTGTAGAATTTGATTAATGTTCAAAAGTATTATTACAAGCAGCTGTGTCTAAAACCAAATTGATTCCCACTGAGAAATGTCCCTTGCTGAAACACTGAATGGTTTTGATGGCAACACTGAAATTAAATCAATTGTATAACAAGAAAATACTCACAGGGAGGAAAGTAATAGGCCATATCTATAATATAAGAAAGCATTAAAAATGTTGAAGAAGAATTCAAAAGTAATGGATTTGAGTTCCAGGTCTTTTAAAAAACTAGTACTATACCCTTAGACAAATCAGTAAATTTCATTTGTGAAATGAGAGTCCCAGACAAACTCTAATTTCCCTCAGAGGTCTAAAAGCCTTCATTCTAATCCTCATTGACTCTACGCTCAAAGACCTCATTACTGATCAAAGCAGTGTATTGCTATTAAATAAGTCAATATTTAGAAAAGTCTGAGATAACTTATTAGTTCTAATATCAACATGCTGGGCACAGTTAGGTGGTAGTTAAGTGGATTGAGTGCAGAATCTAGAGTCAAGAAGACACATTTTCCTGTGTTCAAATCTGACATTAGATATAAAGTAGCTATCTGTCCTTGGCCAAGTTACTTATCCTGCTTTTCTAGTTTCCTCATATATAAAATAAGCTGAATAAAGAAATGGCAAATCACTCCAGTCTCTTTGCTTAAACAAAAGGAAAACAAAATAAGGCAAAAATGAAGCCACAAAGAGTTGGACATAACTGAAATAACTAAACAACAAATCAAGAGTTATGTTACCTTGGCTGCCTATGAATAACTTCACAGGGATCCAAGTTCACTTTAACATTGTGGCTATGGGAATCATTATCTTATCTAGTCAGTAGTACTCCAAAGAGAAACTCCAGGAAGAAATCATGAGGTCATTAGGGATCTTCCTTCAAATGTAAGGCTATAAGTGTCCAGGTACTAGCCCTAAGTGCCTAATAACCTTCACAGGTATTTCTTTGTGTTCTTACTAGGTATATAAAGTTCCAGGACTTAGAAAATCCTATAGTCTTATTAAAGGAAAAATAATTTATTCTTCAAGTATACGTGTCTAGAGAGCTTTGTCCGCAGGGTCATTGTGATCACTTTCCATTGTGCAAGATAAACCTGGAGTTGAAGAGAAAAGCAGGAGAATTATCTTTAATTATTTTGCCCAGAATCATATCCAGGGAGTTCCAAGACTTATATTTTTATTTTTCCCAAATATAATTAATCTTTGATTTAGATTGACAAAGTTACTACACCCAAATATATTAAAATAAGTCCTTAGACATAAATATTCCTCTTAATTAACTGGTAATTTTCAGGGGAATGAAGCAAAAGCAAAAGCAACTTCTAAGATAAATCATGAAGCCACTAAAACTACAATGTTGCATGGTCATACAAAATATTCATTAAGAAAAAAATTCACAAATGATATATTTGGGTACTTCAGCATTTAAAGAAAGAAAGAAAAATTTATTATCTATAATATGCATTGTGCTGATGTTAGGTGCTGTGGAAAATACAAAGATAGGCATGGGAAGAAAAGAAAAAAACTTCAATAATTTGACAACATAGAAGATGAACTAACAACCTCCTAGTAGTCAGATATTACAAGTTATTCAACTCCTGTTTATAAATGTGGTAAAAGTAACTTTCCTTGAAGAGGAAATCTTGTAGTTTTCTCTGAAAAAACATCTTTCATAATTATTTTAAATGTCTCTTCCCCCAATGCTTTTATCTTCTACTAATGAATTCTATCATTTGAATTTCAACTATGCCCATATATTCCCTTGATTTTATATATATATATATATATATATATATATATATATATAGAGAGAGAGAGAGAGAGAGAGAGAGAGACAGAGAGAGAGAGAGAGAGAGAGAGAGAGAGAGAGGGAGAGAGAGAGAGAGAGAGAGAGAGAGAGGTGTGTGTGTGTCCATATGTCTGTGTGTATATATATATACACACACATATATAAAACTTTTAATTTGACTTCCTCATTAATTCATAATCATGGAACTCTCACTGCACCTCTATTGAGCCCCTATATTGTGTATGTCTCTCCCAAAAAGTTGAGAGATTTCTATGAATAAAGCATGTCTCCTTTCCTCAAGAAGTTATAGCTTAATTGGAGAAAGCTACACAAGAAAAAAAACAATTACAATGTCATTAAAAGCCAAATGAAAAGTCAATAGCAAAACAAGAAGAAAACATTTCTCTAAACATATAGCAAATAGAAATAAATTAAAGAGGTTAGATGGCATGAGACAATATATAAATTGAATGAAATTTCCCGCAAGAAATAAGATATCTCAGTTGAACAGCAGAGGGAAACAGACAAAAGAAAAACAGATAGAGACAAAGAGATAGAAGCAAAGAGATAGAGATAAAATAGAACTCTGATCTCACCGAAGGGGAAATTTCAAGAGGTGACAAATTGGAAATCAAGGACATGTCAAAGCACAGGCTCCTCTACCTGTTGACTTCTTTAGTTTAGTTTCCTTTCTCTTTCTGTCATACTTTCTCTAGCTACATTTCATTTTAAAACATAATGTTGGTATCTGATTGTATAATATACTTCTTCCTCCTTTATTTTTCATAATTTATTTTGATGTTTTTGTGTATTGCTTTCTTGATATACATTTTTCTAGAACCATATGAGTATCATTGAGTAGTTCATTGATCTTTTGTTTGGTATTGCTTTAAATAAATAAATTCATTCTTTTACAATTCTTTTTATTGTTAGCTCACTCCTTCTGTGGAGATAGAACATCCTCTAAATATATAGTTCTTCATTTAAAATTATTTAGTTTACCTACATTATTTGTACCTTTCTATTTAATGTGGAAGGTGTACATATATACATAAACACATATATAAATATACATAAGAGAAATGCTGTTTTTATTAGTAGTATTTTGCTGATATTTTGTACATATGAATAAAAATATTGATTTTGTTCAATTATCTACTTTATTTGTGAAATCTGTTGATGATTAATTCTATATGATTTTATTACTTTCTTAAGTTTTCTCTGTTCACTGAAATCCTACTCTACTTACTGTCATGGTTCCTAAACATAAGAAATTGAATCTGTGAGACATTAAATGTACCCTACACCAATGACCTTTAGACTGCCCAGAACAGGCAAAAAGAGATAAATGATGAACTGGGAGTCATCTAATATCAGTCTCCCAATAAAATGTAGTTTATTAGGTAACCATAAGTAAGCATTTACAAGCACTCACTACCCATTAGACACTATGTTAAACTCTGGGGATACAATAAAAGGCAAAACTATAGACCATGCACTCAAAGAATTTACATTTTACTATTGTGGGACAATATGCAAACAAATCTCTCTCTCTCTACACACACACACACACACACACACACACACACATACATATATACATCATAGCTATCTATCTATGCTATAGATATTTTAGATATTTTAGATATTATTTTACCAGATATATCATATGTGTACCAGATATGTCATACCACACATATGTAACATAGATAGATAGATAGATAGATTTATCTCTCTCTCTCTCTCTCTGTATATATATATATATATATATATATATATAGTAAAGTTGAGCAGAGGTCTAGGAAAGTCATTAAGAAGGTAGGGTCTGAGCAGCACTATATATTTAGAGGGACAAGTCATAGGAAATTACTTTGGAATTTCTTATTTAAAATGTTCTTCAAATCCTTCAGTATATGATTCTCTATGCCCTTGTTGATTGTAGATGTCTGTCTTTTAATAGATCTACTCTCGAAAATAACCAGTAATTATATTTAGGCCAGTTTGGTGAATAAGAGAATTAAGTTTATTAATTCACTCTATTTCAAATAAAATTAGATATTGGTGAAATGCTAACCATGTTCAAGGAATGAAGAGCAGCATAGCTTGGTGACAAGGGCTAAATTTTGAGCCATAATAATCTGCATTCAAATTCTGCCTCTTACACATACTAATTATGGCTCCACAGGTGTGAGACATTCCCATACTCCAGCCAGGTTAAAACAAATTCTAAGTGGCAGACAAGTTGATAATATGCATATTGAGGAAGTTTCCACTTTGGGATTTCCTTCTATCAATGACAAATAATTTCTGCCATACTTTTACAGCCTTAAAGAAAGGGTGCAAGGAATTGTGCAATTAGCTTTTGATATTTCCTCTTGATAAACTAAAAAATTAAGACTTTAACAACTATTCTTACATAATTATCTCAATATGAAGGGAAAAAATTTTAAAATGGACCAAATGTCTCGAACATTGAGGACAATATTATTATAAATATCTATGCTTACAGGGACAAATACCTTAATATAGAATAGTTCTTTTGGGCATATATGTTTCTTCTTATAAAAATTAGCCATGTTACTTTATAGTCATACTTTCTAGATATCTGTCACTATATGATCCAATCTTTGGCTTTTAGACAATTTTTTTAATGTACCACTATATCACATTGTGGTATTTCAGATCAAATGACACAGATACATATCTATTCTTGTGTTTTGGGTGGGGGGAAAAAAGCTAATGTGACTTCTTTAACCCTACATTAGCAAGAGAATAATTTTGGCATTGGGAAGAAAAGAGGTTTTTAAATGTCAAATGTATGTTTCTTTATGCCATTTCCCTTTTTAACTAGAGATCAAAAAATACATTTATAACATAGTTTATTTGTATTCATGTATTCCACCAGAAAATTGCCATGGGTCTTTGTAGGTCTTATTTTAAATTATTCTTTGAAGAACAAACATTATTCTCTAGTTAGAAAAATACAAAATACTCACAAGTTGTTTAAATCTGTTCTTTACGAAATCCTGGGTTTATCTCTGGATAAATGCTCTTACTAAAGTAAAGGCTATAGGATGTCATTTAAGCTGTAAATTGCTTAGTTTGGATTTTGCTCTAGGGTAGAGGAAAAAGAGGTTTTATTTTATCTGAGTTAATAATCGTTTAAACCTCCTAAGAATCAGAGCTCTGCTGCCAAATTTAGATCTAAAGGGGGAAATAAAAACAAAGGCCCTATACAGTATATGCAGCCTAACCTTGGTAAAAATACTTTCTCTGAATCACATCTTTCTTCTATCAGTTTCTAACAGTTCTATCAGTTTCCAAAACTGATGACTCCATATATATTTTCAGGTAGTAGTGTGTTCTGTTTATTTTCTTGGTCCATGTTGTTAATTTTTTAACTCCTTTCTGACTTCAGCATCCATTTTCTTAGCAAAGATACTGGCATCATTTGCCATTTCCTTTTCTAGATCATTTTACAAATAAGGAAACTGAGGTAAAATATTGTTAAGGAAGTTGCCCAGGAGCACAGTCAAGTAAGTATTTGAGACCAGATTTAAGATGAGGAAGATGTCTTCCTGACTTCTCCCTCCATTCATTGTGCCACCCAGATGCCTTCTTTAAATGCACAGAAAAAAAGCAAACATAATTTCCCCTCCCTCTTTCTACCCACTCCACCCCCTCCACTTTGCTCAGGTATCTCAGACATTTCCTAAATTTTGGAATTTTTCTTCATACATGCAGTCATTACCAACACCACAAATCTGCTAGGTACTCACTACATTTCTAGACTTGGTGACCTGGACAGGGAGTAAACATAGATTCATTCAGGATTAAACTGCCAATAGATCAAGGGAAGATTTATTTCTGATTACATATTCATCTTCCAAGTACAAATATGAGAAATGTATTTCACCTCTGTATTCAGTGTATACAGTGTTTCATTCATGAATGTCTTAAAAGATAAATTGACATCATCTATCATATGGCATCCTAGCAAGGAACTAGCTATGAAATATATTAGACAACTAAGACCTGCTAAAGTCTAGACTTCATGCCTCTTTTAGACTTTATGGCAATCTGTCACCATGTGTCACATTGAATGACTTTCTTTTAAAACTGGCATTGACTCACGTTGGCAAGGGAGAAGGGTATTTATTATTGTTATATTTCATTATAATTCCATTAATAGAAGAATGTGAGGTGAGAAGTTATTTTAAATATGAAGATAGAAATTTTAGAAAGTTATTCTTATCAGATTTTAGTAGATAGTTTTGTACCGTTAATATTCAACAAGCCATCTAACTGATAAATAGTCAAAGGATATAAATAGACAAATTTCAGATGAAGACATTAAAACCATTTTAGTCACATAAAATGCTCTAAATAATTATTGATTTAGAGAGATGTAAATTAAGACATCTCTGAGGTACCATTTCACAACTTTCAGATAGTCTGACAGGAAAAGAATGATAAATGTTGAAGAGGATGCGGGAAACAGGAACACTAATATATGGTTGGTAGAGTAGTGAACTGCTTTAATTGTTTTGGAGAGCAATTTAGAAGTATGTTTAAAGAACTATTAACTGTGTGCATATCCTTCTATTTATCAGCATCTCTATTGGGTCTGTATCCCAAAGAGATCATAAAAAAAGGAAAAATGACCCACATGTGCAAATATGTTTGTAGCAGTACTTTTGTAGTGGCAAGGACCTGAAAACTGAGTGGATACCCATCAGTTGGAGAATAGCTGAATAAGTTTTGGTATACACATGTAATGGAATATTATTATTCTATAAAAAGCGATCAACAGGATGACTTCAGAGAGATGCACATGAACTGATGCTAAGTGAAGTGAGTAGAACAAAGAAAACCTAGTGCAAAGGAACAACAAGATTGTGTGATGATCAACTGTGATGAACATGTATCTTTTCAACAATGAAGTGATTCAGGAAAATTCCAATAGACTTGTGATAGAGAGGGTCATCTCCCTCCAGAGAGAGGACTATGGAGACTGAATGTATATCAGAACACAGTATTTTCACCTTTGTTTACTTGCTTGTTTTTTCTTTCTCATTTCCCCCCTTTTGATCTGATTTTTCTTGTGCAACATGATAAATGTGGAAATATGTGTAGAAAAAAATGTATATTTATCCTATATTGAATTGTTTGCTGTCTAGGGGAGGAAGGCAGTGGGGAGGGAGGGAGAAAAAATTAGAATGCTTGGTTTTGCATGGGTAAATACTGAAAACTATCTTTGCATGTATTTTGAAAAATAAAAAGCTATTTTAAAAAATTCAATGTTGTTATTCAATTATTATAGGTATGTTCCATTCTTCTTGACCACATTTAGAATTAAATCAATTTATTTAATCAAGGCTTCTTGTCTTTCCTTGGTATAGATATTGCTAACAACTGCTGCTGTTCAAGGGACAATTGTAGGAAAAATGATTGAAATAAAGTATGGCTAATATCCTCTAAACCTTTTGAATATTGTAAAGGTTTCCTCTGGATAAGTAAGAGAGAAAACAAAGGCCAAAGTTCTCTCTGTGCCCCAGGTAAGTCATTGGAAATATTAGCTGGAATATTCTCTACAAATGTGCTACTCAGTAGAATCTATTTCCACCAATAATTTAACAGTCTGCATTCTGAATTGATTTTCTATTTTAAAGATTTTAAATTGATTTTCTATCCACAAAGTATGAAGTTGTTTTTTTTTTTTTTTGATAAACTTAAAAACTCAGCAGTCCTATCAATATTTCTCCTGTTCTTCCAAATATATTTTCAAACTCAATCTAAAGGGTTGGATTGATTGAATATTCTCACTTCAGTAAGGTATTAGATTATCTTTAGATGGCTCAGTGGATAGAATGCCAGAATTGATGTCTGGAGATTTTGAATTCAAGTTTGACCTCAGGCACTTACTATGTGTCCCTTGAAAAATCACTAAACACATTTTCCCTTCTTTATCTGAAAAATAATCTGGAAAGAGAAAACCATTTTAGTATCTTTTCCAGGAAATCTCCAAATGGGTCATAAAGAGTCAAACATACAGCAATAATAATAAATCGCTTCTTTTAATTGGGATATGGTAATTTGATTGATTTATTCTAACCTACCCCTATAGCTATATTGATAGATTCTTATTGGTACAACATAATCACAGGGTAAAAGAAATAACACCAAACCTTTCCATTTCAGTGGTAGAAAAAAATACAACATTGTGTAATAAATTCTTGATTTTGACAAGTACATAAATTATTTGTTACCTTAGGATAGGTATAATAATTCAACTCAAAATTATCTCTTCAACAACATTTGAAAGGCAGGAATAAACTGTTCAACAGATCAAGACTGTTAATAATACAATAAAATGTCCTTCATGTGGAATAAAAGAAGTGTTGAATGTTGAATGAGAGGAAGTGACCTCTAACCCTTGTGAGCTACATGACCTTAGACATAAAACTTAAACTCTTTGGAATTCAGTTTCTACATTTGGTAAATAAGGTTCTTTTATTAGATCTGAAATATACTTTCCAGCTCCAATTCCATGACCTTATTTCTTCCTTCCTTCTTTCCTTCTTTCTTTCCTTCCTTCCTTGCTTTATTGCTTCTTTCCTTCTCTTTTTCCTTCCTCCCTTCCTTTTTCTACCCTTCTTCCCTCTTTTCTCTTTCTTTCCTTTCTTCTTTGCTTCCCGTCTTTCTCCCTTTCTTCCTTTTCTTTCCTTCCTTCCTTCCTTTCTTTGCTTTCTATCAGCATCCAGCCAAAAGTCTTCTACAAAGTAGATGATTATCAAGTATTTGTTTAATTGAAGCATGCCTTAGCATACAAGATTATCATTAGAAATGGTCCCCTCTGATAGCACTGTGTTAACACAAATTCTCAACTTTGTTTAGAAGTCAGGCCAGTCTTTTCAACAATGAGATGAATCAGACCAGTTCCAATTGTTTAGTGATGAAGAGAACCATCTACACTCAGAAAGAGGATTGTGGGAACTGAGTTTGTTTCATAACACAGCATTTTCATTCTTTTTGTTGTTTGCAAATTATTTTGCTTCTCTTTTTTCTGGTTTGATTTGATTTTTCTTGTGCCACAAGATAATTATATAAATATGTATTCATATGTTGGATTTAACGCATATTACTAAGATGCTTAACACACATTAGATTACTTGCCATCTAAGGGAAGGAATGGGGTAAGGGAGAGAAAAAATGGAACATAAGGTTTTGCAAGGACTAATGTTGATTAATTGTTCACACATATGTTTTGAAAAATAAAAAGCTTTAATAAAGAAGAAAAAAATGTATTTGAAAAAAGAACTCAGGCCATGCCTCATATGTCTCACAAAGCCCCCTCTGATTAGCCACAAAGCACATACTCCTCCCCCACACATGGGATTTTCTTTTATTGCATAATTTACAATTGTTTACCTAATGCTTCCATTTGTTCTGTATAAGTGTAATTTTTCTCACAAAAAATGATTGACAAATTCACCTAAGCCAAGGATTAAATTATCTCCATATTTTATATCCTTCATCAGTTTGATGTTTGCTCAACAGATGATGGGTATCATAGATGAATTTTGATAAAAATTGGTAATAAAAAACAATATCACCTTAATAGCTAACCCATTGCCCATATGTTTAGAGGAGAGCTATGGTAAATAAGCAGATGGCAACTACTATGATATATATTATGAATCTTATGTGCCTTATGACATCTGTGACAGCTGTGAAGGACTAGTATGAGTCCCAAAATGTTAGCCAGATCCACAGATTGGTTAGGCTAAACACCAATGAGTAAGATGAAACTGTTCTCTGTCTCTTGCAGTTTACGGGATGAGAGGCCAACTCTTTTCTAGAACTCAGTTTGAAACATGACAAAAGATCAAATACTATTCCTTTGTTCTGTATTTCTAAAAGAAGGGTAGATAAACCAGAACAAATCAGAAATTATAATATCTCAACTACTGAGAATGTTTCATTGAAAATGGTGTTGATTATTAATCTAGTAAATCATTAGTATATATGGAAAAGACTCAAACCATGAATTATTTCATTATGCATTAAGATAACATAAGAACAAAATAAAAGAAATAAATCTTAATAGTTATACTAAAGGACATCATGTTGGCTTTTGTTCATAGTTCCCTAAGCACTCAATGTCACAAATTATTGTGGACAAATTAAGGCCAGGCATAAAAAATAGCTTTTATTCATAAGTCTGGCAGATGAAATCAAAGTTGATATTAAGGAATTACTAAAAATCTGAAGCGATAAAATTTTGAGTCATCAAAAATCTTTATATAATATAAACTGTCACTATCCTAACTATTAAGAAAGTAGATAGTAAAAATAATATTAAATCCCCAAATAATTTGTGAAGGAAGTTAGTATATAATCAGAAAAGTCCAGTGAAAATATATTTGAAGGGCATATGATTGAGTACATTCCTCAACTTCTATCTCCAATAATGGAAGTAAATGTAGAAGGTTGGTTCCAGAGCTCAGAAACTATTGCTTAGTCAAATTTACCTAGGCATAGTATTATAAAAACTTGATTTTTAATGTTACCCAGGCAGGAACTTTTGTGTGCAAGCAAAAGACCTAATAGAGTCAATGAAAACAGAGAGATATTTACCCATTCATCCAACTACCCATCTATCCAATTACTAATTCATGCATCAGACATTTAATGTGTTCTTATTACTTGACAAGAACTATGCTAGACATTATTGCTACAAAGACAAAATTAAATATTTTATCTAATCTAATATCCTCAAACTTAAATTCTATTTTTTTTTTGTCAGGGCCCACTTCAGATGTAACCTCTTCCAGAGAGATTTTTTTTCATCATCTCACCCAATCTCATCTTTCTCCTCTTCTTAATGTCTTAAAATACTGTTTTTGGACCTTTCTTTTTCATGTCACTTGCTAGTTTTTTAATGTTTCGGTATATGCCATTTTTAGCAGAATACAAACCATTTAAAGGCTGTCTATTTTTTCTCCTTTTACTGCAAACACATACTGCAATATATTATAGATATTTGATAATTAAGTGTTTAGAGATATAATTCATAAGTTAAGCTTGAATACTCTGATCCAGTTTGCTAATACCATTAAATTTTCATGATTTCTTTTGTACTGTAATTATTTAGGAAATACATTGTCTTTCAGATTTAGAACAATCAAGTAGAAAATATATATAGGTTACAACCCTGTCCAGTTCAGCAACCAGACAATTAAAAGTAATGAATTAATCCATTCAAATGACCAAGGCTAATTGAGATAAATCAGGCAAGGAACTACACTATTTGTAAAAGGCATCAAATTCAATAATTTCCATTTTGATGCTAGAAAAGAATCATTTCACAAAAAATAATCTAGAATTCTTGATCAACCCAGGTATAAAATTTAATAAAATGAAAATGCTTAAAAAAGAAAACACATCTTTAATTTAGAAAGCCTTTGTAAATAGTTGGCCCAAGACACTTCATACTTCCATTTAAAACAAAGACTTTCAAACTGCATCTGCCCTCTTCTTATTATTATTTAAAAAACATTTAGAAAAATATCGGTGTATAGGTACATATATGTACATGTGTATGTATATAAATATGTGTGTGCACACACAAACACTAACAACAAATTTAGAATTACAAGATTAGGAAATGCTTCAAAGAGTCATGAAATAATCTCTGGCAGGTCAATATCTAAGTCTTTTAAGATAGATATTAATGCAATAGTTTTATTTTTTTAATTTTAAAGAGAGCCAGAGAGATTTTGCAACCTTCATTAGAAATCTGTTATTGTGTTTTAGTTAGCCTTATATTCAAAATTATTTTTTCTCCTTGTTCTAAATTGATTCTATCACTGTAATTTAAACACATTTCCTCTTTTTTAGTTTCTGTAGAGATGGAGAAAAAATGGTAGAATTTGCTTTCAAATAACCTTTTTACATAGCTGAATACTAAAATTAAATTGTCTTTTTACTAAAGACACTGTAAGTAATCTGAAAATAATAGATATGTATTTATGTATTTATATGTATAATCTTATAGGCAGAAGGTTTTGTTTTGTTTTGGTTTTTTTCCTTTTTGCTCTAAGGGTTATACCAAAACAAACCCAAAGACCCCAGCTTTTGGGATAAGAACTTACTGTTTGATAAAAATTGCTGGGAAAATTGGAAACCAATATGGCAGAAACTAGGCATTGATGCACACTTAACACTGTACAACAAGATAAGGTCAAAATGGGTTCATGATCTAGGCATAAAGAATGAAATTATTAATAAATTAGAGGAACACAGGATAGTTTACCTCTCAGACCTGTGGAAGGGGAAAGACTTTATGACCAAAGCAGAACTAGAGATCATTGCTGATCACAAAATAGAAAATTTCGATTATACCAAACTGAAAAGTTTTTGTACAAACAAAACTAATGCAGACAAGATTAGAAGGAAAGCAAAAACCTGGGAAAATATTTTTACAGTCAAAGGTTCTGATAAAGGCCTCATTTCCAAAATATATAGAGAATTAACTCTAATTTATAAAAAATCAAGCCATTCTCCAATTGAAAAATGGTCAAAGGATATAAACAGACAATTCTCAGATGAAGAAATTGAAACTATTTCTAGTCATATGAAAAGATGCTCCCAGTCATTATTAATCAGAGAAATGCAAATTAAGACAACTCTAAAATACCACTACACACCTGTCAGATTGGCTAAGATGACAGGAAAAAATAATGATGATTGCTGGAGGGGATGTGGGAAAACTGGGACATTGATGCATTGTTGGTGGAGTTGTGAACGAATCCAACCATTTTGGAGAGTATTGGAACTATGCTCAAAAAGTTATCAAACTGTGCATACCCTTTGATCCAGCAGTGTTACTACTGGGATTATATCCCAAAGAGATTATAAAGAAGGGAAAGGGACCTGTATGTGCACGAATGTTTGTGGCAGCCCTTTTTGTAGTGGCTAGAAACTGGAAACTGAATGGATGTCCATCAGTTGGAGAATGGCTGAATAAATTGTGGTATATGAATATTATGGAATATTACTGTTCTGTAAGAAATGACCAACAGGATGATTTCAGAAAGGCCTGGAGAGACTTACACGAACTGATGCTGAGTGAAATGAGCAGGACCAGGAGATCATTATATACTTCAACAACAATACTATATGATGACCAGTTCTGATAGACCTGGCCATCCTCAGCAACGAGATCAACCAAATCATTTCCAGTGGAGCAGTAATGAACTGAACCAACTACGCCCAGAGAAAGAACTTTGGGAGATGACTAAAAACCATTACATTGAATTCCCAATCCCTATATTTATGCCCACCTGCATTTTTGATTTCTTTCACAAGCTAATTGTACAATATTTCAGAGTCTGATTCTTTTTATACAGCAAAATAATGTTTTGGTCATGTATACTTATTGTGTATCTAATTTATATTTTAATGTATTTAACATCTACTGGTCATCCTGCCATCTAGGGAAGGGGGTGGGGGGTAAGAGGTGAAAAATTGGAACAAGAGGTTTGGCAATTGTTAACGCTGTAAAGTTATCCATGCATATAACCTGTAAATAAAAGGCTATTAAATTTAAAAAAAAAGGGTTATACCAAAACTTGGGTGGAAATATTTCTTCACAGGCACTAGATCCCCTTAATATTTCGAGTTGTCAGGAATACCTACAAGCAGTTTGACCCTAGAATTTTTTTATCATTTCAAAATATCAAAATTTCTGTGATGTTACAGATTCTTGTTTTATATACATGCCAAAATTATCTCAAATCTCTGCGATCCTGAGTTTTAAACAATAATGTTTATACTACCTCTCTACAGCTAAAATTTTGCATTTTTATAAAAATCAGTTCAGGCCTCATGTAACGTTTACAAATATGTAACAAAATATTATGATAATATTTAAATAAAATTTTCCACCCTACTACTTGGCAATGTTTTCATAAATATGTCTAAATGATGTGCAAATACAAACATTACATAATACCTGCATATAATTAGCATTCAATCAAAAAATCATAGGATGAAAATATAGTTATAACAATATGTAAAGTCAACATATATCAAATGAAAACAATCATTTATCCTAAATGAAAGATATATTTACAGTAAAAGTAAGACACTACAACTAATGAATATGTATGTATACATTCATACACATACACAGATACTCATACTTGTGACATCATTATATGGGTAATATCCTTTTGTCTCTTGGATACACATATAATCAATTATCTTTCTCTTGTACCATAACTTAGTCTGGTTTGTGGTCAAATTATTTTAGTGCCTTTGTAACCCACTGATAATTATACATTAGAATTTAGGCTGGTTAGTACTATATGCTGATAATCATCATCATATGTGGTCTTGTGTTACCAAACATAAATTTATTAATAGACCAGACTAGTTATCAATTGTCTCATTTCTGTACATCTCTGTACCTGAGCAGTCTCTAGAGGCAATGGTCTAGGCATGAAATATGCTGATATGATGACTTCACCCTTGTCTACACTAAGATCTTCACCAGATATAGTCAAGGTTTTAGATTACTGTGCATAATGTATTCTTCAGTGAAAGCAATTCTTTGTGAATTTGGCTCACATAACCCTTCTAGAACTGTTAAACAGTTTCTTCTCGTCTAAATCTGGTTAGATAATTGCATATTATTTCTTTCTTCTTGTTCATTCAAAAGTACAACTAAGTTTTCTATGAGCAATATTTTTTTCCAATGAATTGTCTTTATCTTATTTTCAATACATTTTGGCACTATTTATAAACTATCAAATTGCCCTTTCTCTTCAAATCTTGATAAATAATAGGTAAATTGTGGGTTCCATGAACATGAAGGTTTCTTAGTAAAATTATCTATTCTTGCTGTAATCCTTGTTAAAAGTCAACAAGCCTTCTCTGTTAGGGAGTATACTGAGATAATGAAAAGCAAATAAACAATTAAAATAACCTCCCTAAAAGACCTTTTTCATGCCCTTATGTAGCCTATATTATTTTACCAGAGATAACATAAATAATTTGGTTTTTGTATTATAATGTCAGACTAAATAGTAAATAATACCTTAAAAAAGCACAACTGATTTTAGAGTAGAGAGAGGTAGACTACCTAATTGTTTCTTCTAGAAAGTTAGATTTCAGTTGGGTCTTAGTGAAGCCAATAATTAAAGATCATAAGGGCATTCCCATCACGAGGACTGCTAGTACAAAAGCACTGAGTCAGTAGATGGAGTGTGAAGAGCAGCAAGTATGGCAGTATAGTTCAATCACAAAGCGCTTAAAGAGTTGCAAAATATAAGTTGCAAAAATAACTAGATGTATAATGTATTTCTTTAAATGCCATTCAGAATTTGTTGTTCCTAGAAGCAATATGAAACCACTGGTAGTTATTGAGTTGGGCATGGAAATGGACAGGATTAGACCTATGCTTTAGGAAAATGAGTTTGGTAGCTTAATGGAGGATGGGTTGATTACAGGAAGATTCAAGGCAGGAGGTTCAATCTGCAGGCTAAAACAATAATAAAAATATATTGCAATGATCGACTGTATTTGGATGTGAAAGTAGAGAGAAAGGGAAGTACATGGGAAATCATCAAGCATTATTATATCATCACTTATTTCTGACACATTTTTCCTGAACTGAAGTGATAATTATTTGATACTTCTCAGCCAAGTAAAACAATTTTAATAGTGAATATTTCTATATTTTGAGCCTCTAAAACACAAGTAAATAGGTACAAAATGCATCACTTTTGCCCAAATGTCTAGAAATGTGTTTCAAAATACCTTTTGGGGTTTTATATTTTTAATAAAAATACTCTCTTGACTGCATTGAGATTTTTTTTTCCAATACTCCTCCCGTGTATGTTACTATGTGACTATCTTCCAAGTTTTCTAAAAATTCTTTGCCTTCCATACATTATAAAATATAGTTACACTAACCTAATTTCTGCTTCTCAAATACAACATGATCTTCTAACTTTATAGATTTACATTGGTTATGGTCCTTGCTAAAGATACTATCTTCAGCACCTCCTAAGACTCTATACCCTGCATTCTTTCAGTTCTGAACATAAATTGTAGTTTCATGTAGATTTTCCATTATTTCTCCATAGACTCCCATTTTGTAATTCCTTAGAGTATCCATTAGATTCACGTGTTACAAAAATTTTTCAAAAGTTCCCAATTGATTGATATTCACTTTGTTTCTATTTCTTTGTTGTGACCAAAAAAAAAAAAAAAAAAAAAAAGTGCTGTCAATTTTTTTCTACATATTTATGTGTCCTTTTTCTCTCTTTGATCTTTTGGGGATATAAGCCTAGGAATGTTAGGACTATTTAAAGGATAAATATAAGGTATTTTTTAGATGGTGTAGTTCAAAATTGTTTTTGAAACTGTATCAATTTTACAGCTACAATGCTAATGCTTCAATGGTTTTGTTCTATAATCTATCCGTCAATTATCATTTTCTTTCATTATCTTTGCCAATCTTTTGCCATAGAAATTATAACTCACTTTATTTACAATTATAATATTGTTTTCAAACATTTTCATGCAATTATTGATAGCTTATATTTTTTCTCATGAAAATTTTCAATTTATAATCTTTGACTTTTTATGTACTGGCTAATGACTTGTTCCTGACATCATGAGTCTGTATATCTTGGATATCGGACCTTTATAAGAGATACTAATTGGAATTGTAGCATTTTAAATTTTATATAATACAAATATGTATAATTTATATTTATTATTACCCATGCTCCTTGTTTGACTGTGCTGTAATGTGGTGGCTTATATCAAATTCAAAATTTTTGCCAAAATGCCATTTAAAAAAAATGAGTCCTTAACTTAAATATTCTTAAGTTTATTGAACACTGTATTTCTATGTTTTATTACTTCTGTGTCTATTCTGTTAAATTAATTGACTTTTCTATTTGTTAAACAAGGACCAATTGATGATTACTAATTAGTAGTTTGATTTGATTATCCTTTTCTTGAATCTACTTACCTTAAATCCCTGCATCCACACCCCATTTCTTCCCTGTCCATTAATGTATTCCTACTGGGTATCACTGTTTTTGTACATTTGTACACTAAATGCTTTATATGTATGTGTTTGTGTTGGAATACACGCAAGCTATTAGAATACACGGGAGCCACCTGACAGTGGCTGCTGGAGATCCAACCCAGAATGGATCTCCTCTTATGAGAGTATGATACAAGGAGACTGAGAGGCAGTTGTTGTTCTCTGACCTCTCTGACAGAGAGGCTGTTGTGTTGTCTGACCTCTCTCCTCTTCCCTCTGCCTTCAATTTATCTCATTCCCAGTCCCCAGCACCTGTGTCAGGAAATGCTGCCTTGCAACTCCTTCAGATCTTATGATTCACAGCTGTGGAGGAACTCAGAGAATTGACCTCTCCCTTAACATGTTTGGATATATCCAACTTTTCTGAATATGGTTCATATAAGAGTGAGGTTTATGAGATATTTGTTCCTTTCCTTTTCCTCCTGGATGTTTTTTCTTCTTCCCTTTATCAATGAAATTACTTGCCTCTACCTTCTTTCTCATTTCCTGCTTATTATACTACTTTTGTGCATCCATTTTATTTTTACTTAAAAAAAAAAAGGCGTTGAATAAAGAAAAACAAACTATAAACTAAGAAAGTGATCATACTGTCAGATTCTGAAAAAAAGATGGTGTCTTCCCTTTTAGAATGTAAACATTTGATCATAAAATGCTTGTTCAAATTATACAAATTAACTTATCTTCTTAGGTCTCTTTTCTCTTGTGTTTGAGTTTAACATATTCTATTTAGATATTTTTTCTCATTTAAATTGCTTGAAAAAGTCTTAATTCAATTACAAGTTCATTTTCCTCTCACTTTGGGTTTTTTTTCCTATCTGTCTCTCTCCTTTCTTTTGTAATATAGTGTCTCAAGATTTTCACTTTTACAGATCAGTTGTTGCATAGCCTTTTATAATATTGATTATCGATCCATTTTTGTTATCTACTTATAGATTTTTTCTTTTATCTGGAAACAAGTTTTTGATTGTTTTTTTTTCCCCTGTGTCATTCCTGCATATTTTTATTTTAAAGTTGTTTTCAGGAAGAAATAGGCAAGTTCCTTCTATTTTTATCTTGCTATCTAAGAGATCTGAAAAATTTTTCTGATTTCTTATAATTTTTTTTAATTGTTCATGGTTTCCAGGGAGCCTGATCATCCTTTAGTTATCTCTGTTTTGCCTATTTTCCAGTCAATTGTTTTGGATAGAAGATATTTTACAACTTCTTCTAATTTTTCAGTCTTTTGATTGAACTATACTTTTTAATGGAATCATTGAATTGTTCTTGCTTTATTATTATTCAGAAAATCCTCTACTTGAATCTATTTTTACTTTTTTAAAATTAGTTTTTATTAATGTGTCTTCATATAACCAAAATTGCCACAAAACTTCTTTTTCTTCTTTTTTCCTTCCCATAGAGGCATCTCATATAACATATCATTTCATTTTTTAATATTTAAAATAAAAACTAAAAAAATGATGAAAGATCATTATCAGGACATTGAAAAGTTTGAAAAGCTTAGCAATATGCAAGATTTGGACCTCCCACTTTGCTAAAGGGTAGGGTGGAAGGGTGCTATCAAAATATTTTTTGAACCATGCATTTTCTTTATAATTTTACAACATTTATTTATGATGTATGAACATTTTGGTATTGTTATTTTCATTTACACTGTTGTAGTCATTGAGCATATTGTTTTCTTGGCTCTGTTTACTTTATTCTGAAACTATTCATGCAGACTATTCCATGCTTTTTGTATTCATCTCATTTATTATTTCTTACAGTACAGCAATATTTCATTAAATACATCTGCTATTATATATATAGTTTACCCATTACACAGTTGTATATCTATTTTGTTTGCAATTATTGTCTATTACAAAAAGTTGAAATATAATTATTATAATGCATATTTATTTTCTTTTTATTAATGACCTCCTTAGCATACATCAATTAAAGGAAACTCTGGGTCAAAAGAGTATGGACATTTGAGTAACTTTGTTTGCATAATCTATAATAACTTTTCAAATTGGATGCCCTTATTCAGAGTTTCACCAAAAATGCTGCACTTTACCTGTATTTCCACAATTCATTCAGTAATGATTATAGCATCTTTTGTCATTTATGGTCATTTTCATAGTGCAAAATGAAACACGATTAATTAAATGTCCTTTTATTAATGATTTTTATTTTCCTTCACATGGTTATTATTATTATTATACATTTCTGAGACCTGTTTGTTTCTATTTTTGACCACTTTTCTAATTGGAAATGCTTTTGTGAATATATATATATACATAAACATACAGTATATGCATGAATCTTTGTATATAGCACATAGTGTATTTATATGGATATGCATATATAAACATATGTGCTCTTATGTCATGTAATCAAATGAATTTGTATCAAATGAATAACTATATATGTGAACTAATATATATGTATATATACACATATTTGTGTATATATACATATACATATGTAATTATGCATACAAGTATGTGTATGTGTTTATTGAGAGATGGATAGATATAAATAGGGATATTCTTTCACACATACAATACTACAAATGTAGCTTAGCCATTATACAACTGAAGAGTATCTATTTTGTTTCCAATTCCTTGTTATTCTGAAAAGTGTATTATCTTCTCTTTCTTTGTTGGGACAATACTGCAAAAGTTCTGTAATCCTGAATCTTATCAACCTGGGACAATAACAGCAAGTACTCTTGTATATAATCACTTTTTAGCCTTAAAATTGCAAAGACTCAATGCTGTTCATTTTAGGGTCTTGGTTATCTATGTTTGGGAACTTCTCTACCATAGTGAATCAAAGTTATAAAAAATTATACAGTAAATTGCTTGTGGTATTGTTATAAAGAATTAAATGCCAGTGTGATAGAGTCACATGAAATATTTTTAAATTGTATGTTGTTTTAATGGAAATTATTTACTCTTGAGATTAACATCCCATAAAAGATACATTTTTAAGAAGTATATGAAAAATTATCTTCTCCCAAAGGTCAAGTATTATTTTCTCTTCTTTATCACTTCAAATAGGTTTGAAGTATTTTTCTTCATTTTATGTGCTTTACTTAAGCAGAAAACTTTAATTTGTTGTAGATTTATATCTTCTATAAATTTGGTTATAGTTAGAATATTTATAAAATATAGTGTGTTTTAATCATATTTAAATATCAGCTACTTTAACAACTATTTTAAAAGTTGTTAGAATATATTTTGTTTGTAAAATAAGAATTTTTTCAAAACTATTAATATATTTCAATAAGACAATGTTCATAGAATAATCATGAATCATCCTTATAAGGAACCATAAAATTCCTTTATCCTTGGAACACTTTACCTCCTTATGTCCATCTTCTAGTTCCTTGCCCTTCTTCAAATCTCACCTGAAGCCCTGCCTTCTGCAACAGTTTCCCCTAGTCTTTTTAATTTTAATCCCTTCCTTATAAGTATATAACAATATATGCTGTTTATATTATGTTTACAAATAGCAATTTACACATTATCTCTAGCAACATAGCATTAACACCTTAAAACCAGGTAGGTTTTCTTTTTATTTTCATTGTTTGTCATTCTTTATATTTCTAATGCCTAATATTTTGCCTAAGAAATAGTAGATTATTCATAAATTCTATTTGACTGATCCAATGATTGGACTTCATGGACCACTGAAGAGTCTATAAACTCAAAAGTGAAGAATACTTTATTTTCACTAATCTTTAACTGAAACTTAAAATTTGATTAAATTGTGAATGTAAAGAACACAGACCTATAATCTTAGATTTTCCTAAACTGCCAAATATGTCTATATCACACACATACATACACAACCACACAAGTTTAGGAATGTCTGATTTAATGCAACTCATAATTAAATAGGGAAGTCTTGCATTTCCTTAACATCAGCAACAATTAGTGGTTCTCGTGGTGGAATCTACTTTTGGCGGAATAGTACTGAGGAGGAGGGCTCTACTTCATCTGATGTAAACTCATTCCATGTTGAGTCCAGGAGTGGAAATTTTATTGTGATCTTCATGCAGTTGCTAGAAAGTTTTTCTTTATCATACATTGCTTCACACAACAAAATCTTTTCTTGCTAATAAAGAAACCTGACTATATTGTTAGGATACCTTATATATTCTTTCTAGTTCTGGGTGCCCCTCTCATGCCTCCTGAAACAGTAGACCAGAAGACACTGGTTCATGCCATCATTCTCATTCTCACTCCTATTATCTATTTTTGCCATCATCACTGAACAATCTCTTTGTTTTTGATGTTCATTAGAAACATTAAGTCCATTATTTAACTATGTAAATTTTATATCCTGTCTTATAGAATTTAGCATGTGAGTCAGTCTGTCTCACCTAGTATCATACCTGAGGACTTCAACAAATTTATAAATGTGTCCCTAACCCCCCCTATTCTCCCACTGTAGTATTATTCTTCATAAGAGCAATCATCTCTACACTTTATCCTCACACATGGTTAATAATATGATTTCTATGACAATTATTCATTATTATTCAATTTCTACTATTTAGAGCTTAGAATTTCTTCTTTCAAGCCACAATAATCTCATTTTTAATCTCTCCTTTTACTTAATTAAAAAAAAAATTTAAAAACCTCCAGTCTCTTACATCTCCTAAGTTTTCCCAGTTCATTACCATTACTTTTGTCTTTCTTTTCTTTTATTTCTTTCATTACTTTCATTATTATAGCCTAACACTGTTTAGTTTAATCATCCATCACTAATCAAACTTTTTCCTGTGATCCTTTTCTTATTGCAAGTTACAACTCCCAAATCCAATTCATGGCTTATCACCAACAAACATCTACACTCTATGTTTCTACTCAAATATTGTTGAGTGCTCCTGGAAAAAAATACTTTGCTATTAATGTTATCTTATCTCCACTGGCTCTCATTGATGGACTTGAATCTTTTATTCTAAGCCTATCCTTCCCTTTCCTTTTCAACAGAAGATGAAATCTATATAACTGAAAAAATAAAAATCATGCATCATGACCTATTTTTTCTCCTCAGTTCCTTGTCTCAAAATTCCTTTCCATTATTTTAATCATCTTTCTGTTTCAGTCTCTGCTGATTATTGGCTCTTCATTACAAAACTAAATAATTTATTTAATTGTACTATTGATCCAATTCCCTCTCACCTATTCTTTGTGGATTTATTTCATTAAACATATTCTCTCTCTCATCTTTAATGTTTTTATTATAGAACTTCCCCCCGATTTTTGTGGCATTTTTATTAAAAATGAATATAGTATTTTTCTTAATGTGTTGATAGAATTATGTGTTTTAGTTAGTAATATTATCTATTGAATCAACTTATTTTTCCTAAGGTTGTAATATCCCTTTGTTATTTGGGTAAATGCATTATAACACAATAAACATATATTTCAATATGTTAATCTTTTTGAATGAAGGGATGATGCCAAAGATATGATGTGAAGAGACAGTGTGTGAAATTTAGTATACTCCTCAAACTGAGACCAATAAAATTTCAACAATTGTCAAGAAAAAGTCTATTTTTTAGCATTTATTTAATATTTTGTAAAAATATATACACTAATACATACACACATACATATATACACTCAGATGTTTACATGCATATGTATGTATATGTGTACATATATATTTGGGTGTGTATTACTAGGATTTTTGGAAGGAATCAATAAACTTTAACAAATGATATTCCCCAATAAACCATACATTTACTGGCACATAATTGATTGAAAGATGTATAGAATACAAAATCCTACTCTGCTTATTGTTTATTGATGAGAAAAATATATTTTCATAAGAATAAATAAGAAAAACACATGATTATGTGATTTAGTTACAAAAAAAGTCACCTGAAATGCATCAATAAGATGAGCTTCTCTTTTCATAAGACTTTTATCTTTATGTATATAAATACTTACTGCACAGAATATTCTCACTTCTTCCTCTACTTATTAGAGATCCTCTTTTTTCTTTTTTTTCTTCTATTTCTATTATTATTATTATTATAACTTTTTATTGACAGAACCCATGTCAGGATAATTTTTTACAATATTATCCCTTGCACTCACTTCTGTTCCGATTTTTCCACTCTCTCCCTCCACCTCCTTCCCTAGATGGCAAGCAGTCCTATATATGTTGAATATGTTGCAGTATAAACTAGATACAATATATGTGTGCAGAACCAAACGGTTCTCTTGTTGCACAGGGAGAATTGGATTCAGAAGGTAAAAATAACCCAGGAAGAAAAACAAAAATGCAAACAGTTTACATTCATTTCCCAGTGTTCTTTCTTTGGGTGTAGCTGCTTCTGTCCATCATTGATCAATTGAAACTGAATTATGTCTCTTTGTTAAAGAAATCCACTTCCATCAGAATACATCTTCATACACTATCATTGTTGAAGTATATAATGATCTCCTGGCTCTGCTCATTTCACTCAGCATCAGTTCATGTAAGTCTCTTCAAGCCTCTCTGTATTCATCCTGCTGGTCATTTCTTACAAAACAATAATATTCCATAGCATTCATATACCACAATTTACCCAACCATTCTCCAGTTGAAGGGCATCCATTCATTTTCCAGTTTCTAGCCACTACTAATAGGGCTGCCACAAACATTTTGGCACATACATAACCTCTTTTTTCTTAAGACAGTTCAGATTCAACCTCCAAAAAAGATTTTCTCAGACTTACCATATGCCTTTCCATCTCTTAGTGCTTGTCTTCCTATGGGTATCTTACATCTGCTGCTATATCTATCTATCTATCTATCTATCTATCTACCTATCTATCTATCTATCTATTTATCTCTCTATCTCTATATAGACACACATATGCCTACAGAATACACAGAGATTTTAATAAAAAATACATTTGTATCCGGGTGTGCATGGATATGTGGATATATATATATATATATATATATATATACGTGTGTGTGTGTGTGTGTGTGTGTGTGTGTGTATACATATGCAAGGTTATGTTTTTGTTCAAATATGCATGCATATCTGTGTATATACATTTATGTTTATATACTCCATATATATATATATATATATATATATATAGAGAGAGAGAGAGAGAGAGAGAGAGAGAGAGAGAGAGAGAGAGAGAGAGAGAGAGATGGATATTCATGTATTCATGCATTCATTCCTCATTACCTTCTTTTGATCATAATACAGAAACCTTCTTCCTAGATTTCTCCCATTGGAAATATATTCTATTCCTTTGGCAATTTCCTCTGATTGACTGGTTCTTTATACAAACTCCATTTTCATGAAAACACTTAAGTTCATAATTTCTTCATTCTTTAATCTACTGACCTTCTATAACATACTTTGTACAGAAAACTTCCTGCTAAATATCTTTTGCTTGTTAGCTTTCTTTTTTCAAATTGTATTCCTTCACGAAAATGTAAGCCTCTTATATTTTTTCTGTTTGTTGTTTTCACTTTATTTTGCCTCATGCCTGTCTCAGAGTAAGTGCTTAATATATATTTCTTGACTTGACTTGAAAGGGTGAATGTGTGTGCATGTGTGTGAGGAAAGAAAATTAAAATCAGTCTTAGAAGCAACAAATAAGTTATTGCATTTTATGGAATAAAGAATTGAAAAGTATTGATTGGAGAAAAGAAAAAATCTGAAAAGATTTCATATTAAATATTGCTTGTTGTTTTGGATTTTCTTTCATTCTCATTAATGGCTATGATATGAGCTTGGTGATGACATGCTATGCAAGTGAATAGGATTTAAGTAAAAGAGGGAGGTTTAAGGTCACCTGCCTCACTTTCCCCTCTAGAGCCATTTGGGTACAGTGGCAAGATATCAATCAAGATGACTGGCCTGCAATAATTTAGGAAGGAGGTTAGAAAACTAATCTTTGTAAGGTGACTGGGTAGAGAAGAGATAGATGAGATCTGACAAAGGTAGAAATAAGATTTGTCATGCAAATGTATAGGCAGAGTGAATGAAAGTAAAGAGTTTAGTATAATTAGTAAATCTGGTTAGTGTTCCAATTGGTTTTCTGGTGGTCTCTGGGGCAGTCTTCTTTTCAGCAGAGTAATCACCACAAGAATAGCCAGGTGTTAAAGTCTAAATTCTTTATTGTCTCCTTGTCTGGGGCTGGGCAGCTTTCTGGAGAGCCTGTCAGTCGGGCCTTGGTCTCAGTGGGGGAAGTGCAGGAGGCCAGTCACCATGGTGGTGTGAGATGAAGGGAATAAATCTGGCTCTGAGTCCGAGGGCTTGTGCTTTAGCTTCTAGCCACCGCAAAGATGGACGATTGAATGAATCTGTCTCTCCTTGGTGCTGAGAGCTTGAGCTCCCACCTCCAGTCTTCTTGTCTTCTCTGGCTCTCTGACTCTGGCTGAGTTTGTCCCAGCTTTATATGCTCTATTTTAATCACATCATCGTAGGTGTGAATCTTGTAGAACTGTATTAAATACTAAATTCATGTACTGAACTAGAGAACTATTAATCACCATGCTAAACTAGATAACCATTATATTTATCAATTCCATTGAGTAAACACCTTGTAAGAATCCTTGTTTTAAGTACAGAGTTCTGGCCTATAACAAATCTGGATGGTTGTTTGAGGATATTAGATACCTGAGTGTGCTTGTAGATAGCAGGTAAGGAATAAGTTGAATTTCAATAATGAGATGATTCAGGCCAGTTATAATGGTCTTGTGATAGAGCCATCTGCTCTCAGATAGAGGACTATATGGACCGAGTGTGAATCACAACATACTATTTTCACTTTTTTGTTGTGATTGTTGTTTGTTTGCATTTTATTTTCTTTCTCCTTTTTCCCCTTTTTGATCTGATTTTTCTTGTGCAGTATGATAATAGTGGAAATATGTATAGAAGTGTTGCACTTATGTAATAGATATTGTATTACTTGCCATGTAGGAAAGGGGCTTGTTGGAAGGGAGGGAGAAAAAAAATTGGAACACAATTTTTTGTAAGGATGTCTATGCATATGTTTTGAAAATAAAAAAAAAAAAGATTTATAAAAAAAGAAAATGAAGGATGAAAAACAGATAGATACAAACATATAAATTTATACACACACACACACACACACACACACACACGACACACAAAGCTGAGAGAGTTAGCGAGTATGTTGAAAAACTAAAGTCAAGGTTGTTCTACATAAACTTGAAAGTTAGGCTTTATTCTATTTAATACAGCATAATATAATACCTGAAATATATTTCAAAAAATTAACTTTTTAAATGTAAGATAAATGTGGTATGATTATATATGTTTCTGTGGAAAATAGCCAAGATTTAGTTGGTTATAAGCTAGAGGAAATGTAAGTTAATACTGTGGCATACACATTTCCCTGATTCATAATGGTTCAGACACTTTATGCATGAATGTTGATTGATAAATTATTTGATGGAAATATTTTAAAAGCTAATGAAATTTGAACCTGCATTTCAATATTTAATATCTGTAATGATAGCTCAGCCCTTCTTTGTTTGCCTTAAGTTACATCTGAAATACTATATAACTTCACAGATTGATTATGTTGGTCATGTCCAACTGTTTGTGGCTTGCTCTTATGGGCCTTATCATCAATAGGGTTTTCTTGGTAAAGATTTAGAAGATTTACAAGCTTTGCCATTTCCTTCCTCAGCTCATTTTATGGATGAGGACATTAAGGGAGACTGAAATTAAGTGACTTATCCAGGGTCACACATTTAGTAAGTATTTCAGGTTGAATTTGAACTCTTTTTTGAAAGTTTTCTGACTTTATAGCTAGTTAAGTACTCCATCATTACCTCATTTCACACATTTGTTAAGGCCTAACAGAATATATACATATACATATGTATATATTCTGTGTGTATATATATATATATATATATATATATAGAGAGAGAGAGAGAGAGAGAGAGAGAGAGAGAAGGAGGAGGAGGAGGAGGAGGAGGAGAGGAAGGAGAGGAAGGAGAAGAAGGAGAAGAAGAAGAAGAAGAAGAACAACAACAACAACAACAACAACAAAAAGAAGAAGAAGAAAGGAGGAGGAGGAGGGGAGGAGACAGAGAAAGAAAGCAAAAATAGAGAACATGTATTACCAGAAAGATACAATTGTTGTCAAGAGAAAAGGACAAGCTTAAATAAAGAGTAGAGTTTGGTGGAAAAGACACTGTTTCTTTTAGACATAATTGAATTTTAATTGCATACTGGAAATGAAAATCAAAAAGGTAAGGGAAGGAAATAAACATTTATAAAGCACCCATTACATACCAGGCATTGTGCAAATTTCTTTGCAAATATTTCCTTCAGTTATGAGATGGGAGCTATCTATTAGGAAACTGTTGGTATAGATCTAGTTCCATGTGGTAGAGGAATGGAAGTGGATATGTATATAGATTTTGGAATCAGTGGCATAGAGAAGACAAATGAACCCTGGAATTTGAGGATATCACAAAGGAACAGAATATAAAGACAATTTAAGTGTGATAGCTTTGGGAATGACATGAAATAGATGATATTTGAGAAAAAACTGAGCAGATTTGCTCAGACATAAAGAAAGCTTAACAAGAGAGAGCAATGTAATAGAATCAAAGGCCTTCATATTTTTATAAGCTTCAGAGAGGTCAAAAAAATATGGATCATCAAAGGCCCTTTGGATTTGAGTCAACATACTATTGCTAAACTTGGAGAAAGCAGTTTTCCCCCTAGTAGTAGAGTTAGAAGCTTCATTTCAAGGGATTGAATAATAGAATGCAAGACAAAAAAGATGGTGGTAGACTTTTTCTAGGAAGATAGGCCATGAAAGTGAATAAAGATAAAAGTTGGCAGAAAAATATAGCTTAAAAGGATGGGATGGTCATTTGAGAAGTTTTGTTTCTATTTATTTTTTTAAGGTAAGAGTGATCTAGGAATGTTTATTATAGATCTCTATATTTATTGTGCAGGTCAGAATTTTCTAAACAGTTTCTAGAACTTTTTCTTCTTTCAATTTTTAGACATTTATAGTAATTATGAGAGAAATGGAGATTTAAGATATAATCTAGTTCTGTCTTACTTCAAAGAAGAAACTGAGACCTAAAAGAAATAATTAAATTTGAACTTACTACATCACTACATGGGTATCAGATCTGAGATTTCTGCTCCAGGATCATATATTCCAAAATCGTTTATACCATACTAAACTGGTATTATATTTGCTTAAAAACCATTAAATGTTAAATTATATATTGAATTATCTAGTTTCTAATATTTTGGCACAAACATAGAACTTTTCTTCATCCTCTGCAAAATTTTGGTGACTAAGTTTCAATTATAATCTCAGGAATGTGTTTATTTATGCTAATCTTTGAGAAAGATAAGGTGATCAAATACACCACATAATATTCTTCCAAGTTCTCCTGGTTATGTGATTTGGCAGTCGGTCCACATATTTAAAGTCTCTTATGTTCCAGATGCTAAACAATGGGGATGGAAACAAAGACAAACAACAACAAACATAGTCTCTATATCAAGTTGCTCATCATCTAGTGGGAGGACATGTAAATAGTGTATAAGCAAGATATACACAGGATAAATTAGCTGTACTCTCAGGGAGAAAGAACAAAGATTAAGGACAACTGGGAGAGGCTTCTTTTTATATTTAATTTCTTTTTCCCCCCAAAAAAATATTTTATTTGAAGAAACAGAATAAACAAAAAGAAAAACAGAAAAGCAATATAAAACAAAATGAAACAAAACTAAATAGAACATTATCATGTTCCCAGCAGAACATCAGAGAGGATTCAAAATATATGACAAGTGCCAATTTAAGAAAGTGTATATGTGTGTGTGTATATAAATAGATACATATATACACACACACATATACATATACACATATATATGTATATGTAGAATTTATATTCATGAGTGTCCATCTCATCTTTACTTCATTGTAAATAGTTCTTTTGTTATTTGCTGAAAACTTTGTTTACTTTATTCTTTTTCCTCTTTTCATTTCCCATGCCACCTTTAAGTAGGCTATAGGTAAGAAAGAAATATGTATTTATATATACATATGTAGATATATACATACACATACATACACACACACACCTATCTTCCTTTCATCCCCCAATAGTTCCAAGCAAACAACAGTTAAGAAAAATATATTTATGCATATATATGTAAATATATGCACACACACTCATAAACATGTATACTCTCACATACACACATGTCTTTTCTATTCCTGCTGCCTCTTTCATTAAATTCTTTTCCATAACTTGACATACTATTAAATAACATCCCCCAATCCAGTGATTCCTGCTTTGTCTTCTTTCCTTACCCTTAGCTTCCCCATCCATCTATTCCTCCCTGTTAATACTTTAAAGATTTTGGAAGATGCTATACCCTTCATGATATATGTGTAGTATTGCCTATTGAATCCATTCCTGATTTGAGTAGGTTTTCAGAATTATGAGCCTTCCTCCCCCTCTAAGGCCTTTGTGTCTATTTTTTCTCTGCATCTCATTTGTATAATATGATTAATATTTGTATTTTTAGAAATCTTTCTTTTGAGCTTATCCTATTGTTAATGTAAATCTTAAACATAAAGTATACATTTTTCATGTAAGTGATATTTTTAATAAGTGATCATGGGATGGAGGAATGATACCTCAAGTGTCCCTTCTCTCCATTCTGACCAGGAACCCAAACCAAGTGCTCCACCATCCTCCAAGTGCTCCTACTTTGCTGCTACTGCATTCATCAGGTGCTGGTTCCTTCTCTTCAAGGGCTGTATTTCAGCAGAACAGCTGAACCTGGAGTTTCCAATCAGCCAAGGTTCACTCCATCTTCTGGGACTCAAACCCCCACTTGGTGAACTATCTGGAAGGTGAAAGTGTCTGTGATTTTTGAAGCTCCAACCATACCCAGCTAGTCCAAGGGATCCCTACTTGATTTTTATGCATAGCTACCCCAGAGGTGTTTGCACTTCAGACAGGTTAATCTTAGCCTGTGGTCTTTCTTCAGAACTTGTAGAGTTGTATCAACAGGACCCCTATTCTTTCTGTCTTCTTGGTTTTTCATCAGTTTATGTTCACTGTGAGGGCAAATTTGTTCTATTTGTGGGGAAAGAACAGAAGAATTTGAAATTTACCAATCTATTCCTCCATCTTCCCAGAATCCTCCAGAGAGTTGCTTCTTGCCAAAAGCAAGATTGTAGATAAGACTTGGGGGAAGTCAGGGAAGTCCAGAATTCGTGATAATGAGGCAAAGAATCACAGATATATGGGACAGTCAATAAAAATTTGAAGACTCACTGGTGGAATGTCCTCCATGAAATATAGCAAGGAGGCTGGTTTTACTGAAATACAGAACATTCAATGGGAAGCAAATTAAGGAGACATCAATGATGGAAAGGAATTATATTATAAAGGGCTTTAAAAGACAAGATAAAGCCATCTCTACCTATCTAATTCATAGTTCTCTCAGGAGAACTTGCATGTTGCCCTTCTTAATTAATACTCTCTACTACTCTACTTAGGTTTCTGTATAGCAATAACGTGAGTGTGGAGTGATTCACTTCCAAAAGCAATATCTTAACTTTAATTAATGAATTAAAAGAACATATTAAGATGCCCAACAGTTACATTATTTAGGGCAGTGGTAATTAAAAGACTGTGCTTTTTAATATCCTCTTTTGCCTGCTTTCCACTACTCTCTTTGGTGCAAATTTCAGTTATTGGTTTGTAAACATTTCAAACTCTACTTATAGGCTATATTTTCTGGAAGAATGGAAAAAAATAAAAACATGTAACATCATATATGTATATATATACATACATATATGTGTGTGTTCCTATGCATGTGCACACACAAACACACACACACACAAACCACACATATATGTTCTTAGTACAATATATATTATGTAACAATTAGGTGCATTTGTATTTAGGCACTTCTTAAATCTATCTTTACCTGCAATTATCTTGTCCAAATAGACAATTGAAATTTCTCATGTGGGTGATCTGATAAATGGTTTCTGTGGTGATGAACTCATGACATTCTAAGAAAAAGGAACTCGATATGATTGAGTAGCTGAATATTAAATTTGGAAACTATCCCACTGACCTTTTATAAGGGGGGAAAAAATTCTGCCATTCTGTCAGTATTCCAATATTATTTTATATCCAACCCTTGGATTATTTTGACTAAGATACACTGAGTCTTTACTTCCCTGCATTCTAACACTACCATAAAACAAGAGATAATATA
Source organism: Sarcophilus harrisii (assembly GCF_902635505.1). Taxonomy (NCBI): domain Eukaryota; kingdom Metazoa; phylum Chordata; class Mammalia; order Dasyuromorphia; family Dasyuridae; genus Sarcophilus; species Sarcophilus harrisii. The sequence goes on from NC_045426.1 coordinate 511,114,675, forward strand.
TTCTGTCAATGGAATAAAATAATGCTACTAGGTAATAGAATTTGATATGTTTACAAACCAATAACTGAAACCTGCACCATTAATATGAATGAATATAATCAAAAGTCTTTATGATAATTTCTCTATGCATACTATCATACAATGTAGCTCTTTTTAGTACATTAGTCACAGGTTTTATACTCATGGCAGAATAGTCACAGTCATAAGTATTAATTTTCCTATTACAAAATATGCTCTTTTAAAATCTTTTCATTTTCAATTCCATTCATAATTACAAATGGTTACTTTGCTTCTAAATTTACTGTGGGCTTTGTGGAGGAGTTAGGGCTGTTTAAAAATGGACTAAGTTTGACCATTTTCACAAGGATAGAACATTGATTTTAGTAAGACAATTGTTTAGAATTTTCTTTAACAAAATACTCTATTCTTTTATTAAACTGACTGGTTATTAGATTGAAAGGTTCAGAAAAGTTGGAGATAAAGTCACTTCAAGTTAATTCAACATTTTAAAAGTTGATAGCTTGTAGCAGGTGTCTAGGTACTTATTGAGAGCGTATTAATCATGTAATATAAAAAAGAATTTAGTTACAAAATTATGCAATGTAGAACCACAAAGATACTGAGCTCTATGTTAACTCATGAAATAGTTTTCTTTTCTTAGTTTTGTAACAAATCCATTAAGCTACAATAATTGATGTTCTTTTATTATAATCTACTATTAAGAATATACTAAAAAATCTGCTTCAAATTTACTGGATAATGAATCAATAATAGATTGTTGCACAAAGTGAAAAATATAGGCACTCATTTATATATGTGTACATCATTAAGTAAAAACCAAATCAAAATGAAACAAATTTATGACTACTAGATATGTGACAACCTAAAGATAGATATTTTTTCTGGTAATGCAGATTATGATGACTTAGTCAATGACTACATTTGTGGATATTGACAAAATATTCATTTTACTTGATCTATTTGAATTAAATCTCTAATTTAGTGAGAGTGGTTTCCAGATGTAATAATGCTATGACTATCATAGAAGATTTTACATTTTTTAAATTCCTTAAATTCCAGTATCATAACCTGTGTGTGTTAAGATCATCTACAGGATATTATGAATATCTAAAGATATGTTGTTGTCATACAGGAGCCACCTGACAATGGCTGCTGGAGATCCAACCCAGACCTTCAGAATGGATCTACTCGTGTGAGAAGATGATATAAGTAGACGAGAAGCAGTTGCTGTTCTATGACCTCTTTGACTTAGAGGCCGTTGTGTAGTCTGACCTCCCTTTTCTTCCCTCTGGCTCCAATTTATTTTATTCCCAGTCCACAACACCTGTGTCAGCAAAAGTTGCCTTACAACTCCTTCAGATATTATGATTCACAGCTGTGGGTGGAGCCTGTCGGAGAATTGACCTGTCCCTTAACAATATTTTTCATTGCATTATATTATACTCAATTAAAAAAAAAATATTTCCCTACTTGGTAATCCTATTTCTAATGACATAGTCCTTCATAATTTAATAATTTGTGAAAGAAATACATAAGTCTTATAGTGTATCATCAGCCAACTGTGAATGGTAAAAATGAATTAAAATTCATTTCTTCTTTTGGGTCTTTTGTCATGAACTCAGAAACATGGAAATGCTACTCTTTATACTAAGCCTTCTGTTCTCATTTTTTAAATTTTATATATTTTAAAATCTCTATAATTTTTCTTCTCCTAATCAAAGTTCTAGTGAAAGTGACATGGGAAATTAAATTTCAAGAATTCACTTGGAGAATGGAGGAACAATACTCTAACAATCAATGACCATTGGGCTGAAAGTCAATGTAGCTAGACTCAGCAACATTCTATCATTATCATTATTCCTTGAAAGAGAAAGAATAAACTCTTAAGGCAAAATGTTATTATTTATTGCAAATGATAATTGAACAAAACCCAATCTTAAACTAAAATGCATTATTTATTTGTGTAGTCTATGAGGAAAAATGTATATCACAATGGAGACACATTGATTCTACCTTATATGTCTTCTTCTCTCCGTGTTCCAAAATACAAAAGAATAATAATAACTATCCACAACAGTAACACATATAGGCAGATATAGGCAGAGAGATGGATAGATTTAGACATATAGATATATACTTATATGTGTACACACATACATATATGTATATATATAGTGTATATATAGAAATTCATAACTACATACACATTCCATACTTGTTCATGTCTGTTTATTTATATATAATCCATATATCTGCATCTACATCTATATCATTTAGATCTAAATCTAGCTCTAGACATATAGACATATACACACGTATAATGTACACAAACATAAGCATCTGCCTTTGAGGCACATAGGTGGCTCCATAGATAGAATTCTGGGCCTCATATTGGGAAGACCTGAATTCAATTCTGACCTTAGTCACTTACTGCTGTATGACCCTGTATAAATCATTTAACCATTATTTGTCTTAATAGACTGGAGAATGAAATAGCAAACCATTTCAGTATCTTATTGCCATGATATGGTCCATGGGGACCATGATCAGTCAAATATGACTGAATGATAAAAACTGCATAAGTGCAATGTGTATATATGATATATACACACAGATGTGGATATGTGCATATATATGTGCATGCATACAAACACATATTACACACATGAAACTATGAATTTGTTACAGCATAAAATTCCTGTACTAATATATATCCCAGTTACTCTTACTTTCATCTAGCAGATTTATTTAGAAAACTATTGTTTTTCCAAATTATGACCTTATAATCAAATTGGTGATAGATTTCTTTAGTCTTGCTCTAAAATGATGTATATACTTTGCATCTTTAGGCAAAGGTTTGAAATATTTCTATCTTAATAGAAAAATCTAGTATTTATTTTGTCTGGAAGGGAGTTTTGGAAACTTAGTGTCACCTCCATATCCATGATGACACATGGGAAAATAGTGCAGAATGGAATAGATAGAGAGGCAGATACAGATGCAGATCAAATGTGATTTTCTTAGTTTTATAAAAAAGAAGGTTTTTTTCTCCTTTTTCATTAGTGACTCAATGCTAATGAAAACTGTCTTTCATTAAGGAAAAAATAAAGAATAAATATTGGTATTATTTCCTTCAGTTATGAGTCATATTCCCTATGCTACCCTCACCCCTATCCCCCACCCTCCCCCACCCATCCCCCACACACATTGAAAATGGAAAAAAAAATACCATTGGACTTTTAAGTAATGGCAATTCTCTGTTATTTTGTGCATTCTCATTGTGTTGTCCTGCCAGACAAATGAAATGCAAAACTTTTTGCTGCCATTCCACATAAAATACTTTGTCAGTGAGTAATTTAGCTTTTAAGACATTTCATTTGTAAAAAAAAATAAAAGAGGTTCTTTGATACAAAAGGACAAATAACCAAACTGCTTTTACTCACCATATATATTTACCAGTAGCTTTGCTGAATGAATAAATCATGTATATTACTGCTGAAATTTAAAATAATTTTTTTTCTTCTGAGCATTGTGCCTTATTTTCTCACTATACCAGAAATATTGAGTATCTATGGGGTGGATTAGATGATCTAAAAGCTGTGATTTATTTACACTGAGGTGTTTCCCTTTTGAGAATAAATATTCTAGAATCTAACCATAAGGAAATATGCTTTTGTGCAAGATTACTCCTTAAATAAGCATTAGGCATCAACTCCCCATATATAGCTGCGTTCACATTTTATTTTCTAGCTGTTGTTTTCATTAGAACATGGAAGCAGCAATGTAGTAAATTGTAAACATTTATCATCTAAGCATTGCATTTATTGATTTTCTCATATAGAGCACTTTGGGTACTTAGTGATATATGTTGGTACCAATGAAAAACGAAAGGTTTTAACAGTTCACTGATTGTGGATCATCCCCTGAGAGAACAGAAGCGTTCAGTTACACAACATCTAAGAACCAGCTTGCTCATTGAAAATGGCTTCAATGCACTTTCCAAATTTTAAAGAAACATGCAGAAACAGAAACATATAAAAGATGAAGATAGAGAATTTGTAGGTCATTTTTAGATAACATGGGTAGTCTGTTATCTCCAAATCATAAATGAAGCAATCAATAGATCAAGTCTTGTAGCACTAAATTGAGGGAATTCAGGAGAACTATATTTTAGTTCTGGTCCTACCACTTACTTTTGCTCCCTGGATGAGATATACTATGAATCAAAAATGGTTTCATGATTTTTTGACATTCCAAGGACATAAATATATGGGGAGTGTCAGTAAAATAATACTTATAATTTTATAAATAATAGCTATAACACTAAAGTCTGATTTGTGTGATTAGCTAAACTTTACCGGACAACTGATTTGATATTTTTGTTTCATCCTGACCAATAGAAATGGATTTGCAATTAGATTCAAAATTCCAACTAACTTTTTAAATATTAGTTTTTGTTTTAAGAAAAAAAATAAAGACAAATCATTGATGAATAAAGTACAGAATTATTTAATAAGAGTTTTAACAGATTCCTTGTTATCAGGCCCTATGAATGAATTGCTAATTAAGCTTTACTTATCAGATAAAATGTTTGTATATGAGAAATAGGTAATGAAATATTATGCAAGAATACTATTGATATCAAAGGCCTATATTCAGATACTACCTGACATTTACTACCTGTATGATTTTCGATCAGTCATTAAACTTTATTGTTTCTTAATTTCTTATTTTTTAATTCAGGAAATGCTATAGATGGTCTATCATATGCCTTTTAGCTATAGATTTATCACCTTGTAATAATCCTTGTTGGAAGGGAGGAATGAAAATTTGTTCCCATATAAAAAAGAAAGTGTAGTTATAGATAGATAGAAAAGAGATTAGAAATCACTGTGTTAAAAAAAAAAACATAATAAAATAAAATAAAAAATAAAACTTTTCATAAAGGGAAACTGAAACCAAAAAAATAAAGGGATATTATCCAAGATGACAGAGCTTCTTGAAAGAAACAATTCCTAAAAATTAGGTATCAGAAAGTGGAATAAACAAATATTTGGGACAGGAAATTCCCTATCACCTAAGGCCTTCCAATGGATGCTGAATGACTCTTAAATTTGGATTTTTTCAGTGGTTGTCTAGGTTGTTAAAATTATAAGACTGTAGTATTATATATTTAGAGATGTAAGGGATTTCAGAGGCCATCTAGGGCAACTCTTCATTTTAACTCAGAGGAGTTAATTCATGTAGCTCAGAGGAGAAAACTGAAGGCCAGGGATATAAAATGTTTTGCCCCAAGTTATGCAGGCATTATATAGCAAGGATGAGATGAAACCTAGGTTCTTTGGTTCTGTATCCAACAGATTTTCCTGGTACCTTATGGTGTGATTCATGCAAAAGAAATGTTTTCTTCCAATACTTTTAAATGATTCAAATAATCATTATTTATTAAGGATTCATATATCCAAGGTTCCTAATTGGCATTACAACTATCAGTTGAAATAGTTGTATTGTACCTTCTTTTTCCTCTTTTAGTATCTGGCAATATAACAAAAATAATCACAAAGAAACATATGTGTAGTCATATAATTACTTGCATATGTGTGTATATGTGTGTGTATATATTTACATACACACAAACATACATAGAGAAGGAAAGACAGAGAAAGGGAGAGAAGAGGAACAGATACCTAGTAGTAGAAATGTTAGGTAAGGAATCTAGAAAATTTTATTCTCTTTCTGATTTGCTGATTGCTATATGATCCTGGGTAAATCATTTAATCTCACTAGACCTCAATTTTGTCATCTCTGAAAATGAAGTGTATTTCTCTTCTTGCCAAGGTTATTTGGAGATTAAAACAAGTTATTGTACAGTACAACACTTTGAAAGAAGAAATGTTATATAATTGTAAGTTATATTATCATACAAGAATTATATAGGGCAGAAATAAACAATCTCGTAGTAAGGAATACTAACACTAAGAAGTTTGGAATGTCCCAGTTAAAGGCTTTTTCAAAGAAGTTTATATTGAAGCTACCAATTACAAAATTGGCATTAGAATATTAAAAGAGACCTATTCACATAGTATTTAAATCTGGAAGTTTATCAGATTCTAGGATTTTAGTTATCTCTTTACTGTCACTTGTACTTACTGAAACATGAAGTAGTAGGGTTATCAGTAGGATCAGATAGAAAAACACAAACAGCAAAATAGTAATTAACTAAATAAATAATTAAAATTTCAATTGGACTGGGAAAAAGATTTGTGACTTACAGTGATAGCTTTTTTTTCATAATAAAGCAATATATTAAAAATGAACTATATATAAAGTGATTCCCCTGATAAAAGAGAATGTATTAAAAGAAAGTTAACCCAAGGAAATGGATGATAATTCAGATTGTGATTCAGATCACAAATTGGTCCAGAAGCCATACAGAGTAGTGATGAAAAAGTTCACCTACCTGTACATCTGCTGCAGGTCCCTGATTAAAAAAAAAAAAACAAAAAAAACTGCAATGAATGGCTTGGTTTGGTTTGCTAATAATTTCATTTTTAAGAAGATGGAGAAAATAACGAAGACCATTGCTATTCAAGACCAGATGTTGACAAATTAAAAAGTGGCAGGTTCCTTGGTTAGCAATGATACAGCATGCTATATTAAAATTTGGGAGAGATGAAAGGAAGTCCAGGAATAATTTGCTCTAAATGTGGAGAGATATAATTTAAACTAATTCAGAAAAACTAAGTTGGACCCCATTGACAAAGACTTTTAAGAGGAATTTCATTCAAGAGGTATAAGAGGTTCATAAGAATTAAATTCTGGTGACATTGTCACAAATGATTTTGATTAAAAGAAAAATGTGATTGCTGGACCATTTTCATTGAAATTGGAATGATTCTGGAAGAATCGAAGTGTTATTGTAGTACTGGATGAATTTAAATATTCTATAAAATAAAAAATAATAATAAAGGAAAGTAAATTAAATCTGAAAGTTATCAGTTTGTGAGCTTGACTATATAAGGGTCCCTATGCAAGGCATGTTGACTTAGTTTTAAAATGTAATGTTATCTATGTTTTATTTTATCAAATAGCCCTGAATTATAACTTATTCAGGCTCAGCAGTACTTGGAAATGTTGAAGGCTACATAAGAGCTATGGTAAATATTTCTGACACTCAGTAGACAGTATGGAAAAAAAATTCAAGTTAAACAATAAAAGAGTTAAGAAGATACAAAGATCCAAAGAGCAGCAATTAGTGGTTTGATGACAACTTGAAAATAGGCTTCTAATGGAGTATCACTGAAAATGTTGTATAAGGGTATATTTTCAACTTTACCTATTTCAAATCTAGCATGAATGGATCCTAAAGAGAGCCCTAAATTATATGTTTTATTGCAGATGCATGTCCTAAATTCTAGTCAAAGGTAGCTTATATTCCTGGGGGAATATAAGAAAACATATTTCCTCTTTAAATATTGTTCTTTACTATTGTGTATTTATACATACTCTTCTCACCAATATGCCTCATTCCTACACTTGCCTTCAGGTGGGTACCATCCCTTGCCACTTTCTAGGTCCTACTTATGTGTTATCTTTCTTCATACTAACCTGGAATCTCAATTCATTGAAGTTATGGACAATCTTTGTTGCTTATATTTGTGTATTCTGCACTTGTCATTTTATCTAGTACATAATATGCTTAACAAATGGATTATCTATATTCAAATCTGTGGTATTTGGGGGAGAGAGGTAATCCAGGTTTATGAGGAGGATTTTTTAAATTGCTACTCATTATATGATAGTATGCCATTGGAATAATTTGTGATTGATTGGAAAAATTAATGAAGTCATCTATTTCACCTAAAGTAACCACCCAAAAGTTCTGCTACCCAAATGAGTTGAAAATAATTTTCAAAAAATCACACAATTTAAGCATGTTAAAAGTAATTTAATAAACTGGGGTAATATTAACTGAAAAAGAATTAATATTGGTACTGTCAGGGCTAGATTTCTGGAGGATCTCTGGATGGGCTTTAGCCTTTAGTTGGAGAAGTGATGAAGGCAGGAGAACCATCAGGAGGATGGCCAAAGATGGAGTCCAGAGTCTAGAGTCTGGAATTTTCTCTGTGTCTGAGGTTGAGACTCTCACTTCCCAATGCTCTCAGCCCTTAAATACTTTAGTACGCTTATATCACTACAATAACTGAGCATGTGCCAACTGCACCCATGACATCACCATATCACACTAAATATATGCCAATTAGCGTGATTACATCACATTAAGTATATATTTAACTAGAGAGCCATTATCCCATCAATCACACTGAGTAGGTGCTTAACTATAAGCTTAACTATAAGAATATAACATAATAATATAACACAGGCTAGTAGTGATGTAACAAACAACATGAATCAACGAGAGGAATTGTACATGTCCATGAGTCTTAGAGATAGTCCAAAACCAATCTATTGTCCATTACTTCATGTGTCAGGGAATCCAATGATTCTTGAAGGTTTTGAAGTCCTGCATCAGTCTCATCATGTCTCAGGGAATCCAATAATTCCTACAGATGATGAAGTCCTGCATCAGTCTCATCAACAATTTTTATGTTCATAAGTCAATTGCCATACACATAGGTTTAACTGTCAGGAACTTTCAGTGGCAGATATAGTTGGAGATGAAACCACCAGATGTTTCTTAGGTCTTCTTCGTTTCAAGGGTCTTCTCCTTCTCTCTTCAATGGACAAGGCAAATATGCCTCGTTGGCACCCATCTGATTCCTTCTCAATCTGTAGAGATACAAGAAACCCTCTCTCCCAAGCAGTTAACCTATCTGGTCCCTTCCATTCCCCACTTTCTGGATTTCTCCACATCACCAGGCAATTATCTAAAGATAGTGGAGCTGCTCACATTGGACATTGCCCTTCTGGTGGGTTATAAAACCTGTTTGCTGGAGCCAGTGCATCTTTGTCAAAAAATCAAGAAGTTAATTGTATAAAGAACTAAATTTAGAAGTTCTCTAGTGTTACCTGTGGCTCCCCATTTCTTTTGTTTTTAGAGAAGCATCTTGATGTCTCTGATTCACCTCCCTATTATTACCTGTCCTTGAGGATTTAAAGGTATGCCAATGGTGTGTAAGATCTGATACTATGCACAAAAGTGTGAAAAAGTTTAGAAGTATATGCAGGTCCATTATCTGTTTTTATGGCTTGTGGCACACCCAGGATTGCAAAAGCTTGTATAAGGAATTCAGTGACCGCTAGGGCTGTCTCTTTTGCTGCTGATATTGCAAAAGTAAATTCTGAAAAGGTGTCTACCACAACATGGATAAAAGACAGACGACCAAAAGATTTATAATGGGTTACATTCATTTGCCAAATTTCAGTGGGTCTCAAACCACAAGGATTCTTCCCTGAAGAGAGCACAGGAGTGTGGAAAGGAAGCCAAGCTGTACAGACTTTTACTATGCTTCTAGCTTCCTCTTTTATTATCACAAATTGCAAATGTAAAGCTCCAGTATGATGATATTTAGAATAAGATTCTTTGGCAAAGCCTGAAATAAAGGAGTATTGGCTAACATGGTGAAAAGGCTATCTGCCTTTGAATTTCTATCAAAAATAGGATCTGGAAGTCCACTATGTGAGTGGACAAGCTTTCTCACTTGCTCTTGAAGTTCCTTAAAGAGCTGATATATATTAAAAACTACAAATTTTATTTGGGCTGTGCCAACTCTTTGTACCACACTTAGTGAATAAACTGAATCAGATATTATATTTATGTCTCCTGGATAATAAGTAAAAGCTAATATGATTGCATACAATTCATTCTGCTGAGTGGATTGAAAAGGAGTTCTGACTACTCTCTTTATGGTTAAGTCATGAGAATATACAGCACAAATGTTATGTTTGGATACATCTGTAAAGATAGTTGGTCCTTTAAGAGGAATTTAAGAAACCTTTTCTTCAAGAATCCATCGCCAATTATGTAATAGTCTGGTTATCTTTAATGGAGACGAGTGTGTAAAATTTGGAGGTATGGCCAATAAAATTTGCCACTCTGGGATGGTTTCACAGCATACATTAATTTGTGCACTGGTATAAAAGGTGTATATCTTCTCAGGTCTTATCCCAGACAATTATACTTCTTGCTTAATGGCCTTTAATAGAATTCTAGCCATAACTACTGGGTAAGGAGTAGGGCTTTATTCTGGTTGTGCTGGGAGGTTCACCCACTCTATCACACTGTCTCCTTGTTGAAGGACTGTTGTGGCTGCCTCTTTTGTAGCAAAAATTGTTATTTCCAAAGGTTTTTCCATTATCCACATTTCCATTATCCACATTGGATAAAGCCAATTCAACTTCTCTCAAAGCCTCTTGACCTTTTTTTGTAAGTTGGCGTGATGAGTTTAAAGCACTGTCTCTCCTTAAAATGTCATATAATGGTTGTAATTGATAGGTAGTCAAGCCTAACACTGGACGCATCCATTGGATATCTCCTATCAGTTTCTGAAAGTCATTTAAGGTGTTTAGCTTCTCTGTTCTTAAGGAAAGTTTTTGTACTATAAGCACCTTAGGCTCAGGGGTCCTCAAACTTTTTAAATAGGGGGCCAGTTCACTGTCCCTCAGACTGTTGGGGGGCTGGACTATAGTAAAAAGAAAAAATTTGTTTTGTGGGCCTTTAAATAAAGAAACTTCATAGCCCTGGGTGGATAGGATTTCCTATCAGGGGGATAAACGTCCTCAGCTCCTGCATCTGGCCTGTGGGCCATAGTTTGAGGACCCCTGCCTTAGGGTATACTTCATATTCTAAATATTGAACAGGAACAAGTCTTTGAATTTTTTCTGGAGCTATATGCAATTTGCAGTTCCTTAGTGTTTCTATGGTCTTTTGTAGACATGCTTCTAACATTTGCTCCTCAGGTGCACATCCCTATATATCATCCATGTAATGTAATAACATTACTTTTGGAAATGCTTTTCTTAGTGGAGTAAGAGAAGCAGAAATATATATTTGACACATAGTAAGGCTATTTTTCATTCCCTATAACAAAACTGTCCATTCATATCTTTCATAAGGCTCAGCTAAGGCAATGTTGGGCACTGAAAAAGCAAATCTTTTCATTTCCTCCTTATGTAGAGGAATAGAATATAACCAACACTTAATGTCTATAATCCAAAGAGGCCATTCTCTAGGCAACTGAGTAGGAGATGGAAGCCCAGGCTGAAGAGTTCCCATAGTTTCCATCTGTTCATTTACTTTTCTTAAATCAGTCAACATCCTCCATTTTCCAGATTTCTTTCTTACAACAAATACAGGGGAATTCCAAGGACTTAGAGAAGGTTGTAAGTGTTCTTTGGTCAAGTTGCTTCTGTACTATATCTAATAAGGCCTGAATTTTATCACTAGCTAAGGGCCACTGTTCTATCCACACTGGTGTAGCAGTTTTCCATTGAATAAGAAAGGTGAGAATGTTGTCAGGCCCTCAACAGCAGCCCTGCCTAAAAGCTGAAGTACTCATTTGTAATCCTAACTGTTTTAAGATGTCTCTTCCCCACAGATTGATGGGGATTTTTTCAAGTATAAAAGAAGTGAAAACTCCTCTTTCACCTTCAAAAGTCCATCTCAAAGGGTAGCACTAACTTCAGATGCTATTATGCCAGACATGTAGGTGTCTGCCCTAATCTTTGGCCAGTGACTGGGCCAGTTGGCATCTCTAATGACTGTATGATCTGCACCTGTGTCTACCACCCCTTTCAATGGTATGCCATTTACATAGGTAGTGAGCATAGGTTGGTCAACTGTAACAGCTGCAATGCAGAATATTCCTGGATCCTGTTGTTGGGATTCAAAATATGGGCAACTATCAGCAGATTGCTTATTAGAAGTTTGTATCAGTAAACCTGATGCTACTACTTCTGGTTGATAAGTCACACATTGTCTACCTGTATTAGTGATTGGGATATTATATACACATTCCCCAATTTCCTACATCAGTGTGTGGATAAGCATTGTTTTATACGTACTCTCAGGAGGTGAAATGGTCAAGCCTACTATGGTTGGAGGCAAGGGATCCATAAGCCAGACTGGGACAGATTTCACTTCTCCAGGGGATATTTTAGTAGTCCCAGATGCACCCAACTCTATTCTCCCCAATTGTAATCCCTTTCTCCCATTAGGTTACTTCTCAGATGATTGATCATTTTGGAATACTGAATTTCTAAAGAATTTCTGGGTGTAGCATCAGCTGTCATCATGCCCCAAGTGTTTTGGGCCTGGAGCCCTGGAGGCGAGCTCCACTTCCCATTTCCCTGAGTCAATCTACATTCTGATGCCCAATGGAAGCCTTTGTTGCATTTTAGAAATGGGGTTCTGGGTCTTGTTCTCCCAACCCTATTTTTTTCATTTTATCTTTATGCCAACATAGAGCTTTCAAATGCCCTATTTTACCACATTGAAAGCATTGATGAGTCTATCTGGAAGTCCCTTGCCAAAAGGGACCCTGTCTTACCATTTTCAGATCTTGAAAAGTCTGCATCATAGCCTGGGTATAAAAGGTATCTGTGCCCACTGTGGCACAGCATCTTATGATGTCCTCTAAAGGAGCATCCTTGTGTAGTTCTAGTATAATTCTTCTACAAACATCCTTAGCATTTTCTCTAGGAATTTGTCTTATAATTTATGTTGCTGCATTTTCACCAATAGTATGTATGACAGCTATCTACAGACGTCTCACAAAGTGAGCAAAGGGTTCATTTGGACCTTGTTCTATTTTCCTGAGGGCTTCTCCTCTATCTGGTCTTCCTGGGAGGGTGTCCCATGCTTTGATAGCAGCAGAAGCAATTTGCTCATATGCTGTCAAAGGGTAATTTGTGCTGAAGTGTCTGCATAAGGACCTACACCTGATAGTTGGTCAAAGGTGACTGGTATATTAATTCCAGGTTGCCTATTTCACTGGCCTTGTATTCTAGAGTTCACTATACTCAGAAAGCCACAACAAATTTTGTTCAGGTTCTAAAAACGTCTTTGCTATAGATTCCCAATCATTAGGGGTTCAAATTTCAAAAGCCAAATTCTCTTATAACATATTAACATAAGACAATGTAGACCCATAAAGAGTGCAAGCCTTTTTCAGATCTTTGACAATTCCCAGATTAAAAGGAGTGTATCTTCTTTCTTGACTTGAAAAGTCAAACTCTTCAATCATAGGATATGCTTCTATTCTCAAATCAGATGTATTCTGCACTTCCTCTTTAGCTTTAACTACTGCCTTTTAAAATTGTGTCATAGAGGGTGGACAAAGCTGATGCATGGGTGGTTGCTGATGGTGTCACTGCCCTTCCCACTCCTTCTCCTCCCTCCATCCACAAAGGCAAAATTGAGGGAGGATTATTAGGAGATGGGGAATACCCTAAGGATACCTGCTTTTTTTTTGTTAATTGAGCTGTGAATGTGAGAAGCACCACATCTCTTAAATTCATTAGTACTGTACTTAACTCCTTTCTTGTCCAATTCTACATGCTTTTCAGCTGCTTTGTCAGTACTATCCCTCTCCTGCTCTTTCTCCTCATACTTCCTTGCCTGGCTGTCCATCTTAAAACTTCCTTTTTTTAAAACTTGTAGGATTCTTTAAAGCCAATTGTATCATTATTGTACATAAAAAATGTTTCCTTAGGACCTGAATCAGGACTCATAGTCCATAGTCCATAGTCCATATTACCATAGTAATATTCAATTAGTTCCTCTCCCACTATTTCCCACATATATGGCTCTAATTTTTCTTCCTTAGAGAGCTAAGGAGATGTACACTATAATATATATAAGAGCCCAGTGACCTGCCTCTGAGTTACCAAAAAACCTTGCTTCTCTATTAATTTCACTCTGCATGCTACATACTTCCCTTGGGGTGGGAAGGCTCTTTTCTTAGTATTTGCCCCATTTCAGCTGAAAAACAAAAACGTCTAATTCAGTCCTTACCAAAGTTTTCTGCTTGTCTATTTTTATACTAACCCTACTTCCAGGTCACAAGGACTTCTCCACTGATTGGTGAAATCATGTCAGTCAAACTGCTGAGTGTAAGTCCTTATGCCAAGAGCCTCAAAATGTAATGTGCTTCTTTCAGTGCCCCATGTTTAGGGTACCAAAGTGTAATGTCTGGACTGGCTTTCTGGAGGATCTCTGGACAAGCCTTGGTCTTTAGGTGGAGAATGATGAAGGCAGGAGAACCACCACAAGGATGACCAAATATAGCGTTTGGAGTCTGGAGTCTGAAGTCATGACATCACCATATCACATTGAGTTGCCAACTAGAGCGATTACATCATTAAATCACATTAAGTATATGTTTAACTAGAGAACCAATCACACTGAGTAGTGCTTAACTATAAGCACCCTGATGTCCTTGATTCAGGTATACCTTTCAGAATTCCAATCCTCTACAAGAATTGCCTAACAAAATTCAGTCATGCTTTATGGGTCAACTATGAAATAAAATAACAGTTCAGAAATTAAATTATTTAGGCACCTGATTTAGATTTCTTTAAAGAATGAATGAAGATAGATTATTCTAGCTATATCTACTGAGAATCACATGGGAGAGAACACCATTCAGCTTGAGCCTTATTTCTCCCATCCCTTGACCAGAAATAGGTCTTGTGAGCTTTAAGGGCTTTATATAAATTTAAATTTTTTTGTCTTCCTTCTAAGGGTATCTCAGATCAGTTGAAGAATTTTGAATAAATTGAGAACAAAGGAGAGAGTGGATAGGCTGAATATACATTCATGACTCTACAAATATCCAAGTCAAAAAAATAAAAATAAAAAATAAAAAACCTATGATATATCTAAGGGATACCTCTTTACCACTATTGGGAAAAGTACTTTTTAAAGCTAAGTAGTGTCTTATATATAAAATCATGCATACACACACCCACATATGTAATTGGAGACATCTATGTATATGTATGTATATGTGTGTTCCCCTTCCCTAGATGTCTTGAAAATCTAGAATTATTTTAAATATAATTGTATGCTTTTGAGAGATTCTAAAGAAGCTTCTGAATTTCCAACTCTGTATTGTGATTTGAAGAACTATTATTAAAAAAAAAAATTGTGGTTCATTTATTTTTCAGTTGTCTGACTGTGAGTCAGAGTTTTTGTGTTTATTTGGGGTTGTCTTGGCAAAGACACTGGAGTGGTTTACCATTTCCTTCTCCTGCTTATTTTACAGGTGAGGAAACTCAAATATACTTAAGTGATTTGTCCAGAGTCACACAAGTAGTAAGAGTCTGAGGATGAATTTGAACTCAAGAATATGTGTCTGATTTCAAGACTTTATCATTGTACTTTCTAGCTTCCCCTTTATCTCCACACACCCAAAAAGAAAGGGAGGAAGAGAGAGACAGAGACAATACAACTACACAAAGGAATAACTTTGATACAGTTGTAAATTTCAACTGCATGAAACATCCTCCACTAAGAAGGAAAGATCAGGGATTGAGAACAAGATAGAATTTTTGAAATCCCACCCATTCTAATCTCATTTTGCTGTTGAAGAAATAGAAGCCTAAAGAGATGAAGAAATATGTGCAAGATCACATACATCATAAATACCAGTTTGAAACTCAAATACAGCTGTTATGGCAATTCCTTCCTTCCTTCCTCACCTCATGGTAAAAAATCACTAATTATTGCAAGTTATTGCTAAATCATAATCTTTCCAAATTTGTTTTGACCTGTGTTTGAATGAAAAGATAAAAACTTATAGGGCCCATTTAAGTATTACAATTCTACTCCTGGATAAGTTATTTAATTAGGTACAGAGTTCCTCCAGGGTTTAACTATGCAAAGAGTTAGTCTTATAAGTGGTTTCTCTATAGGACCAGGTGATTGGAGTGGTGCACACACCAACTTCCCATTATACTCCTTTAGAGAAATCAATGATGCAAGCAGTTCTATGTGATAAAATTCCAAGTCCCACTTCAAAGTCAATGTGAGTTGATAAAATTCAAAATAATGATAGCCCTAGGGGCTGGTTGTAAGAGAAGTTTGCTATGGATAATCAATTGTTTCTTTCTTTTATTTTACCCCCTAACATGCAGATTGTCAATGTCATTTTCAATGAAGTAGGTGTTTCTTTTTTTATCACTTTATTTTAAATGTTCTGACCTTGCTGAGACAGCTCTGCTTATAAATGTCAAATGCTAGCAAAAGAGTGGCAGAGGAATGATGAAGAGGCTCTGGATTTAATGACATGTATCCCACTTTATTATACTATAGGTAAAGCCCTAGACAGTGTAACAGTGCATTCAGAAAGCTTTTATCACAATATTCAAGTATCACCATACCCAGTCATCACTCTCTAACAGAAACATCCTTTGCAAAGTCATGACTTTGTCTTCATAAGCTCTTTCCTTTCTTCTGCTTTTCCTGCACTAGATAGGAAAGTGTCTTGAGGTCAGAAATATGTTTCAACTAGATTTATGTCATCAATCATTCAATCAACAAAGATTTATTAAGTGTCTCATCTGTCAGATAGTGTGCTGAGGATATAGAGTCAAAATTGACACAGTCCATGAAATCAAGAAACATATACTTTCATACATTACATTTATATTATGTTAGAAACACATAACAAAAGAACAACAAATATTAAGATAAATCCATTACTACCTCTCAATATTTGTTGTTAAGCTGATGTAGTTTATTTCTTTTTATATTCCTTCAATTAGGCTTAGATCAACCACAAGAAAAATCTCACCAGAATTTGTAACTAAGATTTTAATATAAGACAGAGGGAAGACTCCTTAGAGTGCCAAGCAGGACTATATCAAGGTAAAATCTTGAAGTACTTGAAATTGGGTTTAATACCTTCCTACTTCCCTTTTTTATCTTTACTCTCTGCTCTTGAGCTCATTTTCTCCAGTCAGGTACAGCAAAAAGAAACATTGTATTGATCTATGGGGGCAACTCTCTTGTTATTCTCCCAGAATTGTGTCTCAGTTCAATTTCTCCACCTTATCCTATCAAAGCCTTAAGAAGTAAATTCATGCTAATTATGAGTGATTGATAACTGAGTCCTATACTTCCTTTTGGAGAGATCTTCATGTTTTAAAAGGGGATCATTGATAAATCAAACAAATGATTTTATAATAATGACATTTCAGGTACAATTATGGACCATATAACTATAAAAGGAAAATGAGGTTCTCTGACCCTTTCTGGTGTAATTAAGATATAATGTAAATACTTACAAGAAGTTGTATATATTAGGAACAGAAATGTCCTTATATTTGATGGCCAAGGTTCTTAAGTCAAAAGAATCTGTATTATGAAATTACTTTATGCTTATTTGCCATAAATGGTGTATCATGTTGATTATATTGGAGGAAATAAGGATGATGAAATTCAGTCCTACTCTTATAATCAATATAAGCCCAACAGCTGGAATTTCAGAAAAAATGAAGTTAATGGAATGGCTTCTTTCTTCATAATTTAATGGTAATATGTGCTAGCTTTGGAACAGCTAAGCAATTCAGTGGTACCAGCTGGTACTGGTGTCAGGAAGAATCATCTCCCTGATTTCAAGTCTAGCCTCAGACACTTACTAACTGCATGATTCTGGGAAAGTTACATAATTCTACTTACCTTAGTGTTCTCATCATATAAAATGACCTGGAGAAAGACATGGCAAAGCACTCCTACATCTTTGCCAAGAAAAATCCCCAAAGTGTTCACAAAAAGTAAGATATGACTGAGATTATTAATTAACTCTGGGCTAATTTAGAGGTCTGTTTTTGATTAAATAGAACTTAACTAGTTTCTCCATGCTTTGTTCATTATTAGCAAAATGCCAAATTTTGTGCCAAACACATGAGTTTCATTTCTCTTTTGAATATGTCTTTGTCTTTTTAAAATGAATATTACATCAAGAGAAGCTAAATTATTTGTTTTAAAAGACAATTCTTCAATACCTAGTAGAGATATTAAAATTTAATCATTAAGTTGTGTCCAATTCTTCTTGATCCCATGGGACATAACATGCTTCTATCTTCCACTGTCTCTCAAAGTATGTCCAAATTCATGTCTTTGTTTTCATGGTCTGCATTTCTTCATCTTCTTTATCCTCTGCATTTCCCTTTTCCTTTCCGTAAATCTTTTCCAATTTCAGAGTCTTTTCCAATGAGTCCCATCTTTATTATTATTATTATTTTAGTTTCAGTATTTGCCTTTCAGTAAACAGCCCAAATTAGTTTCTTTACATGTTTACACTTTAAGTTGATGTTTTGCTGACTAAGGGCTCTTTAAAGTCTCTTCAGCATCACAATTTTAAAAAATGAAGTTCAGTATTTTTCTTACAGTGCAATAATCACAGCCATATGCATTGCTTCTGGGAAAAAAACAAAAAGTAAAAGTTTGACTACATGAAACTCTGAAGGCAAGATGATATTTCTCTTTTTTAGTATGCTGTCCAGATTTGGCACAGTTCCCTCTCCTCCCCTCCCCGGCCAGGACTGTCTTTTAATTTAGCGATTGCAGTCACTGCCTGCAGTGATCTTTGAGCCCAAGAATATAAAATCTGGCACATTCTCCATCATTTCTTCTCCTTCTATTTGCCAAGAAATGATAGAACTATTTGCCAAGTTCTTAGGATTTTCTTTTGATGACAAGCTCCAAGCCAGCTTTTGCATGTTGTTCTTTCACTGTCATCAAGAGGCTTCCTAATTCCTCTTAAATTTCTGCCAACAGAGTTGTATCACATGTATATACACAATTGTTGATATTTCTTCCCCAAATCTTAATTTCAGCATTTAGACCAGCATTTCACATGATGTATTCTGCATATTTGTTAAATAAAGCAACAATGTACAGCCTTTGTCATACTTCTTTCCCAATGTGAAATCAATCAACTATTCTATATTTGGGTGTAATTATTGCTTCTTGGCTTGCAAACAAATTTTTCAGGAAACAAGTTAGATTATTCATACTCCCATCTCTTTAAGGACTTGGCTTCATTTTGTTGTGATCCACACAATTAAAGGTTTTAGTGAAATCAATGAAGTAGAAATAGATCTTTTATTTTTTCTTTTTTTTCTGGAACTCCATTGCTTTCCTCATAATCCAGCAAATGTTGACAATTAGGCTGCTAGTTTTTCTTCTTCTGAAAACTATCCTGTATTTATAACAATTATCAGTTCACATATTGCTAAAACCTAATTTTAAAACCTTGTTGCTGTGTTAAATGAGTGTAACTGATAGATATTATTGATATTCCTTGGTATTTCCCTTCTTTAGGATTGTACTGTAAACTGATCCTTTTCAAACTAGTAGTCATTTATGTTCCATATTGTGTTAGCATTTAGATTAGGATAGTTTAACAGCATCATCTTTTTAGGATTTTAAATAGATCAGCTTGGAATTCTATCACTTCCACTGGCTTTGTCAGCAAAGTAGGATCTACTTGACTTAATTGTCCAGGATGTCTGACTTTAAATCAGTAAACCCTCAAGATTATCAGTGACATCAAGATTCTCCTTGTATAATTCTTTTATATATTATTGCCATTGTTTTTTAATCTTGTCTGTTTCTGTTAAGTCCCTACTATTTTCCTTTTTTATCATGCCAATTTTTGTATGAAATTTTTTCTTGCTATCTTTAATTTTCTACAAGACATCTATTGTATGCCATATTCTCTACCCCTCCCTCTCATTGCTCATTTAAGAAAACTTTATCTCCCCTTTTTATTCTCTAGAATTATGAAGTCAATTGGGTATTTTTCCCTTTCTTATTTTTCTTTACTATTTATAAAGTCTCATCAAACATTCACTTTGCTTTCTTGTTTCTTTTCCTTTGAAATGTTTTTGTGGTTGTTGTTGCTGTCTCTTGCACAAATCATCTTGCACTGATGATATTGCCAATAGTTTCTTAGGTCCTGTGCCAGATTTAATTCCTTAAATCTCTTCTTTATTTCCACTTCATATTCACAAAAGGATGTTATTTAGGTTATACCTATATGGTCTTATGGCTTTCCCAATATTCTTCAATTTAATGCCTAATCTTGCAATAAATTCATTCATCATCTGAGCCATAGTCCATTCAAAATCTTGTTTTGATTGACTGTATCATTATAGGGAAGTAAAGCACCCCAAAATCATTCACACCCATGATAAAACAGGGCAAGATACAGCAAAGCAGAAAGGGAGTTAAAGGAAAGAAATGCAATAACAATGTCAATAATGGAAAAATGATTGCTGTAAATGAATCTAATTAACGGTCAAAAATAAGGCAAATACTTTGAGAGGGATCTGCAAACTCAAAGGTTGTTACTGGTTCTTCTTCACCATACTGTCAACTTTGTGAACTTGGAATTATGAATATAGATACTATTCTTTAGTCAAGAAAAATCAGGAATAAAACACTAAGATATTCAGAACATCTACTTAATAATTTGAAGATTCTAGTGGTCTTGGTCTTTGCATGATCTTCACCAATACATGTTGTCAAGTGAAATCTCAGGTAATTCCAAAAATTTCTAACCAATTTATACTACTGGGGATGGAGGCTGGGGATAGGGATGTAGAGAATTGCATTTGACTTTGTCATTTATCTCTTCTCAGATCAGTGAAAGAAATGCGACATGGTCATTATAGACACACACACACACACACACACACACATATATATATATATATATATATGTATTTATTATCTTGTTTTTGTCATAAACCTCCATATTTTTCTGGATTCCATCATCTTATTTCTGAGAAAATATATGTTTTCATTATCTATTTGACCATATTATCTAAAGCTGTGGACTTAAGTTTTTCACTCTCTCTTTGTATTGTCCTTGGTAATATCTCAAATAGTAATATGCACATCTTCAAAACATGAATCAAAATTTAAAAGATATGAAGCAATTGTATACTGAGTCAGTACTTCAGTTTTTACATTCCCCTATCAGGAAAGCAACTAATTCCCAGCACTAAATTTTTATTCAAACATCGTATAAAATACCATAGTATAAAATATCAGTATAGAATTTTTCTTTCTTTTGTAGTTATGGATCCCATTATTTTCACCTTTCCAGATCACTATATTTTGGATTGTTCCATTTACAAAAGTTGGAGATAACACAATATAAAATTTTCATAGCCAACATTGCTTATAGCTTAGGTTCATTCTAAGGTACTAAACAAGGATAGAACTATTTGGCTTTATCCAATTATTGAAAATATCACTGATGATTTTTTCATTAAATCTTCTGATATCAGTGATTTTTCATCTGGTTTTCTACAAGGTTTACTCTACATGTGTCATAAAAACTCAGTACTTGGTCATAGGTGGCCAAGAGCAGTTTGTAATTGAACTTGGAATTGTGAATACATATCCTTCTCTTTAGGTAAGACAAATCAGGAATTGGACGCTGAGATAGATAAACAGAAGACCATTCACTTGGTAATTTGAATTTGTTTGTGTGTTCATTAATTGACAATTTAATTGATGATTGATTAGGTAGGTTATAGACCAAAATGGAAACCTGCTAGGAAACTCCACGACCTACCTGGAAGCTCACACTTTTACTGTGTCTCTATAACACCTCACATTTCTATTTTAAGTAGCTCTTTGAGTTCTGAAATTGTACAACCTCAGGTACCTGCTTACATCTGATGCAGGCAGATGTTGATAAAAATGTTTCACTAATTAAAAAAAAAAAAGTCCCCAAATCAGTGTAAACTAAATGTATCAAATCTTGATTTTTTTTCTTTTGTATCTTGTAGATCATATTGGACTTGTTTACTTTTACAAATTATTTTATTATAGTGCTCAGGGTTTCTGAAACAGATATGAGATTAAACATAGGAATGAAAGCATTTAGAAGCACAAATCTTCTGAGGAAGTGGTAACACAAAATAATGTTCTGAAGCTCTTATGAAATAACCCAAATTGGTTATCTAAAAGGATGAAAAATCTCCCCCTATACCTGAATGGGCAAAATATTACCCCTCCCTCCACACATTTGCTTTGTTTCTGATATTCAAATTAGCTGGCTATTTGCAGGTGTACTCTAGATGATAGTAAAATCCTTGAAAGAATAGTGTGAATAGGAAATACCATTTCTAACCTATGTCTCCAGATACTATGATCTTCATATCTAAAGGTCAACACCTTGAATTTTATAGCACATAAAAGGAAAGCACCAGTAAAGGGATATACTACTCCATTTATCAGAAATGCCTAAATGAATTCAGTTTCTTCATTCTATGGTAACTGGAACAACTTAATGTGATAACCTACAAAGAAGAAGCAGAGCAAAGGACATTTACCTTTTTAAATGCAGTCCTGGATCCTAACTAAAGCATTTAGAAATTCAAAAGAATTTAGTTTGAGGCCTAGCTGCCTTTTGATCACCTTTGTGAAGAGAAAAAACTGGAGGAAAGAAATGGCACTTAAAGTCATAACAGTAGTTTGCTAGAAGAGAAGTGTCAGAGGATAGTTTCTTGAGAGTAATTTCTCCACAACTTGGTTAAGGAAAGGGGTGAAAAGAGAGGATATCACCTTAGACTCCTACGGAGATCAGAATAGAGACTTTTTAAACCAATTAAGTGTATTTCATTCTTCAGGATGAAACATGTATTTCAGAATGAGAAAAAAAAAAAGATTTTTTTATGAAAGATTTTTTTGATTATTTAAAGTCTCAGTTCTAAGGAAGTATATATTCCAGGGTGTCCATTATCCTGAATAATGGTAGCATGTCTAGACAATATATGGACTAAAATAGAAAAGAAAGGAGTCCTGTAACTAAAAAAAAAAAAATGCTATCAATCCAAAGCTAAGGTTCTAGAATAATTATTCAAAAATAATCTCCTAGGGTCATGGAAACACAAACCTTTAATTTAAGTATAAAATATATAATTTTTGGAAAAGTTTTGGCTTAGGATTCAAAGTCAAGAGCCACAATTACCATTATCATTGGTTTTAAATTTACCCATTGTAGAATTAAAATAAGACTCTCTATGCAGTCATTGTTAAAACAAACCTACCTTTGTTTCTTTTGTCTCCATTCGGCCTAGTCTAAATTAAAAGTAAGGCCAGAGGGAATTGTTCTTGGATAGCCTGCTTTCTATCTGTGTCAGTTAAATAGTTCTTCCCACCTCTCCACCTTATCTCTTAGTGGGCTTATTTATAAGAAAATGCCTATCCTTTCTTCCAAAGATCAAAAAGTAAAGGAGGAATCAAGGAAGGTTTAAATTCTTCACTCTGAATGATAATCTGGAAGTTTTCATAAACTGGAGAATTTTTTTTTTTTAATCACTTACCAACGCTTCATTTTATTTTATTTTTATCTTGCCCCAGAAGAATGTCAGCTGCTTGAGGGCAGGGACTGACTTTTGTAATCACAGCTGGTAGCCAGAGATGTGTAAAAAAAATCTTTTGTTCTCTGCCCTTAGCCTCCTCCATTACCCTTCCCCTTCTAGAATGGAAGCTCCTCTGGGGTTGGGACTGGTTATGTAATGAGGGGTGGAGATTCATATTGTGTAACTTCTATAGTATCCAAAAAATGGAAATTAAGGGAGAGGCTAGTCACATCTCAGGGATCCTCAAACTATGGCCTGAGGGCCAGATGTAGCAGCTGAGGACGATTATCCCCCTCATCCAGGGCTATGAAGTTTCTTTATTTAAAGGCCCACAAAATAAAGTTTTTGTTTTTACTATAGTCCCATCCTCCAACAGTCTGAGGGACAGTGAACTGGCCCCCTATTTAAAAAGTTTGAGAACCCCTGCAGTGCTTTTAGTAGGAAATAAAATGCTGCCTTTGGAGTTTCAAAGGGGTATCTATTCAGCCAGATACTCATTCTTGCAAGAATGTAAAATAAATATTTCCTGCATTTATCAGTGAATCAATACAGTTCTTGGAAAGATATTTTGTTTCTTACATGTACAATGATAAGAAATTTTTTGTGGCCTGTGATAACCTTCCTAATA
Source organism: Sarcophilus harrisii (assembly GCF_902635505.1). Classification (NCBI taxonomy): domain Eukaryota; kingdom Metazoa; phylum Chordata; class Mammalia; order Dasyuromorphia; family Dasyuridae; genus Sarcophilus; species Sarcophilus harrisii. The sequence continues at coordinate 511,138,676 of NC_045426.1, forward strand.
TTAATGAAAATGTATCTAGTGGCCAAAACTCAGATGATTCTTGTAAAATTGCTTGCTGAAATGCCCCAGAAGCCTAAAGAGTAAAAGATTAGTAAGAAAAGTGTTCATCAGATAAAAATTTTAGTTAAGTAGTAGAACTGACATGGGATGTAGGGACAGTTATTAAACAACAACAACAACAACAATTAACAAACAAAAGAAATATTTCCTAAATATGGAAAATTACTTGTCTTTAAATAACATAATTTAAAAATGGAAAAGATCACCAAATCTAAATCTTTGGGAGTTTTGGCAAAATTGGTTTTCAAAGTAAGTTGGAGAATGACTTGGATAAGCTAGCTTCAAATAACCCTCGCAATTATACTGTTACCCTTTATTTTCCTTCCCTTATCTTATTAAAACTTATTCCTCATTTAAAAGCCTTCACCACTAACTAATTTCTTCCTAATTCTCTGCTCGTATATTCTTTTCTTTATGACTATACTGAAATACTCACTTAGATTTGGGAGATTATTTAAAGAGATATAAGTTCCCTCCTGGGACATTTCTACTGAAATTAATGTGATGACCTAACAGACTTCTTCGAAATATTCTTATAAAATACTTAATCTTACCTATAGGAGGTAGAATGAAAAAAAAAAAAAGAAAGTGAATATAATATTGTCTCTTTGCTCAGGGAAAAAAAAATTCTTTTATAAAATGCAATTGCATTATCATAGGATCTAATCAATTATTAGGTTACTATAGTCATTTACTTCTATATTTACTATACTATACTATATACTATATATTACTATATTTACTGTAACTGAGGCAGGAGAGCGATTAGAAAGTTTTCATTAGTTTATTAATTGGAGAGTATAATTGACTGGACAGGACTCTCGTCTCAAATTATCCAGTCAGATAGAGATAAAGATATACTGGGACCAAGGAAACCATGTTGGTCCCAGGGCTGACTGTCATCTCAAAGAATCCAGCCTGCTGCATCTAGCAGCCAGGCTCTTCCAGCAATGAATAGGAGAAAGCCAACCTCTTAAATATTCTCTAAAGACAAAGAACCTGAAGCGTGCCAAAGTTTCTGTCAGGTTGGGGGGAGACCATAAATCCTAAAAGCCCAGAGACAGGAGGTCTGAATACCCAGAGAAAAAGATGTCAGTGAGGTATCTTGGAATATTTTAGAGGGATATTGTAAATTCTTGAGAACAGGAGAGGGTCAGGAGTTCTGTTCTCTTGTTTATCTTGCTGGCAATTTATATAGACGTTAGAGTCGTTTATAGAGACATTAGAGTAAACGTTTCCCAATCTTAATGGACCAGAGTGTGTTTTTATGACTAAGGGGATTTGACAGAACAGTTAAGGAAACTGAGACAAAGGAAACTAGTTCAGGGAAACCAAGTCAGAACTGAGGCATAACATTACTTCTATGTATTGTGTACTTAAATTATTTCACCAATCAACTACTCGGTTTTTTACCCAGTATTAGGTTGATTTCATGATAAGCATTTTATAATATATAGTTTGATATCTGATAATTTCTAGGCTGCCTTTCTTCACTATTTAAAAAAAATTCTTTGGTATTGCTGACCTTTGTCTCTTCAATTGGATATTGTTATTATTTTTTCTACCTCTATAAAATAATTCTATGAAAGTTTGAATATCATTATTTTCAGCTTATCATATCCATGAACAATTAATATTTGTTCAATAACTTAAATCTGTCTATTTTGATATGATAAGTGATTTATAATTGTATTTATAAACATTCTCTATGTGTTTTGGCACAAAGTGCCAAAAATGTATGAAGTTATTTTAAGTGAAATTTCTTTTTCTTACTGCTGGTTTTTATTGATATAGATAGATAGATAGACACACACACACACATATAAATGCTGATGATTTGCATGAGTTTATTTTATATTCTGCAACTTTGCTAAATTTCTTAGTTTTTCAAAAAACTTTTTAAATGACTAGTGTTCTTTAAGAGTATATTATATCATCTATAAAAAGTGTTTCCTCACTTTTATTTTTTAAATACATTTATTTATTTAATAAATTTTATTATTATTCCTCACTGATATTCCTACCTATATTTGTTTTTATCTTTTTCATCTCATTGCTATAGAAAACATTAATTTCTAGGATAATATTAGATAGTAAGAATGATAATGGATATCCTTAATTGACTCCTGATCTTTTTGGAAAGGCTTATAGCTTATTTACATTAAAGATAATCCTTGTTCTTGATTTAGAAATTCTCCTTGAACTCTCAGAGAAGCTCTCCTCTGAGAAAGACCCTGCCTAGGGAATCAAGAAAATAGTTTCATTCTGTTATTCTGGAGAAGACCTACACACCCATTGATAACAATCACTACTGATTACACCCTCTATTGAATTGAAGATTAGTCTAGGACTACTCATTCAACTGGAAAACTTCTATTTAATTCAAAGATCTCAGTCTGATTTCAACTCAAACTACCCTCAGCCTCCAAGATTAAATAAGTTTCTGTGTCTTGGTAGAGGGCCAAAAGCAGGAAGCATGCCATGCCAAGGGACTTCTCTTTGGCATAACTGCCTGTGAGGACCCCTTGGCTGTTGAGAAGACATGTTTTTCTCAGCATTAACAAATCTTTATCTCTCTGCCAGGATTTCTCTGCTAGACCTTTACTTTTCTCTCAGGATGTTGCCACTGAGGAAGTTAGCCTCCTAGCAAAAGCTGATTTCTCAGTGCCTACAAACTAACTTTTCAGGTTTGTAAATTTTTTATGAAGGACCTGTACTGACCAGAAGGGATTCCCACAACTCTCTGTCCTGTGTTGAACCTCATCATTTCTTTACCTATTTTTTCAAACATTTTATAAAATATTGAATTTGACCATTTTTAAAATTTTTGTTAAAATTTGCTTATAAACCCATTTGGTTCCAGTTTTTTTTTTTTTTCCCCCTTAAAGTCATTGATTAATTGTTTAATTTTTTTTCCCCTAAGAAATAATTATTTAAGTGTGCTATTCCTCTTCTGGTAAAGTAGACAATCTGTATTTTTGAAAACATCATATATTTTATTTTGATTGTGAGTTTTATTGATATATAGTTAGAAAATAAAGCTCCTAATATTGGCTTTTAGTTTGATTTTCTTTGGTTATTAAAATACATTCACTTTTTTTCATTTTTGAGACTAATAAGTTAGTCTTTTTCTTTTTTAAAAATAAGGTTAACCAAGGATTTATATATTTGTTGACATTTTTGTAGAATCAACTTTTAATTTAATTATCAGTTTAATTTTCTTAAATTTTTAATTTTCTTAATTTTTCCTTTTATTTTTAGGATTTCAATTTTAGTATTTAATTGGAAATTTTTCATTTGTTCCTTAGTCTTTTTTTTTTTTTTTGTTATTACAGGCTAATTCATTGATCTAGTATTTCTTTGATTAATATAAGCCTTTAGCAATATAAAATTTCCCCTAAGCACTGCTTTATCTGCATCACATATATTTTATTATATTTCCTCATTTTTGCCATTTTAATGAAATTATTGATGATTTCTAATATGTGTTATTTCATCTACTCATTCTTTAGAATTTAATTCTTTAATTTCCAATTTTTTTATTTTTTATTTTATTAAAGTTTTTTTTATTTACAAAATATATGCATGAGTAATTTTTCAACATTGACTTTTGCAAAAACTTCTGTTCCAAAGGTTCCCCTTCCTTCCACCTCCCCTAGATGAAAGTTAAATATGTTAAAAAATATATGTTAAATCCAATATATGCATAGATATTAATACAGTTATCATCTTGCACAAGAAAAATCAGACCAAGAAGGGAGAAAAAAAAGCTGAGAAAGAAAACAAAATGCAAGCAAACAACAACAGAAAGAGTGAAACTGCTATGCTGTGGTCCAAACTCAGTTTCCACAATACTCTCTTGATGTAGATGGCTCTCTTCATCACTGAACAATTTGAACTGGTTTGAATCATCTCATTGCTGATGAGCCATATCCATCAGAATTGCTCATCTTAATAATATTGCTGTTGCTGTGTATAATGATGCCCTGGTTCTGCTCATTTCACTTAGCATCAGTTCATGTAATGCTCTGCAAACCTCTATGAAATCATTCTGCTGATCATTTCTTACAGACATTTACAAACCATAATTTATTCAACAATTCTCCAATTAATGGGTGTTCATTTAGTTTCCACTTTCTTGCCACTACAAAGAGGGCTGCCACAAATATTTTCACATGTGTGGGTCCCTTTCACTCCTTTAAGATTTCTTTGGGATGTAAGCCCAGTAGAAACACTGCTGGCTCAAAGGGTAGGCACAATTTGATAACTTTTTGAGCATAGTTCCAAATTGCTCTCTAAAATGGTTGGATCCATTTATAGATCCACCAACATTGTATCAGTGTCCCACTTTTCCCACATCCCCTTCAACATTTGTCATTATCTTTTCCTATCATCTTAGCAAATCTGAGAGGTGTGTAGTAGTATCCCAGAGTTGTCTTAGTTTACATTTCACTTATCAATAGTGATTTGGAGCATCTTTTCATATGACTAGAAATAGTTTCATTCTTCATCTGAAAATTTTCTGTTCATATTCTTTGACCATTTATCAATTGGAGAATGGCATGACTTCTAATAAATTTGTTTTCTCTATATATTTTCTCTATATAATTCTCTGTATATTTTAGAAATGAGGCCTTTATCAGAACCTTTAAATGTATAAATATTTCCCCAGTTGATTGTTTCCCTTCAATCTTTTATGCATTACTTTTGTTTATACAAAAACTTTTTAACTTAATATAATCAAGATTAGATTATCTATTTTGTGATTAATCATGATCTCTAGTTCTTCTTTGGCCAGAAATTCCTTCCTCTTCCACAGATCTGAGAGGTAAACTATCCTATGTTCTTCTAATTTGTTTATTACATCATTTTTTATATCATTAATCCATTTCTACCTTTTCTTTGTATATGATATTAGGTGTGAGTAAATGCCTAGTTTCTGCCATACTAGTTTCCAATTTTCCCAGCAGTTTTTGTCAAGTACTGATTCTTATCTCAAAATCTGGGTCCTTGGGTTTATCAAACACTAAATTACTATAGTCATTGAATATTTTGTGAACCGAACCTATTCTACTGATCAACTACTCTATTTCTTGGTCAGTACCAAATAATTTTTTATGACTACTTCTCTATAGTATAGATTTAGATCTGATACAGATAGGCCAGCTTCATTTGCTTTGGTTTTTCATTAATTTTTTAGAATTTCAAGTTTGGTATTTGATGGGGGGGTTTAATTTGCTCTTTTTCTATTTTTTTTTTTTTAGTTGCAAGCCCACTTCATTGATCTTCTCTTTCTCTATTTTATTCAAGTAAGCATTTAGAGATATAAAATTTCCACTTATTATTGCTTTGGCTGCATCCCACACATTTTTGTACATTGTCTGATTATTGCCATTCTCTTGGGCGAAATTATGGATTGTGTCTATGATTTTCTGTTTCACCCATTCTTTCTTTAGGATGAGATTATTTAGTTTCCAATTATTTTTTGGTCTATTTTCCCCTGACCTTTTATTGAATGTAATTTTTATTCCACCATGATCTGAAAAAAAAAAAGTATTTACTATTTCTGCCTTTTCGCATTTGATTTTGAGGTCTTTATATCCTAATATATGATCAATTTTTGTATAGGTTCCATGAAATGCCTAGAAGAAAGTATACTCCTTTCTGTCTTCATTCAATTTTCTTTAAAGATTTGTCTTACCTAACTTTTTCTAGCATTCCATACACGCCTTTAAGGTCTTTCTTACTTATATTGTGGTTTGACTTATCTAGTTATTAGAGAGCAAGTTTGACATCTCCCACTATTATAGTGTTGCTGTCTATTTCTTCTTGCAGCTCTCTTAACTTCTGTGTTAGAAATTTAGATGCTATACCACTTGGTGTATATATGTTTAGTCTTGATATTCATCATCTATGGTACCCTTTAGCAAGATGTAGTTTCCTTCCTTATCTCTTTTAATTAGATTTTTTTTTTTTTTTTTTGCTTTTGCTTGATCTGAGATCAGGATGGCTACCCCCTTTTTTTTTTAACTTCACCTGAAACATAATAGATTCTTCTCCTGCCTTTTACTTTTACCCTGTATGTATCTCTCTTTTTTAAATGTATTTCTTGTAAACAGCATATTGTAGGATTATGGCTTTTAATCCAATCTGTAATCCACTTCCTCTTTATGGGAGAGTTCACCCTATTCACAGTTATGGTTAAAACTACTAATTTTGTATTTCCTGCCATCTTATTAATTATACTTTTCTCTTTCCTTTTCCCCTTTTCCTCCTCCCCAGGATTTTACTTATGAGTGTCATTTGCCTCAAGCAGCCTTCCTCTTTTAGAGCCCCTCCCCCTTTCTTATACCTTTTCCCTAATATTTCTGTTTTCCCTTCTATTTAGCCTACCCCTTTCTTTTATCCCCTTCCCCTCCCATTTTTCTATAAGGTGAGAGAAGTTTGTGAAACCAAATATGTGTAATATTCTCTCGCAGCCAAATCTGATAAGAATAAGATTCACACAATGTTCACCCCCTTCCCTTCTTTACCTTAATTATAATAATTTTCCTTTGCCTCTTCATGAGATGTAATTTCCTTCATTTTACCTCCACTTTCCTTTTTCAATACAATCCCCTTTCTACCTCATTTCTTTTATATATTATAACAGTAAAATGAAATTATACATACACTCTCTATGTATACCCATAACAGAGATATAATTCTCCAGAATTCTTTTCTTTTTACCTTTTATGCTTCTCTTGATTTTTATTTGGAGGTCAAATTTTTTTGTATAGGTCTGGTCTTTTCATTAGAAATGGATGGAATTCATGTATTTCACCGAATGTCTATTTTCTTCCCTGAAAGAATATACTCAGTTTAGCAGGGTAATTTATTCTTGACTGCATTCCAAGTCCTTTGCCTTTTTGAATATCAGATTCCAGTCCCTTTGATCCTTTAAGTTGGAAGCTGTTAGGTCCTGGGTAATCCTTCTTGTGGTTCCTCAGTATTTGAATTATTTCTTTCTGATTGCTTGTAATATTTTTTTCTTGTTTCGACAATTCTGAAATTTAACCACAATGTTTCTTAGAGTTTCCTTTTTGGGACCTTTTTCAGGAGATGATTAGTGAATTCTTTCAATGGCTATTTTGCCTTCTGATTCTAGGACATTGGGATAATAATCTTTGATGATCTCCTGTAAGATAATGTCTAGAGCCTTTTTTTATCATGGTTTTCATGAAGTCCAATAATCCTTAGATTGTCTCTCTTACATCTATTTTCCAGGTTAGTTGTTTTCCCAAGTAAGTATTTTACATTTTTTTCTATTCCCCTCCCCCCCCTTTTTTTTGGTTTTGCTTGAGTGATTTTTAATATCTCATTAAGTCTTTAATTTACATTTGTTCAGTTCTGATTTTTAGTGAATTATTTTGTTCATTTACTTTTTTTACTTCTTTTTGTATTTGGCCAATTGAATTTTTAAATGAGTTGTTTTGTTCTATGGATTTTTTTTTCCATTTCATAAATTCTGTTTTTAAAGTAGTTATTTTCCTTTTTCATTTCACAAATTCTGTTTTTCTGGGAATTGTTTTCTTTTTCCATTTTGTCAAATCTATTTTTTAATGAGTTATATATATGCTTTTTACATTTCACTAAGTCTGTTTTGTAGTGAATTTTCTTTAGATAATTTCTGTGTTGCCTTTTCCAAACCCTTTTGCAAGAAGTTTTCATTTTCTTTTCCCATTTTTTCTTCTAGCTCTCTTTTAAGATCCTTTTATTTTCTTCTAGGAGAGCCTGGTGTGATGGGGACAAATTTATATCACCCTTTAGTGCTTCATCTTGATATGATCTGGTTTTATTCTCCTCAAGGTTTGAAATCTGTTCTCTTTCACCTTAAAAACAATCTATGGTAAGAGTTATATTTTGCTTTCTTTACTCATTTTTCCCAACAAATTTTTAATGTATACTCCAGAGGTCTTTTATTATAGATATTTTTTTATGTTCTAAAAGGCTTTTTTTCCCCTTAAATTCAGTTTTTTTGATATGTATTTGAATTTATTATGTACTAAATATATAGTGAATATAGGTGGGGAAATTCTTAATATCATTCTACAGAGATCTATCAAAAAAATTTTTTTTTCTAAAATTCTACTCATTGTCTTAAATTTTGTTATTGTTGTATATTTTGTGTTTTGATCTCTCTTGCTCTGACGGGGTAAATTGAAGTCCCATGTCAGTATAGTTTTACTGGCTATTTCTTCCTTAAACCAATTTAACTTTTTCTTCAAATATTTGGATGCTTCATTATTTGTTACACATATGTTAAATATTGATATTATGTCATTTTCTATGAACATACTATCTTGAATATATATTTTAATTAATTCTATAGTTGATTTCCCTAAGCTTCTCTCATTTAATCTTTTTTTTCCCTTAAAACAATCTTTCTGTTTAGTTTCTTTAACAAGTCCTGCTGGACTTGTATTCAGTTTGTATTTTTCTTTGAAGCTTAGCTTATAGATGTTTTCAAATGATTGTGTTCTTCTGACTTAGTGTCTTGAGCTTCTTTGTCTCCTGTTTTTATAATCAGATTTTTATTTTTGTTGTTTGATCATTTTTTACAGTTTTTTTTTCCTTGACTTTGAAGAATTCATTTGAGCAGCTGTGTGAGTGAGATGACTAGTCTGAACTTCCGTGGCTAGGCCTAGGACTCTATAGATCTTTAGTGCTTCCCTCAGCTTCCTAAAGGAGAAGTTAAGAGAGTTGCAAGAAGAAATAGACAACAAAACTGTAATAGTAGGTGATCTCAACCTTGTACTCTCAGAATTAGACAAATCAAACCACAAAACAAATAAGAAAGAAATTAAAGAAGTAAATAGAATATTAGAAAAATTAGGTATGTTGGATCTTTGGAGAAAATTGAATGGAGATAGAAGGGAATATACTTTCTTCAGCAGTTCATGGAACCTATTCAAAAATTGACCATATATTAGGACATAAAGACCTCAAAATTAAATGCAAGAAAGCAGAAATAGTAAATGCTTTCTTTTCAGATCATGATGCAATAAAAACTACATTCAACAAAAAATTAGGGGGAAATAGACCAAAAAGTAATTGGAAACTAAGCAATCTCATCTTAAAGAATGATTGGGTGAAGCAGCAAATTATAGATACAATTAATAATTTCACTCAAGATAATGACAATGATGAGACATCATACCAAAATTTGTGGGATGCAGCCAAAGCGGTAATAAGAGGGAATTTTATATCCTTAGAGGCTTACTTGAATAAAACAGAGAAAAAAAAAAAAAAAAAAAAAAAAAAGATCTTTAGTGCTTCCAAGGGGTTATTATCTTGGAAGACTTCTGGTCACTATTTTCCTTGTTTGTGTTCTGGTCTTTACCTTGGTAGAAGCCAATATTCCCTTCTAGAGGCAGACCATAACTGTTCCTGTCTTCTCTGGACCTGCTACCCAGGACTGGTAAGGAAGCTACTAAATGGTATTCATTTCTCAATCCAGTATTTACAAAGGGTCCTCTATTGTACTTTTCTTGCAAGGCTACCTTAGTTTTGTTACTATATTGCTGCTGTTGTTGCTGCTGCAACTACTGCTGCTGGAGCCTCCATAGCCCATTTCTGGTGGTGCTTCCAAGTGAACTGTAAGTAAACTTCCATCCCAGTGCCCATAAATAGACCTGTCTTTTCTTAAGCTGTCCTGGCCTGGGGGGAAATGAGATATTATGATCTATTTTGTTTGTTTGTTCATAATCATAAAAGTTTAATTTGAGGCATTTTTTAAAAGGGGTTTAGAGAATTGGATTAGGAGAACTCAGAAGAAATGTTCAATTCCCTTGCCATATTGACTTTCCCTACAGACAGGGATTGATAATATCTATTGATTGATAACATCTATTATTTTGGCTCTTAAAGAGATTACACAGGCTACCAGAAGGATCCTGATTTTAATACCTGTAAGATATTTTGTAATATATTAGCTCCAATCAGGTCTTTTATGATTTAAAGAAAAGAAATCTCATTCTCACAGCAAACTTAGTGAATAATAATTTATTGATACCAAAACACTAGTGATAGTGAAGTTAGAAATTGTTACTAAAAGCTTTATTAATTTCATTCAGATATATGTGAAAGTTGTCATTGTTTGTCCTTTATTCTGGAAGAGGACCAAGATGTCATGAAGGTTATGGCATAGCATGAAAGTGAACTGGATTTAAATGAAGGAGGACATTGCTAGGTCATCTGCTTCACTTTCCCCTACAGAACCATCTGGATCCTATGGCCAGATACAGATCAGGTTGATGGAAATGGCCTTAGGTGCAAATGATGTTTAAACATTAGGTCTGGAACTGGTCTCAGTTTGACTGAGACTACATCTATTCAGAGTTTTAGCCTAAACAACAATTGAAGCAAACAATTGCTCTTCCATCAAGTCAAAACAAAATCTAAATCAATCAATCTGGGATAGGAAGACGCTCAGCATTTCTGGCCAAAACAGAAATGATTGTTACTTACATTTACTCTGAATCAATCAGTGCCCTGCCAATGACCAATTTATCTTGGCCTGTGACCTGTTGTTGGCCAAACAAAGAGAATGGTTTTGGTTTTAGATTTGATCACTAAGAAAGGAATCTCGCCACTAAACCTTGAGATATTTTGAAGGGTTCATGATTGTTTATAGGAGTTTGCTGGCTTTCAGAGTAACTATGAAGGTCCTCTGATTAATGAGACTTACTTTATTTTACATTTGGGAGTACAAAAGAAACCATCTTCTTTTACAAAAACAACATTCTGGGAGATGCCTAAAAAAATCCAATCAGCTATCAGCCAGATAAGAATTTTCATAATATTTTATACAATTCTTTTGGTATTTAATAAAAGTTATCAATGATCTTTATTTTCTCTTTAATTCCACACACAAAGCTTTTATTAAGCACTAACTCTGCTCTAGCTTAAGGTTTCTTAAATTTTTCTCCCTCAAGACTCCTTTTCCCTGGAGAAAATTTTAAGTGACCCCACCTGGAATTTGAAAGGAGGTTTTTCTGGCCATGCAAAATGCTCATGTTTTATATTAAAAACCAAGGTTTCAGTGATGTTTGGAAGTGTAATAGAGGCAGGTGCTGCCAAAAACACCTCAGATTTGATTTTGAATTAATTTTTGGTTGTTACATTCAGAAACTTTTAATGACACCTAATTTTTTTGTGACTACCCTTCCCCCAACACACACATGTAAGTGCTGTGCTAAATGCTGAGAAAGCAAAAAAAAGTCAACCAATTCCCATATGACCAACTTAATTTGATTCATATTTGAAAGTGTTCTTGTAAGAGAATCTTAATAAAAGCCCAGTTCTTTGAAGGAGCTCTCTGAACTATATTCCCCAGATACTTGTGTCAATGTTTGAGAATGTAGAAACATTTCTCAGGTTTTGGGTGATGATTATTCCCTACTCAAAACAAGAAGCTTAAAAATGATTGTAGGTCTAGAAATCTTGTGGGAGCAGAAAGGTGTGAATAATGAATTGGCAAGAGACCAGAAACATTTTAAGATTTGCAAAGCACTTATCCTACAACTAGTAAGTGAATTTGTAGGAAGTGCAGATAATGTATTGTTATCCACATTTTATAAAGGACTTGAGTTTATAAGATTAAGTGATCTATCACTGGTTGTATATGCAAACCTAGCTCTTATTATTTCAGGCCAAAAGAACTTTACTTTTTGTTCATATTGGCTTCCAATCACTTCAAAACAAAACTTTTTTTTTTTTTTTATGACTTATTGGGAAGAGTATTGTACAGAGGGATTAATCAGGTATGGATTCCAGTCCAGGATCCATCATATCCTGTTTGGAGCTATGCTTCCTCCTCTATAAAATAAAATATTTGATGATCCTCAAACTGCATGAAGAAAAGGACAATAATATAGTAACAAAAAAGAATTGTTATTGAAAGTGATAAGCTCATATTTTGAGTTCCAGGCTGCATTCTATTAATGACCATATAAAATAGCAATTGTAACCTTCTGACTCCATCTAAATCGAGTCTTCAATGAAATCAATTATGGTTCTTTTTATTCAGGTTATTTCTTTTATGTAACTTAGAATCACTCAGCAGTTGTTACAGATAAGGGAGTTTCATTAGTTACTATCTAGCTAAGCATCCATTTTATATAAAACATTTTACTGCCCAAATGGAAAAAGCAATGTCATTTTTTATAGGTAGAACCAATTTGTTTTCTCTTTACTTCTGTATAGTTTTTCTCAAATCACTTGTTTTATACAACTACCTTTCTTAAAGTCAATATCTTGACTCTTCTGTAAGACATATATTCACACACTTGTCCACTGTTGTCTTAATCACAATGATACTAATACTGGCAGAACTGAGAGATGCAAGTGAATATAAGACTGCCATAAAGCATCTGGAATTTAATGTTAAATTTTCTTTTACTGCCTCTTAAAACAAAAGATATAAAAATTTAAAAAAATTAATATTGTAATATGATCCTCTCTTAAAAATGCTATGATGATTGGATGAAATTCTTATGCTATGATGGACAGGTAGTTCCAATAGAAGTTATTTAAAGCTTTTTTTTTTTTTTTTTAACATCTTTAACTGTTGTTACTTTACATTACCTTTGCCTCCCTCAACTTTCTTTTATGTGAAAGCAAAAACCCATCAGGATAATCAAACAATCTGTCAAACACAATCTGCACATTTGAGGCGTTAGCCCATTAAAGCTTCAGCAGATCTTACAGGATGTTGAGAATGATGCTATTATTAGAAATGACAAGTTATCCTCTACCTATAAAAATCCTTGGCAAGTTTGACCAAAAAAGCAAATTAATTTTATGAAAAAGTTGAAATTCTTCATTTGAAATCTTTTAGATAATGGTAATATTTTACAAGAACCATTACTAGGATTAATATTACTTTAAGAAGTCTTAAATTTGTATTTAGTGGTAAGAATGAATAAATCAGTGAAACTTTATTAACATTACTGGATCTCCTGCTGATGGTTCTTTGTAATTTCAGACAAGTAGTTTATTATATGAAGTTTAAAGATGACACCTATTGTAAGATTTATATTAGTATATTTATGTTTAATTCTGAGAATGTTTGTTTTTTAGAAGTAGCTTTTACACACTGATAGTAATACTAAGAAAAATACAACTTTCGATAAAAATGTAAAAGTATAAGAAACAATAAAATGGTATTTTACAATGGAAAAAAGTTCTTAAGGTAAAAATATATTAGGGATAAATGTGAATAGAGGTATAGTAGGCCATGCAAAGAGTGTTTGGTTTGTTTCCTTTAGCAGATTGAAAGCATAAAGGAAGTCACAAAAAAACAAAACAAAACAAAAGACTATTCTTTTAGAATGTGTTTTGTTATATATATGAATAAATAGAAATATGTAATGAAAGTCCATTCCTCCTAGCTTTGTATCATTTGAAATTTTAATAGTTTAATCAGTGGCTTTAGACATATTGATAAAAATGTTAAACAGTAAAAATATATACATAGATCACACTACTCTCCATTGCATTATGTTAGGGAGATAGTGATCTCTACATTGTGATAGCTTAAGAGTCAAATATATGTTCTTATCTGGTTCTCCCACTTGTACACTTCAGATTGTTTACAGATAGAGATAATTCTGTCCCTCCCTCTTCTCCCCCTCCCCCAAAAGAGCTGTGGATCTTTTTCTTTTTCTTTTTTTTTTTAACATGGACCAGAGATAGATATGGAATAGATACCACCTATCTCTAATCTTTATCTTAATCATCATCTAAATAGTTGGGATGGGATTACATGATTTAAAGACTTGGGTGCTCAATCAAAAAGGGTCAGAAATAAGTTTACATATTGTGATAGCCTATCAGCTTTTCTATAATTGCACACACACACATACACACACACACACACACACACACACACACACACACACTTTGCAACACTCCTACTCTGTCCTTTCTGCTGTTCAAACTCTCTTCTGTTCCAGATGTCTCTCATTAAGATCATTTGTAAGATAAACTAACAGCTACTAAAACAATTGCACAGATTCTACTAGTAAAATTATCCTAGTAACTTGAGCACGGCACCTTGGAGACAGGCTGTTTTGGGGGATAAGGGGAGAACAATGGTTCTGCTTCATATTCTCTTCCTCCATTCCATTTAGGAAAAAAAAAGTGAATCACATAGGATTGTCATACATGAATGAATTTTTCTCTGAACCTTGGAAATAATTGCACTCCCTTCTTCCTCAAAGCCACCAATTTTCTAAATTTCTCTATTAATTTTGAGGACAACACCTTCTATCTAGGTATCTAGGGTTTTTATAAAATTTATCTCTTTTGTGTCATCTTGACTATATACTTTCATCTCACATTCATCCATCTAATCAGATACAAAATCTTATGATTTTTACTTCTGCATCTTTCATCTTTCCTGTTCTCCTATTCACACATCCATCACCATAGTTCAAGGATAAATCAGTTCTTTGACTAAGGCAAAAACTTGCTGCTTCAAAAGTCTCCCTTCTATGAGGGAGACTACATGACCTTCTATGAGTTGTCAAAGTGATTTTCCTAAAGACTATTATTCCCCAATTCAAAAAACACCATTGGCTTCTTATTAATTCTAGAAGTAAATATTATTCTACCTTTAATTAATTGTCTAATGATTTATGTTTTATAATGTATAAAAATATTAATAAAAAAACATGCATGCTAATGTAAATAAACACTTAAAATACCTGTACAGGGTAGTTCTCAATTATTTGCTTATTGTTCATTTATTTCTGCATTTATTTATTCCTTCTTTAAGGGAGTGTAACACTTAAAAAAAAGTTTGAATCCTATTGTGTAGATAAGCAATGGTCTTCTATTACTGTTCCCCATTTTTAAGAATGCAAAAAAAAAAAAAGTACTCTTCCTTCTATTTTTTCTTCTCCTTCTTCTCATGCTTCTCCTCTTCTCCTCCTTTAGAATTCTAAAAAAGTAAAATTTTACTCAGGGACTAGTATATAGTTTAATATATAGGCTAAAAGATATTTGATGTAATGGAATCTGAATTTAGAGAGGATTTGGTTTAAATCTCAGCTCTATAACTACTTATGTACCTTGGACAAATACATTATAGAATTTGAATCTTCACTTATAAAAATGAAAAGATAGAACTAGATAATTTCTAATGTCTCTCACAACTTTCAGCCTTATACTAACAATCAGAAGTATTGGCATAAACAATTTATGACCTGAGATAACTTGAAGATTTGATACGGTATTTATTTGATGATAGGGAAATTAGAATTATTCATAGAATAGAATTTCCCAAAGGATAAACTTCCAGTCTGAGAAATATTGACTTAAATATTGACCTGGAAATATTACCCTTTTAGTATCTTTTCCTTTAGATTATTGCAGAGTCTTATGACTAAAGTCAGAAGTTTCCATATTTTATGCCAATGAGTGAAAGATAGAAGGGCATTAGAAAAATAACATCATGAGGCATCAGAGTGAAAGGTTCACCTGTAATCCCTCCTTTTCAAACTTCAGATCAAATAACTGACATTTCCTAACTCCCTAAACTTTTTTCCCTCTAGACTTACCATGACTGTATCATGTACAAAGGATAATTGGGAACTGTGTCAGCAATCATTTATATATTTTTTTGATTCATGAATAAATTGGATTTATCTGAAGAAGAAATATTCAAAGTCATCAAACTTCCTCTCTTTTCAGGAGTCATTGGAACCCAGTGTCAAGACAAAAGTCAAGATGACTGGTGATTTTCTGGATACAGTGGATGACCTTGGCCATCTTACATTTCAGCAGTACTAGGGCCATGGATTTATATAACATCATCATGGAATGGGGTCAACTAAATAGAAATTAGTTAAAATAGTAAAGAAAAAAAAAGGAAGGTTTTTCATTAATCAAGGCAGTAATGAGATTAAAACAACTGATAAATGTGGAATCAATAAACCTCTTATAATATGTATCTTTTTCAAATTATATTTAGAGTATTCAATATATTTTCTTTGCCAAAAAAAACAAAAAAAAAAAAACTTTAAGTAGGAATTATGATTTCATCAAAGTTGAGACAGCATAGTCTCAATGTACAAAATTACTGGAACCTTCTCCCTCCAATTTGCCTGAACTTTTCTTTTTCCAATTTTGCTATAGAACACTGGATTATTTTACTGGATTCAGGATTGGGAGGAAAAGATACTGGTAAAGTTAAGGTGACTGCCTTTTCTCAAAGTCTATTAATTGGCTTTTAAAAAAATCAGCTTATTAACAGCACAGTATGTGTTAGATTATAAATGACACTGTTCTTAGAAGAAACTTAAATTCTTCCTGACTCACATGCTATCAACTATATAGATCATGGGTGATTTAAATCTCTAAAATTCAATTTTCATAATCACAAAAGAGGGGTAATCTAGCCCCATCACAAGGATGTTGTGAATGAAGTGCTTTGTAAAGTATAAAACACTATATAAAATGTCATATCATATGATTTTTATTTTCTCTATCTCTGTGTTGCCAATCCAACAATGTGAATTGTTTGTGGTCTTATGCATATGATTGGTTCACTTTATTCTAATTTATGGACACTACTATAGGATTCTGGTACCACAAGTATTGACTGACTAATAATAATAATAATAATAAGTTGTCTGTGTTTGCCAATAGTAGGTGATGATGGGAAAGAAGATAAGCTATAATGATAGCTCCTTAATGATAGCAGCTGCAAATTTGGATATAACCCTAGTAACTATAGCATATAACATGATGCTAAGGATAGGCAATTTCAGTAATTATGTGTATATTATGCCATGGTCCAATTAAGAAATGCAAAATTCAGTTCCTGAAATAGCTTTCAATTAACACTTATTATGTGTTATAGTGTATCCAGTTTCTTAAAGGTCCATTAAATGTTAATATACTGCAATTAGTCCTTAAGCATGTGATTAATATTCTACTAAATGCTTAATTTTATTTGGCATCCATTACCAATGAGGAGATATTTAATTAATGCCAATTTCTCCCATGGCAACATCCTAGCTAAAACTTGCTTGATTCTCAAGGCTTACAATCTGTGGCTTACTTTTTTAATGTCCTCTTGCTTTGAAATAAATGGGTCAAACAGCTTGCCACTCAAAAAAAAAGTCACTGACAGATTTCAAGAATGAATAGCACCTTTGAGGACCAGCATAAATATAGCATAAGTGATTGAGTCCACAAAATATTTCTTTAGGATTACTATGTGAGAATGTATCTTTAGCTAAGAAACCCCTTTTTAGTACATAGAGATAGAAAGTATTAAGAGAAACAAAAAATAATTAATGAATAGGTAGAAAGAAATGAGAAATAACCTAAAATAGAAAGTTCATTGAATTTGAAGGCAGGAACAAAAAAAAATAAATTCTAGTCCCAGTTCTGCTCCTAAAGTGGTAGTCAATCTTGCTCAAATCTGTCAAACTCTTCAGGGTTCAATTTACTCATCTGTAAATGGAGGCAGCCTAAATATTATCTAAGTTGTCATATTGCTCCAAAAATCTGTGCTTTTCATTTAGGAAGGAAAAAATCATTACAAGCATCCATTAAATACAATTCAATGCTCATGTGTTAGGCATTGGGGAGAGAAAGACACAAGGAAAATATTCTGTCTAGAAATCTCCATGCCATAGGGAAGACAGAATGTATACATTAAAGTAGTATATATGACATGCATCTATGCAAAATACAAGCAAAGCAATTGGACCATATCACTGCTAGCTTATATTAAGAATCAAGACAGGCCTTCTGTAAAACATGTTATTTGAGGAACTATTTTCTTTTCTGGGTAAAGAAAAACCCTTGGTCCATCTCTGCTGTTGGGTTGTCAGTGTCCCTTTCCACACTCAGGTGGTGGCCAAGCTCACTTTGACATGGGGAGACCAGAATAAGGAATCGGTGAAATCACTTCCACTCACTGGATCTGTAGCACTTTATCAGAGTGGTTCCATCACAATAGCCATTCACAACAAATATGGCTCTAAATAAAATGCCATTACAGGTGTGCCTATTGAAAATGTTAAGTATAGATATTGCTCTACCTCCACCAAAAGGTGAGGCTAATGGAAAACTATGTGATATCTTCTCTAGGTCCTGGAACTTAAGAAGACAATTGTGGTCTTACATAAGAATGGCAAATCTTGTGAAAAAAGTAAGAAAGATTTTTGGTATCCATAAGTCCAAAAAAGATTTTGGAAAAATTGAAAAGTCAAGCACAAGTCCACTCCAAGGTACAATAAAAAGGCAGAAATCAACATTTTTTGTGAAACTTTCAAAAAATACTAACTAATAAATTAAAACAAAACCAGTAACTAGTAAGGAAAAGAACATAAAAAATACTTGGAATACAGTGACTTTAAAAAATACACATCTCTAAAAATACTCTGCATGGAATTTTGGAAAAAGTGAAATTTCATACAACTGATAAGACAAAGTATGCTGTAGCCAAACCTGCGTTACTACTGGAAATACTTAAATCAAGCCATTACAATCCAGTTCTTAAAAATTTAGAAATGATTGTTATACTATGTACTTGTCTTGTAGATAGCTGAAACTATTGAGTCGATGCACTAAGGTCAGGAGTGCTAGGCACTTGAGGATAACTACCGATTAGACAATACTCTATGGGCATATCCTTGGAAAATGGTCCTTCCCACTATCCGTGTTGGCTCAATGATTGGTGTATACAGAGGATTGAAGGAGGGACTAGGGGGTGGAGTAAGACTAGCCAGAGTCACTCTCTGGGCAGTAGACCAGGAAGAAGATTCTGCTTCCATCCTGTTCAATTCAAGAATAAAGACTAAGGACTTTTGCTGATCCTGACTCTGGCTGATTCCAAGGTATCCAGGGTGCTAGCGCGGTCGTCACACTGCCCTAATACTTATTTTATGTACTATTACTTAAAGTGAGATCATCACCTCCTTTACCCATTTCATTTTATGAATGATCAAACTGTCTTAGAAGGACCAAAAGCTTGTCCAAGGTCACAAAGATAATCAACACCATTGGTATTAGAGTTCACATCTCTTCATTCCAGACAGTGTCCTGTACAGACCACAATGGTTGGTTGTTTTTTGTACTTCATTCTTGAAGAGGGCCAAAATGACACCACTGTATTAGATTTGAGTTATAGTGTGTCTGACTGTGGTTGTTCATATCAATGAGAGCTCTGAAATCCCTTCCAGAGTTCTGACAAAAATATTCCCTAAGAACATTTGAGTTCAAATCTCTAAATTTGTACTTTTTGCAGTTCTTCTAAAGCTAATTCAATTCTGCTTTGCTCATGAAGTCCAGTACCTTCTCTGATGAGAACGTCATGCTGGATGATCCTGTACCAGTGTTTCCCATGTCAGAAAAACTGATAGAAAACTATCAAGGTCAGTCTTAAGAACTTTAGAATTGATGCTATGATATTATTGCCTTGCCTGTTTGTTTGTTTGTTTGTTTTTACAACTTAAAAGACATAAATATATAGAAGCAGCTTGGCATAGTGGAATAGAAATGTAGACTTGTAATCAAGGATGATTACTTTTCTCAGATTCAGGAAAATAATTTTTTAAATGTATGTTTTAAAAATAATTACATTTAAAATGTATTTTAAAAAGTAAGCCTCCCTCTTTTTTAATTTTTTTCTCCATACCTACTCTTTTAATGGAAAATTTTTTTAATTAGCATATACAAAACAAGTTAGCTTTTTTCCTCCCTGCAATAATACTCAGATGATTGCTTAACATTACATATGGTTTAATTGGAATAAGAAGAATATTTTGTTCTAAGTTATTATGACATACAGATACACCTTCTACAATTGCTAAATTGGTTTATAATATATAATCACATCATTAATTAGAAGGAATCAACATAATGATTTGGTGTGTGGAGGCAGTCTACATGTTTTCTTGAGGAAATCCAAATGCATAATAGGTTGTTTTGTTAATAATAGAGAAGTTGGTTTCATCTTTTGAAGATATTATTTGTTTAAAAATATTAATTTGTTGGAGTTTTTTAGATTAATAGTCTAATTAGTAATTTACATGTTGAAACAAATAGTGATGGAATCATTAGGAGATACTTGTAATGTGGAAGTCCTTTAGAGGGGCCTTGGTCTCAGCAGGATAGACACCATAAGAATGATCGGGAATAGACTCTAGAGTCTTTATTCTGGCCCAGTCTTGATCTTAGTGGAGAAATGCAGGAGGCAGGAGAGCCACCAGGAGAATGGTCAAAAACAGAACGTCTCATTTCCAATCCTTCTTAGCCTTTATATATCTTAATACAATTACATCATGATAACATACTGAATATATGTGAACTAAAGAACCATTATATCATCATACTAAGTACTAAATATATATGTGATCTAGAGAGCCATCATTTCATCAATTCAACTGAGTTATCACCTTGTTTCAAGTATACTTCTCCAGAGTTCTGGCCCTTTACAGATACTATGATATGTTATCTGCATTTTGAAAGATATTTTTGTTACATTCTGTTAAAAGGAATATCACTTATATCATCAAAATCAACAAATATTTT
The DNA here is from genome assembly GCF_902635505.1 of Sarcophilus harrisii. Lineage (NCBI taxonomy): Eukaryota > Metazoa > Chordata > Mammalia > Dasyuromorphia > Dasyuridae > Sarcophilus > Sarcophilus harrisii. The sequence goes on from NC_045426.1 coordinate 511,159,331, forward strand.
AATGATTTAGCTAATAATATTTGTTCTCATTTTTTATGTTATTTAGGATCAGTTGTTAGGATTCTTACAAGGTATTGAGACAGTGGAATGGATAGAGACAATAATTATCTAATTTAGCATGGTTCAGTATGATTGATCTGATCCTACAAGAAGATGTTATAGGCCAGAACTTGAAACAAGTGGAATTGAGGGGACAATAGTTAAATCTAGTTTAGAATTGATTTAATCCTACCACAAATAATGGTTTCCTAGTGATATAATGATTGGTGTATACTCAGTGTGGGGTATATAAGGAGGAGCTTTCAGGGCAGAAAGACAAGACCATTAAAGGACAAGCCAACTAAAGGACAAACCCACTAGAGGACAAGCTCACTCGAACAGAAGCCCACTAGAAGCTCTGAGCCTCAACCAGAATTCAGTCGAGGAGATTCACAAGTCAGAGCTCTCTCAACCAAGGAGAGAGAGAGATAGACCTCTGTTAAAGCTAACCGAGCCCCAGGAGAAAATAAAGGATTTGGACTTTAACTCCGGGGTGCATTTGGGGTGATTACTCTGAACTGAAACTAAGGCTGCCTCCAGAAGCCCCCCAAGAAACCTGCTCCCAGAGAACTTTACATTTTAGGGGAGAATATTTTAAGTTGTAAGCTTTTCTAACTCCCAGTCTACCTTTTACACCATCACAGCTGGATAGCTAGGTGATGTAATGGATAGACTGTTGAGGGTAGAACTAAGTTCAAACTCATCTTCTGTCACTATTGTGTGACTTTGAAGAAATCATGTAACCATATTTTTTTTAGTTTCTCTATTTGTAAAATGAGCTGGAGAAGAAAATAATATGCCACTCAAGTATCTTTGCTAAGAAAATGCCAAAAAGGGATCACAAAGAGTAAGGCATGACTGAAAATGGCCAAACAACAATAACAATACACTATTGTTTCTCTAAATTTAATAAGCAAACATTGCTTTAGGGAATCTCAAATGGCAAGACTTCATAACAGTGAAATGTGGTACATTGCATTTTACATTTAGATTAAAAACTAGTCTTGAGATTAAATTTTGAATCCACTAAGGTGTTCCTTTTCTTTATAAAAATCCTTGACTCTTTTCAGGTCAAAAAGCAAATCAAGCCTATGGTTCCTTTGGGGCTGTTTGGAACTAACAGTATCCTGTCCTACAAAATAATGATTTCTAAGGTCCTATTCAGTCCTAATATTCCATGACACCATGAACCTCTTCTAAATTTAAATTTTTTTATCAATAATATTTTATATGTATTTAGTATTTCACAGTTTTCAAATACTTTTATATATGTCATATTATCATTGATCCAGATTTTCACAACTCTTTGGGGCAAAAATCATATTTGTTTTAAATTATTTACCTTGACTTTTTTTTTTTTTAATTTGAGATCCAGGTTTTTGTCTTTCCTCTTATAGCTTCCCCAACTATTGAGACAACAAGCAATATATCTAGTGTAGATGTGAGGTCATGTGAGTAAGAAAAGGAGGGTGATGGAGGTCTTCAATCTGTACCCGGAGTTCATTAGTTTTTTCTTGAGGTGGATGGTGTTTTTCATCATGAATCCTTTGAAGTTGTCATAGATCATTGCACTGATCAAAGATGCCAGGCCTTTCTTTTATAGTTGATTATCATTGAAATATTGTTCTTAGTGAGGGGAACAGGCAAATAACATTGAAGCTGAGTTTTGAAGTACACCAGTGATTCTAAGAGAATGAGTGGAGTTTAAGAGGAAAATGTTTCCTTCAGGCATGAGGCACAGCCTCTGCAAAGTCATGGAGTTAATCATTGGACAAAAGGAAAGAAATGAAAAGAAAAAAGAAAGTCTAAGCAGTTCACTTTGAGTGGATCAAGAATGAATGAAGAAAAATAATGTATAATAATGCTAGAAATATATGTTGAAGCCAGGAAATGTTAAAGAGAAGAATTTTTATTTTTTTCCTAGAATTAATATTATCAAAAGCTTATTGTTAACAAACAATAACAAGAACTCTGAGCCCAAATTACAATTTCAAAGTAAAATAGAAAAATGAAGTAATCATCTAGATGATTCTTTCTTCTTGAATCAAAAGTGTCTAGATCATTGTTTCTATCTTTTGACTTGCTTTGGTTGAGAAACAATTTAAATAAATTATTTTCATTCCTTTCTTACTAAAGTGTGTGTGTGTGTATGTGTGTGTGTGTGTGTGTGTGTATACATATCTATGTGTGTATATAGAGAGTTCTAAACATTGACACCTTAATTGAGAATAAATATCTAGTTTTAAACAATAACAATTAATTTTTTGGGGGGCTACCATATATATCAGTGTCATTCAGGAAAGGGCTTTATATCAACTTTAGTTCCTTAGATGATGATAAAGACACATTTTAAATGTGATCAAATCATATACTGTGAATAGTTGTGGTTTTGTTGTTTATTTTTTATTTTTATTTTTATTTTATTGCTTGGGAAGGATAAATTCTCAAGAAAGAACTGAGTAAATGGACTGTTTTTGTTCACTGAGTGAAGGCAAAAAGGGCTTTTTTCATGTGTCTATTCAAAGTGGGAAGAAACAATTATTTCCATCCAAATTATGAAAGAAATTGCTCAGAGCAGCATCCAATAAATCCATATATCTTTCAGGTACCCCCAAATCTTAATATTTAGGATAAAATAAGTGGACAATAATAACTCTGAAGTTTGTCATGGTATTCAATGAGATGTTTCAACTGCACAAGTTAATATTGCAACAGTCTAAAAGAGAGATGATGAGGGCTTTTACTGGAGTGGTTTCCCACACCACTTAGCAGGACTCCTCACATTTGTTGGTCATGGCCTCTGAAAATCCAGAATCATCATAACACCATAATGATGCACAAGAATAGGAATTTAATAAATATTATCAGTACCTATTTTGTAATTAAACCATTCTTACTGGACTTATGATTCTACTTGTATAGTGATATCTACCTGATAATGAACCTTTCACACACAATACTGGTCAATATCTCAGCACCAGCAATTCCCAAACACTATCTACTAAAGAATAAAAGATAATAAGCCAATTTAGGGGCATGAATACCTACCCTAATGAAATTTTGAATAATGAAATATTCATGTTATTTTAAATTTTTCCAAATACACAATAAGCCCCTGATTGTGCAATAAGTTTCCACTTAGGACCTATTTCTGACCCTCCTCTCATTGTCTGATGTTAGTTGAAGAAACTATAAGAACTCAGTAAATTTGAGTGATGGCTTTCTAACTTCACTTGGGAGCAAAAGTTTCCTGGAGTCAATCTAACTATAACAGAGTAGATTGAACATTAAATTTTCAATGTGAGCATTTATTCCTCAGAAATTGAATTGTAAATCTGGGCTTAATTTAGTATTTGATTGATTGACCAGAGTGAAGAAAGTGTTAAAAATTTAGAGCAAACTCAAAAGTCACTTGATTTTTTCCCCCTGGAGTATTCAGGAATACCATATGTTTCCTAATTCCTGATTCAGAAAGAGAAAACTTAGGGGATGAAGTCATCATCAGGTTGGAGTTCTGGTGACTGTAATAATAAAAACATCAAAACACTAACAATAATCATTTGCATATATTAACTTTAAGACTACAAAGTGCTTTACATTCATGATCTCATCTGAGGCTTACTACAATCCTTCTGCTCAAGAAGCATTCTATTCTATTAATCTATATTTATATTTCCATCTCCTGTTTAACAATTCTTAAAATTTTGCAACAAAACTAAAAAGTTCAAGAATGATTGGCAGAAAATAAAATATATATTTTTTGTGCCAGGAACTTTACAATTACTATTTTATTTGATCCTCACAACCCTATTACTATTTTTTTAAATAATGATAGCTTTTTATTTACAAGTTATATGCATAGGTAATTTTACAGCATTGACAATTGCTAAACATTTTGTTCCAATTTTCCCCTCCTTTCCCTCCATCCCCTCCTTCAGATGGCAGGTTGACCAATACATGTTAAGTATGTTAAAGCTTATATGTCCTAACAGTTACTTTGCTGTACAAAAGAATCAGAGTTTGGAGCTCTATTAGCCTGAGAAGGAAATCAAAAATGCAAGCAGATAGAATAGAGGTATTGGGAATCCTATGTAATGGTTCATAGTCATCTCCCAGAGTTCTTTCACTGGGTGTAGCTGGTACAGTTCATTACTACTCTATTGGAACTGATTTGGTTCATCTCATTACTGAAGATGGCCAGGTCCATCAGAATCGATCATCATATAGTATTGTTGTTGAAGTATATAATGATATCCTGGTCCTGCTCATTTCACTCAGCATCAGTTCATGTAAGTCTTTCTAGGCCTTTCTGAAATCCTCCTGCTGGTCATTTCTTACCAAACAATATCATTCCATAATATTCATATACCACAATTTATTCAGCCATTCTTCAATTGATGGGTATACACTGAGTTTTCAGTTTCTGGCCAATACAAAGAGACCTGCCTCAAACATTCATGTACATACAGGTCCCTTTCCCTTCTTTAAGATTTCTTTGGGATATTGTCCCAGTAGAAACACTACTGGATCAAAGGGTATGCACAGTTTGATAACTTTTTGAGTATAGTTCCAAATTGCTCTCCAGAATGGCTGGATGTATTCACAATTCCACCAACAATATATGAGTGTCCCTGTTTTCCTACATCCCCTCCAACATTCCGCATTATCTTTGCCTGTCATTCTAGCCAATCTGACAGGTGTGTAGTAGTATCTCAGAGTTTATTTCTTTGCTTAATAATGACTTGAAGCATCTTTTCATATGGCTAGAAATTGTTTCAATTTCTTTGTCTGAGAACTGTCTGTTCATATCCTTTGACCATTTATCAATTGGAGAATGGCTTGATTTCATATAAATTAGAGTCATTTCTCTATATATTTTGAAAATGAGGCCTTTATCAGAACCTTTGACTGTAAAAAGGTTTTCCCAGTTTATCATAATAATAATCTCATTCTTTATGCCTAGGTCATGAACGCATTTTGACATTATCTTGGTGTACGATGTTAGTTAGTTGGTTAGATCAGATTTAATTTGTGTGGAAAGTGTTTTGTAGTTTTGCTCATAAAGTTTCTGATTTTCCCTTGGCAGATAGATTCCAAAATATTTTATACTATCAGTAGTTACTTTAAATGGAATTTCTCTTTGTAACTCTAACTGTTGGATTTTGTTAGTGATATATAAGAATGCTGATGACTTATGTGGGTTTATTTTGTATCCTGCAACTTTGCTAAAGGTGTGGATTATTTCTAATAACTTTTTAGTTGAATCTCTGGGGTTCTCTAAGTATACTATCATATCCTCAGCAAAGAGTGATAATTTGGTTTCCTCATTGCCTACTCTAATTCTTTTAATCTCTTTCTCAATTCTTATTGCCAAAGCTAGCATTTCTAATACAATATTGAATAGTAATGGTGATAGTGGGCAACCTAATTTCACTTCTGATCTTATTGGGAATGATTGTAGTTTGTTCCCATAACATATGATGCTTACTGATAGTTTTAAATAGATGCTACTGATTATTTTCAGGAATAGTCCATTTATTGCTATAATCTCAAGTGTTTTTTAATAGGAATGGATGTTAGATTTTATCAAATGCTTTTTCTGCATCTATTGAGACGATCGTATGCTTTTTGTTAATTTGGTTATTAATATGGCCAATTATACTGATAGTTTTCCTAATATTGAACTATCCCTGCATTCCTGGTATAAATCCTACTTGATCATGGCGTAATATCCTGGGGATGATTTCTGTAGCCTTTTTGCTGATATCTTATTTAAGATTTTAGCATCAAAATTCATTAGGGAGATTGGTCTATAATTTTCTTTCTCTGTTTTTAAGTTACCTGGTTGAGGTATCAGTACCATGTCTGTGTCATAAAAGGAATTTGATGGGACTCCTTCATTCCCTATTTTTTCAAATAGTTTATATAGCATTGAGGCTAATTGTTCTTTAAATGTTTGGTAGGATTCACATATAAATACATCTGATCCTGGGGATTTTTTTTTCAGGAGTTGATTAATAGCTTCTTCTATTTCTTTTTCTGAAATGGGACTATTTAAGCAATTTACCTCCTCCTCTGTTAATCTGGGAAGCCTATATTTTTGCAAGTGGTCATCCATTTCACTTAGGTTATCAAATTTATTGCATAAAGTTAGGTAAAATAATCCCTTATTATTTCTTTAATTTCCTCTTCATTGGTGGAAAGTTCTCCTTTTTCATTTTTAAGACTACTCATTTGATTTTCCTCTCTCCTTTTTCTAATCAGATTTACCAAAGGTTTATCAATTTTCTTGGTTTTTTCATAAAACCAACTCTTAGTTTTATTTATTAGTTCAATAGTTTTTTTTTTTTACTTTCAATATTATTAATTTCTCCTTTTAATTTTAGAATTTCAAGTTTAGTAATTGATTTGGGGTTTTTTAATTTGGTCTTTTTCTAGCTTTTTAAGTTGCAAGCCCAATTCATTGATCTTGTCTTTCTCTATTTTATTCAAGTAAGACTTTAAGGATATAAAATTTCCCCTTATTAACACTTTGGCTGCATCCCACAAATTTTGGTATGATGTCTCATTATTGTCATTATCTTGAGTGAAATTATTAATTGTGTCTATTATTTGCTGTTTCACCCAATCATTCTTTAAGATGAGATTATTGAGTTTCCAATTACTTTTTGGTCTATTTATACCTAAATTTTCTATTGAATGTAGTTTTGATTGCATCGTGATCTGAAAAGAAAGCTTTTACTATTTCTGCCTTCCTGCATTTAATTTGGAGGACTTTAAGTCCTGATATATGGTCAATTTTTGTGTAGGTTCCATAAATTGCTGAGAAAAAAGTATATTCCTTTCTGAAACCATTCAGTTTTCTCCAAAGATCTATCATACCTAATTTTTCTAATATTCCATTTATCTCTTTAATTTCTTTCTTATTTGTTTTGTGATTTGATTTATCTAACTCTGAGAGTGCAAGATTGAGATCTCCCACTATTATAGTTTTGCTGTCTATTTCTTCTTGCAACTGTCTTAACTTCTCCTTTAGGAAGTTAGATGCTATACCACTTGGTGCATATATGTTTAGTATTGATATTGCTTCATTGTCTATAGTAACCTTTAGCAAGATATAGTTTCCTTCCTTATCTCTTTTAATTACATTAATTTTTGCTTTTGCGTGATCTGAGATAAGGATGGCTACCCCTGTTTTTCTGACTTCACCTGAAGCATATTGGATTCTGTTCCAGCCTTTTACTTTTACTCTGTATGTATCTCTCTGTTTTAAATGTATTTCATGTAAATTACATATTGTAGGGTTCTGACTTTTGATCCAGTCTGCTATCTGCCTCTCCTTTATGGGAGAGTTCATCCCATTCACATTTACAGTTAAAATTACTGATTCTCTTTTTCCTGCCATCATAATATCCCCAGATTGTGTTTTCTTTTTCTTTCCCTCACTAACCCCCTTCCCTAATATTATACTTATGAGCCCTACTTGTGTCACGCAGTTCTCCCTTTTTAGGATTCCTCCCTCTTCCATTTGAATTCCTTCCCCTTTCTTGTACCCTTCCCTTATTACTCTTTTTTCCTTTTCCCTTTTCCTCTCCCACTTTTTAATGAGGTGAGAGAAGATTCTCTGTAAAATAAATATGTCAATTATTTTCTTTTTGAGCCAACTTTGAAGAGAGTAAGATTCACACAATGTTCCTCCCCCTCTCTAAGTTCCCTCAGATATGATAGGTTTCCTTTGCCTCATCATGGGATGTAGTTTCCCTCTTTTTATCTCTACTTTTCCCTTTTTCTGACACTATCCCCTTTCCATTTCTACTTCCCTTTTTTATGTTATATCAGTAAAATCAAATTATACATGTGTTTTTTTTGGTATATCCACAACAGAAATACAGTTCTCAAGAGTTCTTTTTACCTTTTTCTGCTTCTCTTGAGTTCTATGGTTGGCAATCAAATTTTTTGTTTAACTCTGGCTTTTTTCTTAGAAACAAATGAAATTCCTCTGTTTCATTAAATGTCCATCTTCTTCCCTGGAAGAAAATTCTCAGCTTAACTGGGTAGTTTATTCTTGGCTGCATTCCAAGTTCTTTTGCCTTTCGGAATATCAGATTCCAGGCCCTTCGATCCTTTAATGTGAGGCAGCCAGATCTTGAGTGACCCTTATTGTGGCACCTTGGTATTTGAATTGTTTTTTCTTGGGTACTTGTAATATTTTTTTCCTTAATCTGATAGTTCTGAAATTTGGCCACAAAATTTGAAATTTATTTTCGGGTCTTTTTCAGAAGGTGTTTGATGAATTCTTTCAATGCCTATTTTATCTTCTGGTTCTGTTACTTTTGGGCAGTTCTCTTTGATGATTTCCTGTAAAATAGTATCTAGGTTCTTTTTTTCATCATAATTTTCAGGTAGTCCAATGATCTTCAGGTTCTCATTTCTAGATAAATTTTCCAGGTCTGTTGTTTTTCCACATAAATATTTGACATTTTTTTGATTTTGCTTGACTGATTCTTGATGTCTCAATGAATCAGTCATTTCTATTTGTTCAGTTCTGATTTTTAAGGAGTTATTTTCTTCATTAGATTTTTTTCATGTCTTTTTCTATATGTCCAATTGAGTTTTTAAATGAGTTGTTTTTCTCTATGGAATTTTTTTCCATTTCACTATTTTTTTTTTCTTTTACTGAGTTATTTTCTTTTTCTAATTCACAAATCCTACATTCTTGGGAATTCTTAACCCTTTCTGATTCATAAATTCTATTTCCCTGCACTTCTTGGGAGTTTTTTACCTTTTCCAATTCACACTTCAGGGAGTTGTTGCTCTCTTGCATAGCTTCTCTTTCCTTTCCCCATTTTTCTTCTAGGTCTCTTTTAAGATTTTTAATAGTCTCTTCTAGGGGAGTCTTTTGTGTTGGGGACCAACAATTGTCTGGAAACTTTCTGCTATTAGTCTCCTTGGGGTTGAAAAGCTGCTTTCTTTCTGTATAGAAGCTAACTATTGAACTTTTGATTATTTTACTCAGTTTGTTAAAGCCTGTAGGGTCTGCCTTCAGGAGCAGGAGGTTACCAGCTTCCTCTGAAAAGCAAGGAAGGCTGTCCTGCCAACCTGCTACAAAGAGCAGTGAAGTACAGGAGTGCTCTGGGAAAGAGTTCCCCCAAAAGTCACTCAGGCCTGCACTGAGTAGCTGCAAATGTGCCCTGCAAAAAACCCTGCTGTGCGGGTTAATGACTGCTCTGGGGCTAGAAGCTGAGCAGTGAAAGTTTTACCATCCCAAGCCAAAGCCTGCCCTGGGGCTGTGAGTATTAGCACCTAAGCAGTGAATATCCTTGCAGGGACCAGAAGTGTCTCTGCCCCAGGAAGCACAGTGGGCTGTGAAAATTCTATTGCCCCAGACTGAGACCCCCACTGTGCAGATTAGAGGTTGCCCTGGGGCTGTGCCCCTCTTTTGTGCACAGGCTGTGCTCTGCCCCTGCAAAAGCCCGGAACTGTAGAATGTGGCTGCAGGGCTGTGTTAGGGGTCTGCCTGAGTCACTTCCAGTTTTGGATGGTTATAGCCAGATCTTGTTAGCTTCTGGCATTTTTTAGAGAGTACCCTCTGTCTTTGACTTTAATTTCTCTGCCAGTTTACTGCTTTATAATTAAGACAGAGCAGTTAGCCTATAGGAGAATTTTCTCTAGCCACAGAGGTCACCCCCGTTCCTGTTCTGCTCCCTGACACTAGTCTCTCCCTGCCTGCGCTGATCTGTTCCTAGCCCCTCAGGACAAACCTTTCCTAGAGATTTTCCAGATTATCTTCGGCTGGTGAGTTGTTGTGCTTCTAATCTTCATAGGTTTTACCAATCAAGCACTATTTTTGAAGATGAATTTAATGTTGGTTGTGAGGGGATGAAAGGAGTTTAGAAAGTGGCATGTATCTTCTCCGCCATCTTGCTTCTGCCCCGCAAAACAAAAGATTTCTAATACATAACATGAATAAGAGAATGGTCCTTATTTAAAAACAAGCTTTTTGAACAATCAACCTTCCAATTACTTTAGTAATATAGAAATTTTGCTATTTATTTGCACCTTATAAAATTTCCTGGTGTGTGGGGCTGTTGAAGAGATTTATACAGGGATGCAGACAAAATGTTTCAAAAGGTCTCCTAGATTCCAAAAACAAACATAAGGATTATGTCATACTGCCCTTTGAAATAAGATATAAGATTGGAATCATTTCAAATGATTTTTTAGAAGTTTTCAGTATTTTTGAATATGCCCAATCTTTGTGTGGCACTGAATAAGAAGATTAGTATTGTAATTTTTATTACACTCACTCAGCCTACACATTAACACTTGATATTTTCCCAATTGATTAGATCTGACTTTATTTGTGTGGAAAGTGTTTTGTCGTTGTGTTCATATAATTCCTGACTTTGCTTTGGCAGGTAGACTCCTAAATATTTTATAGGATCAAGTTATTTTAAATGGAATTTCTCTTTCTATCTCTTGCTATTGGACTTTATTGGTAATATATAAAAATGCTGATAATTTATGTGGATTTTTTTTTGTATCCTGAAACTTTGCTAAAGTTGGGAATTGTTTCTAGTGATTTTTTAGTTGATTCTCTAGGATTCTCTAAGTATACCATCATGTCATCTATAAAGAGTGATAATTTGGTTTTCTCATTACCTACTCTAATTCCTTTAATCTCTTTTTTGTCTCTTATTGCCAAAGCTGACATTTCTAATACAATATTGAATAGTAATGGTGATAGAGGGCAATCTTTTTCACCCCAATCTTACTAGGAAAGATTCTAGTTTGTCTTTATTCCATCTGATGTTTATTGATGGTTTTAAATAGATGCTATGGATCATTTTAAGGAAAACTTCATTTATTCCTATACTTTTTTTTAATAGGAATGGTTGTTGGATTTTGTCAAATGCTTCCTCTGCATCTACTGAAATAATCATATGATTTTTGTTAGTTTTAATATTGATATAGTCAATTGTGGTAATAGTTTTCCTAATATCAAACTATCCCTGCATTACTGGTATATATCCTACTTATTATGCTAGGGAATAACTTGCTGTAATCTCTTTGCTAATATTTTATTTAAGACTTTTGCATCAACATTCATTAGAGAAATTACCCTATAATTCTCTTTCTCCATTTTGACCTGACCTGATTTAGGTATCAGCACCACATCTGTAGCATGAAAGAAATTTGATAGGACTCCTTCTTTCCCTATTTTCCCAAATAGTTTGCATAGTACTGGAATTGATTGTTTTTTTAATGTTTTGTAGAATTCACATATAAATCCATCTGGTCCTGGAGATTTTTTCTTAGGGACTTGATTAATAACTTGTTTTATTTCTTTTTCTAAAATGGAACTAATGTATTAGTAATTTATTTCCTTTTCTGTTAATCTGGACAATCCATTTTTTGTAGATATTCCTCCATTTCACTTAGATTATCAAATTTATTGGCATAAAGTTGGGCAAAGTAACTCCTAATTATTTCTCTAATTACTTCTTCATTGGTGGAAAGTTCTCCCTTTTCATTTTTGAGACCACCAATTTTATTTTCCTCTTTCCTTTGTCTAATCAAATTAAATAAAAGTTTATCTATTTTGCTGTTTTTTTATAAAAACAACTCTTACTTTTGTTTATTAATTCAGTAGTTTTCTTTAAATTTTATTAATCTCCACTTGTCAGAATTTCAAATTTGTTATTTAATTGGGTGTTTTTAATTTGTTCTTTTTCTATCTTTTGTAATTGCATGCCTAGTTCATTGATCTTCTATTTCTCTATTTTATGCAAGTAAGCAACTAGAGATATAAAACTTCTTTCAAGAAGTGCTTTAGCTGCATCACATAAATATTGGCATGTTGTCTCATTATTATCATTCTCTTTGGATGAAATAATTTTGTCTGTGATTTAATGTTTCACCTACTCATTCTTTAGGATTCAATTATTTAGTTTCTAATTAATTTTTGGTCTTTTTTCCCCTGGCCTTTCATTGCATGTAATTTTTATTGCATCATTTTGTCAATTTACCTAGTTCTGTGAGCACAAGATTGAGATCCCCTACTAGTATAATTTTGCTCTCTAATTTATCTTGAAGCTCTCTGAATGTCTCCTCTAGGAGTTTGGATGCTATACTACTTGGTTGTATATATATATTTTTTGCCTCTTCATGAGAAGTTATTAAGCCCATTTTTACTCCATTCTCCTCTTCTTCACCCCTGATCTTACTAGGAAGAGTTCTAGTTTATCCGCATTACATATAATGCTTATTGATGGTTTTAAGTAGATGGGTTTTTAAGTAGATGATACTGATTATTTTCAGGAAAAGACCATTTGTTCTTATAATCACTAGTGCTTTTAATAGGTATTGTACTTTGTTAAATGCTTTTTCTGCATTTATTAAGATGATAATATGTTTTTTGTTAATTTATTAATTGATATATTCAGTTACGCTAATAGTTTTTCTAATATTGAACTAGTTCTGCCATTCTGGTACAAATCATACTTGGTAGAATTCACATGTAAATCCACCTGGCCCTAGAGATTTTTTTCTTAGGGAGTTGATTAATAGCTTGTTCTATTTCTTTTTTCTAAAATGGGACTAATTAAGTGATTTATTTCCTCTTCTATTAATTTGGGCAATCTATATTTTTGTAGGTATTCCTTCATTTCACTTAGATTATCAAATTTATTGGCATAAATTTGGACAAAATAACTCCTAATTATGGCTTTAATTTCCTCTTCATTGGTGGGACGTTCTCCCTTTCCAGTTTTGAGAATAACAATTTGATTTTCCTCTTTCCTTTTTCTAGTCAATTTAAGTTAAGGTTCATTTATTGTATTGGTTTTTTCATAAAACTAGCTCTTTGTTTTCAGCTTTATTAATCTTTCCTTTCATTTTTAGAATTTCAAGTTTGGTATTTCATTGGGTTTTTAAAAATTTTTTTTGATAGCTTTTTTTTTTTTTTTTTAGATCTGGTACAGTTCATTGATCTCTTTATCTATTTTCTGCAAGTATACACATAGAGATATACATTTCCCCCTTATTACCACTTTGGCTACATCCCACAAATTTTGCTGTGTTATCTCATTATTGTTATTCTGTTGGATGAAATTATTGATTGTGTCTATGATTTGCTGTTTCACCTATTCATTCTTTTGGATTAGATTATTTAGTTTCCAGTTATTTTGGAAATATTTTACCTTGTCCTTTTATTGAATGTAATTTTTAATTACATCATGATTTTCCCTTGTCCTTTTATTGAATGTAATTTTTATTATATCATGATCTAAAATTGTATTTATCACTTCTGCCTTTCTGCATTTAATTTGGAGGTCTTTATGCCCTAATACATGGTCAATTTTTGTTTAGCTTCTATGAAGTGCCAAGAAAAATGTTTATTCCTTTTTGTCACCATTCATTTTTCTCCAAAGAGCTTTGATACCTGACTTTTCTAGTATTCGATTTACCTCCTTATTCTTTCTTATTTATTTTGTTGTTCAATTTATTTAGTTTTGAGAGAGCAAGGTTAAAATCCCCCACTATTCTAGTTTTGCTATTTATTTGTCTTAAAGCTCTCTTCCACATTAGGAATTTAGATGCTATACCACTTGATGAATATATGTTTAGTATTGCTATTTCTTCATTATCTAGGGTACCCTTTAGCAAGTTATAGTTTCCTACCATATCTCTTTTAATTATATCTATTTTTTCTTTTTGCTTGATGTGAAATCATGATGGCTAGCCCTGCTTTTTTTTTTTTTTTTACTTTACCTGAAGGATAATAGATTCTGCTCCAGCCTTTTACCTTTTCTCTGTATACATCATTGTGCTTTAAATATGTTTGTTCTAAACAACATATTGTAGGGTTCCAGATTTTAATCCAGTGTGCCATCCACTTCTGTTTTATGGCAAAGTTCTTCTCATTCCCATTCATAGTTAAAATGACTCATTTTATATTTCCTGCCATCTTATTTACCCCAAATTATGCTTTTCTCTTTTCTTTGCTCCTTTTCCTCCTCCCCCATATTTTGCCTATGAGCTCCACTTGCCTCAAGGAGCTTGCCCCCTTTATCACCCCTTCCCCTTTTTTATATCTTTCCCCTATTATTTTTCTTTTCCTTTTATTAGTCTCCCCTTTTCCTTTTTCCCCTGCCCACTTCCCTATAAGGTGAGAGAAGTTTCTCTGTGTAACCAAATATGTCTAATATTCTCTCTGAGCCAAGTCTGATGAGAATAAGATTTGCATCCTTCTTCCCCCCCCTTCTTTCCCTCAAATAAATTTTCTTTGCTTCTTCCTGAGATTTCCCTCATTTTCCCTCCACTTTCCCCTTTTTTTCAGTTCAATCCTCTTCTACCTCTAGTTTTTTTTTTTTTTTTATGTTATGTTGTTATAACAGTAAAGTCAAATTATACATGTACTTTCTATGTATACCCATAACAGAGATGTAGTTTGCAAGAGTTCTTTTCTTTTTATCTTTTCATGCTTCCCTTGAGTTCTATATTTGGAGGTCAAATTTTTGATTCAGCTCTGGTCTTTTCATTAGTAAATGGAATTAACCTATTTCATTGAATGTCCATCTTCTTCCCTGAAAAAAATGCTCAGTTTAACAGGATAGTTTATTCTTGGCTGCATTCCAAGTTCCTTTGCCTTTTGGAATATCACATTCCTGGAGCTTTGATTCTTTAAGTTGGAAGCAGCTAACTTCTGGTTAATCTTTCTTGTGGTTCCTTGTAAAGTTTTGCACTAGCTCTCTAGAGGTCTCAGGATCAGCCAGAGTCAGGATAAGTAAAATTCTTTGGTCTTTAGGCAGAAAAAGAGGCAAATTGCCAGGAGTTTAGCCAAAGATCTCTTCTCAATTTTGAAGTCCAGAATCTCCACCTTCTCCTCCTTGTCCAGCCATCAAGTGAAGTCTTGCCTCTCTCACCCAATGCTCTAATCCTTGGCTACGATTATCTTAACATCAAACATTGTGCTAGCACCAATAGTGAGAAGAACCATTTTTGCAAACATATGCTAATTGAGTCATTGTTGCATAGCAAATAGGTAATTAGCCTTAAGTGCTCAGTTGTCTGATTCAAGCATATCTTTTTGAAGTTTCAGCCCATCATATCTCCTGCTTTCTTTTGTTTTAGAACACAGGTAGTCACACCATTCCTGACTTCTCAGGGAGGTGAAAACCCCAAAAAGGAGGTGATTACACCCACCCTGACTTCTCAGGAAAGGAGATGAAAAAACTGAAAAGGGGATGATCATATCCTCCCTGACTTCGCATGAAGAGAAATGCAAAACATCAAAGGGAAGTGGGGAGTCAAGCCAGATATTGCTAGCAGGTTTCTAGGCTGAAGGGTCTTACTAGAAACGGGTATACACAAACCCATCAGCATGGAGGGTATTACACAAGCACATAGCAGTACATCACAGGTTAGCAGTGATGTCTCCCCACAGCTGGTACAGACTCAATGTGGTGTAAATGACCTGAATTGTACATGCAAGTAATAATATAACAAACAATATGAATCAACATTGTATTGTAAAAGATTTCCAGAAGCCCTAGAAGGAGGGTATGTAAATACCAATTACACATATTCCTCCTTCAGCAACCAAGAGATAGTCCAAAACCAATCTATTGTCCATTACTTCATGTGTCAGGGAATCCAATGATCCCTACAAGGTTTTGAAGTCCTGCAAAAGTCTTTTTATGTGTTATGGAATCCAATGATTCCTGCAGATTTTGAAGTCTTGCAACAGTCTCATCATGTCTCAGAAAATCCAATGATTCCTGAGGGTTTTCAAGTCCTATAACAGCCTTATCATGTGTCAGGGAATCCAATGATTCCTGAAGATTTTCAAGTCCTACATCAATCTCATTAACAATTTTTGGTGTCCATGAGTCAATTGCCATAACTGTCATGCTCTTTCAATGGTGGGCACAGTCAGCAATAGAACCATCCAATGTTTCTTGGGTCTTCTCCTTAGTTTCAAGGGTCTGCTCTGTCTTTCTCTAACAGAGAAGGTGAATACAGCTCATTGGCACCCGTCTGATTCCTTCTTCATCTGTAAAGATACAAGCAAACCTTCTCCTCCAAGCAGTTAACCTCTCTGGTCCCTTCCATTCACCACTTTCTGGATCTCTCCACATCACCTGGCAATTATCTAAAGATAGTGGAGCTGGTCACACAGGACACTGCCCTTCTTGTGGGTTATAAATCTGTCTGCCAGAGCCAGTGCATCTTTGTCAAAAATCAAGTTAATAATATAAAGAATTACTTTGAAAGTTCTCTAGGATCACCTGTGGCTCTCCCTTTCTTTTGTTTTTGGAGGAGTGTCTTTATGTCTCTGTTTCTCTACTCTACTATTGCCTTCCCTTGCAGATTAAAGGGTAAGCTAGTGGTGTGTAAAATCTTATATTGTGCACAAAAGTGTGCAAAATATTTAGAAGTATATGCAGGTCCATTATCTGTTTTTATTGGTTGTGGTACACCCATAATTGCAAATGCTTGCATATGGAATTCAGTGACCACTCAGGGACGAGTCTCTCTGGAACAGTTTGCTCATATGCTGCTATGAAGCAATTAATCTGTGCTGAAGTGTCTGCATAAGAACCTACCCTGTTAGTTGGTCACAGGTGATTGGAGTATTAACTTGTTTGCCTATTTTGTTGGGCTTGTATACTACAGAGTTCACTATATTCAGAAAGCCACAACAAGTTTTGTCCAGGTTCCTAAGCATGCCCTTGCTATAGGTTTCCAATCACTAGGGGTTAAAATTTCATAAGCCAAATTCTGTAATAACCTCTTAACATAAGATGATATAGCCCCATAAAGAGTGCAAGTCTTTTTAAGGTCTTTGATGATTTCTAGATCAAAAGGAGTGTTTCTTTTGCTTTCTTGAGCTGAAGAGTAAAGCTGTTCAATCACAGGATACATTTCTGTTCTCAAATCAGCTTTATTCTGCCCTTCCTCTTTAGCTTTGAATAGTGCCCTTTCTAATCTAGTCATAAGAGGGGGGTGATTACTGGGGGGCAGGTACTGGTGATATCACTGCCTCTCTCACTCCTCTTTTCTCTACCCAGGAAGGTGAAGTTGATGGGGGAGTATCAACAGCCTGCTTGGGTGTAGGCAGAGTTGAAGCTGGACTGTGGGAGTGAGAATCAGTATGCCCTTCAAGTTCACTTAAGTCCTCATGCCCTCTGGAAATATTTTTATTAATTTCTCCTTTCTCTTCCTCTTTCTCCTCTTACTTCCTTATGTGGATGTTCTTAAAACTTTTCTCTTTTTTTCTATAACTTGTAGGATTCTTTATACCAATTGCTTTAAGTTATATATTGAGAATGTTTCCTTAGAAATTGAATCAGGAGATTTATCATTATAATATTCACATAGTTGATCTTCTACTAGTTTCCAGTTATCTGCCTCTATTTCTCCTTCCTTGAAGAATCAAGGGAATTTGCATTCTAATGTATCCATAAGTCCATCAATCTTCTCCCAAGTTACAATCAAATCTTGCCTCTTTATCAGTCTGAGTATGCTTGAAACATTGAGCCAACAACAATGGTGAGAAGAGCCATTTTCCCAAACATAGCCTGATAGAGTCATTGTCTCATAGCAAATAGGTAATTTGCCTTAAGTGCTCGATTGTCCGATTCAAGCATACCTTTTTGAAGTTTCAGCTCTTCACAAGTTCCTCAGTATTTGAATTGTTTTTTTCTGGCTGCTTGTAATATTTATTTTCCCGGTTCAACAGTTCTGAATTAGCCATAATGTTTCTTAGAATTTTTATTTTGGAGTCTTTTTAAGGAGATGATCAGTGAGTTCTTTCAATGACAATTTTGCCTTCTTATTCTAGGGCATCAGGGCAATTCTCTGATGATTTTCTATAAGATAATGTCTAGGTTCTTTTTTTTTTTCCATCATGGTTTTCAGGAAGTTCAATGATCTTTAGATTGTCTCTCCTAGATCTATTTTCCACGTCAGTCATTTTCCTAAGTAGGTATTTTACATTTTCTTCCATTTTTTTTTTTTTTTTTGGTTTTGCTTGACTGATTTCTGATGTCTCACTGAGTCATTTATATCCATTTGTTCAGGTCTGAGTTTTATTGAATTATTTTCTTCATTATTCTTTTAAAGTTCTGTATTGGCCAATTGAGTTTTTAGATGAGTTGTTTTGTTCTGTGAATTTTTTTTTTCCATTTCACAAATACTGTTTGTCAGGGAGTTGTTTTCTTTTTCCATTTCACAAATTCTGGTATTCAGGGAGTTGTTTTCTTTTTCTATTTCACAAATTCTGGTATTCAGGGAGTTGTTTACTTTTTCCATTTCCATTTTTCACAGTCAAATCGATTTTGTAAGAAGTTATGTGCTTTTTTCATTTCACTAAATCTATTTTGTAAGGAATTTTCTTCAGATAATTTCTGTGTTTGCTTTCCCAAACCCTCTTGCAGAATTCTCATTTCTTTTCCTAATTTTTATTCTAGCTCTCTTTTAAGATTCTTTTAAATTTCACAAGAGCTTTGTAAGATAGGGACCAATTTATATCACCCTTTGGGGCTTCATCTGGAGGCATTTTGCTGTTAATGACCTCAGAGTTTGAAATGTGTTCTTCTCTTTCACCATAAAAACTGTCTATGGTCAGAGTTCTTTTTGCTTTTTTGCTCATTTTTTTTAAAAAGTTGAGATTTGTTTTTAGGGTGAGAGAAAGAGATTTTCCAAGTTTCCTCTATAAGCAGCAGGGCTGCTCTGGGTCAGTGCTGACTGACTTCCTGTGCTGTGTGGCTGTAGACAAGTTCTATGAAATTCTGGAATTTTGGGGGTTCTCTATTTACCTTTTGTGTTTGTTTTAGATGTTTTATAACTTCACTGCTGATTTACTGGCTTGCAAGCAGGGCAGAGAAACCAAAACTGGTGTAGAATCCTCCCTGTAGATTCTCTACTATATGGAGCTCACACCTTCCTGGGATTGTGGTATTGCTGCCTGCATTGTTCTCATACTTTAGGGTTTCATCAGGAGATTATTTACCTTTAGAATCCTCAGGATTTGAGGTCTGTTTTTCTTTCTCCATAAAAGCTATCTATGGTCAGAGTTCTTTTTGATTTTTTTGCTCATTTCTTTTTAAAGTTTGAGGTCTGCTCTTAGGGCAAATAGAAGATTGTTCCAAGCTTTCTCTATAGGCTACAGTAGCTTTAGGCTACCCTGGGTCATTGCTGCTGATTTCCTTTCTGTGCTGTATGGGAGTGGCCAGGTCTTGTGTTATTCTAGGGTTCAGAGGCTGACTATTTGTCTTTTGTATTTGTGTTGGATGTTTCATAGTTAATTTGCCAATCCATCAGCTTGTAAACAGGAGAAAGTACCAAACTCTATTGCATATGGGGTAAGAAACTCCTAGTAGATGCCCAAGCAAAAGTCCCTGCCTTCTACTGTCTCTTCCCCTTTATCTTTCCCTTCTTCCCATGCTAATGGAAATAAACCTTTTTTTGATATTCTTCTATAATATCTCCTGCTGAAAATTTGTTACACTCCAAATATTTGTGGGTCCTATCACTCCAAAAACAGTTCAGAGGCTTGACCTGATGTTGATCTAAGAATTGCAAGAAAGGGTTCAAATAAAGACTTGTCTATTCTCCAACATCTTGGTTCCACCCCCTATACTATACAGAGATCAGTGTGATGTCATAGAAACTATCCTGATATATTGTAGACACTAACCTTTATTAGCTATAGTAATTTTGATACATAT
This sequence comes from Sarcophilus harrisii, assembly GCF_902635505.1. Taxonomy (NCBI): domain Eukaryota; kingdom Metazoa; phylum Chordata; class Mammalia; order Dasyuromorphia; family Dasyuridae; genus Sarcophilus; species Sarcophilus harrisii. The sequence continues at coordinate 511,179,106 of NC_045426.1, forward strand.
AAAGCCTTGGCTACCTTTATTTTGGCAAAATGAGAATGCTAAATCTTGTACTTCATTCATGATAGAGGACTTTTATGAAGGAAAATTTTTGGAAATGTTAAATAATGAGGTAAACATGAGTTGTCATAGTTAAAATGAGAAAAATATCAAAGAAAACCCTTGACTTAGAGGCAAGAATAGTAGTAATTTTCCCTCAGAAAAGATCTAGACCTGGAATTTACTTCAGAGGGTATGAAGAATAATTTATTTTATAGATGAGAAGTCTGAGGCCCAGGAAGCTTATGTAATTTGCCCAATTTCATACAAGTAATAGAGTATGACTGTTAAACATGAACCCAGGTTTTCTAATTTCAGTACTCTTCCTATTGTATTATGAGTTTTATCTAATATTCACTATGATTACCACAGTAATTTTTTGGAGAAAAGTGGCTAACATGCCTTTTCATGCTGTTCTCTCTCACAGAGGGAGAGTAGAAAGTCAAGATAATTTTCAGGAAGACTAATGAAACATTTTTTTAACACAAGTTAATTTAGATAAATTCATGCTTTTGGATTACATCATGTTAACTCTTCTGTCTCAATGGCAGTTTTTCATTTACAAATGAGGGACCAAACTGTATAGAACATAGTTAAAAGGTCTCTTTGGGGTACAGGAATTAGTAAACAATATATACCTATGAGTTTCATGTGTTCTTTTAAAATGATAACGTAATTTAGGATAGGAAGTTGGATTGGGGAATAGAGTCCCCATCAAAAAGTCTTCAATCCCAAATGGCTAAAAACATCTGAAGCATTCATCTACCTTCAACAAGAGATTTCCAAAGCTCCCTCAGCTCTTTGAGGAATATAATCAAAACAATGAATATAGTAACTGAGAAATGAATACTGCAAATCTATGCAAAATAAGTACCTGGTAAAGAGAGGAATTTTCTGACATGAGACCTGGGCATTGATGTAGTTTTAATGGGACATTTCTATTCTGTGAATTTATTAAACTCAGAATAACATAGTTTACACAATTTCTCGCTATAGTTTCCTTCTGCAAAAACAAACAAACAAACAAAACTGAAGCTATATAAAATTAGAGCAATGACTGCTAGGGAACTGGAAGGCATTGTTATACTTGGGAATAGACTTCCCTGAAGCTAGTAATTCCATTTCAATAAGCAATTATTAAACACTTACTTTGTGTCAAGTACCTTGTGTACAATGTACTCAAAGAGAAAAATACATCAGTTCCCATCCTCGACAAAATTATATTGTATGCCTCATAGGCATTTTGGAGACTTATTATTGCAAAATTCTTACATTTTGTCTTATTCTATATTGAATATCAGTTTATTTTCATCTTGCACATAAGAATATGAAATTACAAGGTTGCTTTCCCAAGAGAAAAAAATTTTCTTATTTTTCAAGAAAGATATACAAAATATTTTATAATTATATTACTTAACATGTCAGATTTTTTTTTTTTTGCTTGCTTTTGTTTTAATTTCATGCCTACTAGAAAATATCCTCAGGGAAAATAACTTGTATTAATTTTTTAGATCCTTTATCTGATAGTTCTGGAAAATGGTTTAGAAGCAAGGTAGAATATAAAAAGGGGAAAGGGGGAAAAATTGACATTCTTTGGGACTATGCAAAAAAAATTTCTACATTTGTTTTGAATTAGACAATTAAACATGTAATGTCTTGCAGTAAAATGTTTATTCAGAAAACACACATACACACAAAAATAATCATCTGTATGCCTATATCTCCTGAACT